>NW_027316532.1:30105817-30455817 GCF_026437365.1 Eucyclogobius newberryi | reverse complement strand
GTCCCCTGAGCACTGGATGCTGGATGATGTTGCATTTTTAATGAATATTGCACAATTATGTTTTAGATCCATGGCATTAATTTCCCTTCTAATTTTTATGATCAAACTTTCCCACATACGTACACATTTTCTCTGAACAATATTTAAAGTGGCACGAGTGATAAAAATGATCATCACCAATATTCTTCGTGCTACTTTGACATCAACAAGAACAAAACATAAGCAGATGCTGCAGGTCAACATTGTTTTCTGGGAGTGGTTTGTGAATATTTTATGCCCAGTGTGAGAAAAGCACTCACCATGCTTTTATGTAAAGTTTCTATTCCATTTCAACTCACTGAAGAATGATTTGTAAACCAGTGGTGGAAAGTAACAACGAAGAAAACTAAAAATATTGTAATTAAGTAACATGGCTGAACTGGACTGGAAAGTTTAAAGCACTTTCCTTTTTTGTATTAAGTGCAGACTACTCATAAACAGTGCTACTTCCTGTATTGATATTGCCTCGATGATCGTGGTTGGAGCTTGATGTCACCTAGCCAATGGCAGAGGTTAAAAGTGACAGGCAGTTGCTCCTCACGCCACATGTCAAGTTGACTCAACTCCATTTGTCCGGCTGACATCACTTATACAGTCTCTGTGGAGCTGACAGTCAGAGGTGAGGGCTCTTAAAGATGACTAAGGATTATGTTTGAGGTTTGGAAAGGACAAACAAACACTATTAATATCAGGATGTGCCAATTCAACAGGAAAGCATGGGAAACTGGAGAGGAGGTATTTCTTTACAAATGATTATAAGCGGTGTACTGATATGACACTTGGAAGTATGGATTTCAGCTGGAATAATCCTTTTAGTCTGTTTTCCCGCGGGGTCATCTCAAGGAGTCATCTGCCTCCTCCTGTGCAGTCATTTACATACCGATGTGTCATCTATTATTCCGTAGGCCTGGATTGTCAAATACAATATCATAATGTCTATAGATATTTGTACTGACGAGAATAATCGTAAGTGTACTTTGATAATTGTAATTGTTATGTGGTCTTTATGGACTCTGCCAGCGCATTAAAAATCAAAATGTCAAAGAAGAATGCCTTTTCATCGATAAGATTCTCTATGTAGAAGCCTTTAGTCAAAATGTTAAAAGAAATATAGAAATAATCGCTTTACAAATTGAAGAAAAGGTTTACTAATAAAATAATCATTGGCAACAGCAATAATATAATGTTCAAACATATGGCCGTATTACAAGAAGAGGGAAAACATGTTCAGAGTTGATCTCATAACTTCAAAACAACACAGACATTAAGACAAAGTTCTTGTCATTGTCTTCGTGTTGTTCTGCTTCAGGGACTTAAGCATGACTCATAAAAGGGATGCTGATCAGACCAGTGGGAGTAGGTGCTGCAGTGCGGTCACCGTTGCCCACAAGAACAAGGACTTCTGTAAATATAAAACAGATGCTGCTGTTCCAAACACTGAAAGTCAAAACTTTTTCTCAGTGCTAAAACTGGACAATATATTTCCCGCAGAAAGTCAAAGAGGTCAGATAGGGATTTCTTAAAATGCCTACTCTTCTCACTCCTGGTGGAGGGCCTGCCACCTGCTTGTCTCCATGGAGATATTGATGCTTTGCGGAGTATGTTCCACAGTATGTTTTTCTGTAAATGAGAAAAATTGTGTGTCTTCCCCCAAAGAGTACTGTAAAAGCAGCATTTTGTGACAAAATTAGACCACTGCACACTGTCTGCATCCAATACATGCAGCACTTGGCTGGTCCACCATAGATTAACTTTAAAGCGATGCACGAGCCAAAAAAATGAATGCATGTGGATATTAACATTGTCCTAAAGGGTTTGTGAGAGCTGGGGACACATTACACACATTTTAAAACATACTTGTGGTTTTGTGGTGTGAAAAGTGATCTGTCAGGTCTGATCTGTGGAGACACGAGCCTGCTTACAGTAAGGACGTTTTTGCACCAACGAGCAATAAACACACCTTTAACTGAATCAATACAAAATAAATGTAATGTCGTCCTGTGAAGGCAAAGCAATAACATCTCCATGGAGACAGGCAGATGCCGGGCCCCAGACCAGAAAAAAATTGTGCACCTTCAAAGTACTTTTCTACCACTTTTCTTGACATTTTCTCTCGCACTCCAAATTCAAGTCAAATCCCCTCGACAGTTGAAGGAGTCAGACCCCAAGCGGCGCAATTAACGGAACATTTTCCATGGCATCATTTCACGATCGTAAACACATTCCGTAAAGATGATGAGCAAAAACAAGCGCAAGCACTAGGCAGAAAAATCATGCATCGCTGGACGGCTTTATCGTAATATCCAGAGGTCATATCTAATAATGGGCTGCTAATAGTCAAGCAGTAATTGGTGTTAGCAATCTAGCAAAGTGGCTGGTGCAAGTCCCCAGATGAATGTGGGAAGCTCTCTTATCCTCATTTACTGGATGAGCGGTGGATGCACATCTTCTGCTCTCAAACCTTTTATTTGAAATTGGCCCTTGTGGCGATCATAGTGTGAGTTTCAACTCCGTTTACAGGAGAAAAAGGGTCCACTGAGATTGAACGTAATAAGATAATGATGCAAAGTGTACCTGAACACGGATCTTCAGGTATGAGATGATCAACACAAAACAAAGATATTCTTTGTTTTGTCGTTAGCTCAGATTTACAGCTAATTATCAAGAAAGTATCAAGCACAAGGAACTGGTCGTTATAATTGGATTCTGATGAAAATCCCTTTAAGTAATAGTTTATGAGCACCAAGTATGAATGAATAATGCAATAAGAAGAGGAAAAAACATGTGATTTGGGTGTCTTGAAAGGTGCTATATAAATAAATCCAGTGTATTATATAGATTAATGCATTCTACATGTTTTATTTTAACTTTTAAATAAAATTGTAATTCTCAGAGCAGTTTTCAGACACATTTTAACACTTGAGTAATACATTTGACAAAAATACATCTGCAAACATTTAATTTTACATGATTAATTTAACATTTCTAGCACCTCTCGGTCAAACACAACCTACATTTCTTCCTCTATTTTGCAGTTTATCCTTTGAAAATAACAGATTAGGTTTATTACTTGGTTTAGTTTTAGTTTTAAATCAGATGCTAATTTCAGACAGTTACAATTACTCTTATTTGCCTAGTAGTTTCCCATGCTTTTTAATCTTACTTATTAGTTATTTCTTTTGTCACTTTGCATTATCTTGACACAAAAGTACGCTTGCTTGGATGTATTCTTAAAACTCTGAAGCCAAGTCCAACTGTAAATCACTTGTCGCATTTGGCTCTCGGTATGAACGAGTAACCGTAGTTTTAACTGTTCTTTGTTCCATCAGAACGCGTTTAATGAACAAGATGATAACGGTATGCAGCTCATGTCCGGAGATTTTGACAGATACGACCTTTAGCCAGTCTGTCAATGAAGGAATCAAAATGTATGCAGAAAAGCCTGACATCGCACAAAAACAGAGGAAATAAAAGTTACATATTCGTTGTCGTGGCCGTTATATAGTCGTCTTTCATTCAGGGAAATCACTGTTCACAATTACCCTGCAATTTACCACGGTGTTAACAAACAGACATTGGCAGACGTATTTAGAGTTGTAGCTAGATGATATGTCCAGAAAATAATTGTATATGTGCTGCTGTGAGCCAGAAGCCAAAGCCAGTTTATATGTAGTTTCCAATAATGCTATTTAAAAAGCGATTAACAGACTAATTATATAACTGCCAATAAATCCAAACTTCCCAGAACAAAATGTGAACAGAGGAGGAGCGGAAATCTAAGTATTGAACCACATATTTTTTATTATGAGCATAAACTGAAGGATTTTGTTGTGTTGAGTCAGCATTTCTGAAGAGGGGCACCAACTCAAACCTTAAGCAACACAAACAAAATACAACATTTGTTCTCCACAAAATGAATCCTGTATTTTGGTCAAACGACTTGAGTTTAGGGGTTTATGCTGGAAACCTGCCTGAAGGTTTTGAGTTCTTGTCTTGGCGTTTACAAGAAAGCCAAAGCACTGCAGGGCAAACCCAAACATTAGCGCTTTCGATTGATGCGAGGTGAAACATGAGGTGTCAGAGAACACCAGCCGGACCACCTGTATTTGTCAATGCTTTAGGCCACAGGTAATTAATTGGACGTATCTTATTCTCCACCAGCACCACTTGCATCACAGGCAAGGTGATTAGCATATCCACAGATTGTGAAGAAAGATTAACAAACAGTGACGGAGAATTAGTTTGCTAAAAAGGTTTCATTCAACATCCTCTGCCTGTTTATTTTTTTGCAGGTTAATGGGGGACTGAACACGTTTGTAGAATGATCTAATTGTGCTTTTCTTCGTACGAGCGATACGATTTCGGTTTGGGATTTATCTTTTAGGATCCTGCTCGGGTCAGAGTGCAAATTTTAAACACATCCAGCAGAAGCACTAACATTTGAGAGAAGTCTGAAACGTGAACTGTTAAAATGACAGAAGAATAACTTGTATTTCAGACCACGTTGAAGTCAAAACTACAGGGTTAGCAAGATTTATGGGACGTTGTATTTTGTCATTTGCAGAGGAAATGTCATTGCTTAAATAATCGGCTGTTTGCTAATTGCGACTTTATTCATTCGAGCCTTGATTTTTAACCAGCGCACCTTGAGGTGATAACAGGTGTGCAATGAAAAATATGTCGGCTTTATGGATTTAATTGATTGAATGATTTACCATTTTGGAGCGTTCTGAGGAACTTCTTTGCCGAAAAAGAAAGCAGAACAAATTTAAAGAAGCAGACACAATGGCACTGGCATTACTTTAAATGGTGTAATTTTATAGTATTTTAGTAAATGGTGTGTCGCGGGATTGTTTTAATCAAAAAAGTGTGATGAGACTGAAATAAGGACAGAAAAACACTGCCTCAGAGCTTATTCCACTGCTACATTCATTACTTGAGCAGTTAGATTCACAGTTACAAGTCCAAACCGATAGATTTACACACGACAGACAGTTGACTATGGCCTTGATTTACAAATTAATCACCGATTCTGCTCACTTGCATGTATAGAAGAAGTGAGTATGTAGATTGGCTGTTGGCTGATGTTCCACTTTTTGCCTGTACACTTTATTAGACAGAAAAGGACAGTGTGAAGTGGGGATGAGAGAGAAGGGGCGGACATGCAGTAAACTGTCGGAGTCAAGATTCTAACTCACGACACTGCGGCCGGCCATAACCTCTCGACCGCCGGGCAGCACCGATGTTCCACTTTCTATGCATCGCCTGTGTCACCCATTGCATGTTATAACTTACAAGAAATGCTTTTCGTGGAAGAACTGAGACTAATATGAGTCCATCTGGGAGTCGAATCAGAGGTCTTGTCTCTTTGCAGCTGGTGAGTGAGCAACAAGAGAGTCGTCCCCTCCTCAGCCCCTCGATCGACGATTTCCTCTGTGAGACCAAGTGCGACGCAGTTTCCCGCCCCGTGACTTCCAACACTGCCGGTAAAGTATCAAACATTTTAACACTTGTTTGTTTCTCAAGCTCTGCCACACCCACATCTTTCCATACTTAATAACAACACACAAACAACCATCTCGACTGCTATTTATCGGGTGAGTCGGTGATACAGATTGCGACTGAGGGAATGCATCACCGCCAAACCGGCCACTAACTGTGCTGATTCAGGCGGCAAAGTGTCGACCGATGGTGCGAAACCTTCTGTTTGGCTTCGCAAACGTGGTGATGAGGAAAAACACCCTTGTAGATGCGTAGTGCTCGTGATTGGGGTCGCCTCGTCACAGATCTGACCCGTCGCCTGCTTGATCGATGCGTTTGTGCTACATCTGTTATTACCCCGTGAACGCTTTCGCACGCAGTGTCACATGGTGGACACGAGATGTGAGTGGGAATTAACAGGAAAATCAATGGGGTGAAATGAAACGTCAGCATACAGCACGTTATGGGCTCTGGCATACGCTCTTACACGTGCATCTGTTACTCCTCCTGCTCATTTACTCCTTTTAAGTGTCACATTTTTGGGGGGTTATGGAAAGCGCTTCAAAATATTACATAAACAAGCTTTCCAACGAAACACAGTGGTGTAGATTCAGCCTCATTATCCAGCAGCTTCTCTGCAACGAAATCCAAATGGCTTCAAAGTCTTTGTTTTTTCTTTTTGTCAGCATTTCTCAGCGTGTGCACTTGGGGCACTCTTCCCTCTCACACAAACTGTATTAAGAATCGATCAAAGGTAAACATCGCCTTGGTGATGACCGTCTCTTTAAGCTCGTTTCTCACTATTTACAACAACATGAAACGCTATAATTTAGTTTCCTTATAGAATAGAATAATAGTAATTTGCGGCCGACAGTGTGTGTATTGTGTAATATTTTAGGACACGTATGCAGCTCTCTGATCATATCTGAGAAGAAATTGTAAAAGCAATTATTTATGCCATACGTTTTTTCGTTTTTTTCATGATTAATGGGTCAAATGCAGGCGATGAGATAAAACATAAATGTCTCCACAGTGAACGGCTCTACAAAAGAAAAGTATAATGATAAAAAGATCTCTAGTTCATCATATGCTTTATTTTCTTATAAAGCTATCAATGTGTGGTGTTCTCTTTTTTGGATTTAAGTTATTTATTTGTTATTCAGTGTCAGCGTATTCCAGGGAGAAGTTTTGTGAGAAACTAAATGATTCTCATGGCCAGACTTTTCTGCTCTGAAACACACATTATGTTTCGGCATATTCCCTGCATCACCCCAGGCAAGGGCACTGAAACAATCAACATCTTTTCTTTTTTATGTTCAACCTGCGATCATTTTCTATGCTAAAACTCCTCAGGCGCCTCCCTAAGTGTGTGCATCCTTGATTTGTAATTGTGCCTGTCATCTAAACCGCACCAGGCATGGAAACCAAGCGCACCCTCTAATTACGCTGAGATTTGAGTCAACAAATGCTCCCGGTTGGTTGTCATGAAACAGCGGTGGTCCAATTATGCAGTCATTCACTAGTTTGAAGCTCAGTAAAACACAGCGAGGCACGAAGAACAAAACAATGTAGTTTCTCAAGAAGTCGGTTTTATTATTTTTTTCTTAATTTGTGATGGATCTAAACTCCAAGCATTGGTGAATTATTCCCATTCAGCTCCTGTTTTTGCAGATACTGATTAGAGTTACTTAATATTGCAGATAAATAAAAAACAGCATTGAAAAGTGATAGTAAATACTGGCGTGTACAGCTGGCAACAAGACAAATTGCTGACTCCACAAAGATGCAAACATAAAACAAACACAGACAAAGCCACTTCTCTTAAAAACGTGTCCTGTTTTATGGCCTATATCAAGAAACTAAAAGCTAAATTAAATTATTTCAATATATACTGAAAAGGGAAACGGTAAAAAAAGTAAATTATCTTTTTAGTTGTTTAAATAATTTATCATTAAGTTTGATTTAATTAAACTCATACAATGCAATAAACTCAATAAGAGAAATAGTGTCCCTAATCATGCATAATTGATCTATAATCAATTTTTTTAGTGTTAAACTATAACATTAAGAAGATCATATTTTTACATTGTGGTCATTGTAAACTGTAATATTGATCTAAAACAGCTTAGTAATAGAAACTTGTACATTGACCTCCTGTTCAAAAGTGCCAGGGAGACATTTCACTGTAACAAGAAACAGATTTTCATAGATTTTCTTCATTGAAAATAAAAGTTGTTTTTTAAGAGTTTATAAGACATTTTAGAACTACACATGTTTCATTTGGAGTCTTATTGCCGTATTATTATTTTAAATCTTTAATTATTATTATTTTCAACTAATCGTAACTAATCGCACAGGGATGTGGGCAGGGATTGGGGATAGGTGAAGACAGGAATTTTCCAAACAGTCGAGCTCACTCAGCTACAATTACAAGCGATGACTCAAACGTGCATTGACAGACGAAAAATAACCAACAAACAGCTTTGAGTAAACAATAATAAATCTAGCATCCCTTGTGCGAATGCAATTTCTTTTCTCTGTATGACCGTCTCTCTTGCAGTTTTGTCTTCCAGTCTGGACCTCTTGGATCTGAGTGAACCCGGAGAGCGGCGGCAGAGCAAGGACCGGAAGATCCCCCTGATCTTGCGCGGCAACAGTCACAAGAACAACTCGCACCGGAAGCGGACGGACGAGACGGAGCTCATCCAGGTGGAGGTGGAGCAGACGGCGGTGGACGCGAGGACCCCGGAGAGAGCGTCGCTCGACTCAGGTTTCCGAGACACAATGTTCTCTTCTTTCACACATGAAGCTCGCAGCCATTAATCTCCCCACATGAGCTCCCCGAGGCCCTCAACATCTACTGTTCCCATCATCCCCTGCAGGAATAACCCGGCACATGTGCAAACAGGTCTATCACTGCCTCAGCTAATATACGGACTGTGAGAAGACGATGTAACTGTTAATTATGTTTGCATAAGCAAGTTGAAAAGGTTAAAGTCTTCTATATTAAGCATTCACAGTCAGACCATGGAAAAGATTAATAATTCATGGTGATGTGATGAATAAGTTGCACAAAAAAGGGGCCAGAGAATTTAGTACCGACGGCTCTTTTCACTGTTTGGTACAAAGATATTTAAATGAGGGTTTGAAAAGTACAGCACTATGATGATGAAGATGATTGCTTTAGCATTGATTGGAATTGCACATTTAAAATAGTCATTTTCAAATTAGTATAAAGGAATTCAAACACAAATGAAGGATGATCTGAGAGCCAAATGAGGTTGTAAGGGGGGGAAAAGTAGTTAGTTTTGTTATTTCTGTGCAATAGTTACCATCGGGTCACAGCTCGACAAATGGGAGGAACTGAATCCGAACGTGGAAAGAAACGGCAACAAGAAGTGGAAGCTGGAGAGACGACGTTCTTCTAAAAACGCATCCAATGAGTTTTTATGGTAAGTGTTGCTCCTCATTACGCGCCAGGTCAATACTAACTGCGGTGCCGCTTTGACGCTGTAACCTTTGATTTCTTTCATAGGTCCATAGAGTGTAAAAACCAAATCGAGCCGTTGAATAAAAATGCACTGGAGTTAAACACCAAAGCAGATGCAGACTCTGCCCTCTCAAGTCAAGTAAGTGTTCAACGACTTTGTAGCAAGTGTTGTATTTGTGGTGTGTTGCAATTGGGGATGTTGTCATGTCAAATGTTTGTGCAACGATTATTGTGAGAAAAAACATCCAGATTCAACAATCATTCACTGAGACTGTGTAAAATCTCGTCTAACACGTTACTATTTCTCAAGTTTGTGACAAGCTTTACAAAATTGATCTCTTGAATTGCTCCTAAAACCATCACGATTATTATTTGTTTGTTTTTTATGATTATATTATGACCTAAATAATCACCATTATCGATTAACCAAATAATCTTGACATCCCTATTTGCAACTGTGTTTAGATTAGCCATATGTCTTCTAAAATCAATATTCCATTTGCATTTTAAGCAAGTTAGAGGTGCACTATGTCATTTATTGGTTGGAGAATCTGCCACCCACTTGTAAGAATGCATGTTTTTCAAGGTATTTGAGAGCAGCAACATTTCAACAGTAACATATTCTTCAAAATAAATAAAGGAGATGTACATTATGGGATAAGCACAATACAATGGGATGATATATTGCTTTCAGAAGATGTTTTATTAACCAAATAACCGCATTGTTTGTTATTTCCGAGAAGGAGAGTCTAAGGACAGAGGACCCTGGGACATCGTCCCTCGCCACCACAGACATTGTCTGACTTCATCGCCACCACAGACATTGTTGATTCATTTCTCCCTGTGGCCCTCAGAAGCAACTGTTGTTGTGATTTTGGGCCTTACAAAAATAAATTGATTTGATTTGATTTGATTTCAAAGTTACAATCATTCAAATTACGATTTAATTTTGATAGACTTTTGCAGCCCTTCAGGTCCAATGCGATTCTCCAAAATAATTTCCCTAGTGACTGATCAGATGATGTAAACATGACAAATGCAACGTTGTGTATAGCCATCGTTTGTCCTAACAAATGTAATTCTTCCATTTCAGCTCAACAGACAGTATATTAGTGGACGACATGTAAGCCTCTCGATATGCATCCTCCTTCACAGTATTATATTGAAAGACTTCTACATTTGCAACAGAAAAGCAGCATCACACCGCAATCTCCTTTAATTCCCTTCAAATTGTTCAAACTCCACACACATATAAAACGGGACATTTTGGCTCCCTGTTGGCTGCTTCTTTGTGGTGCTACGAGGTTCAAATGTCAAGCGCTTTCGCCCCGAGTTGATGTCTCTGTGTAGGTCTGCATTAGGGGTCTCGTTTCCTGATTCCATTATTAGATTAATAGGCTGTGAATTATTCAGCAGTTTTACTCTGAGCCTATTAGTGTTGATCCCACCAGGTCGCCTAAGCATATATCACCTTTTCAGCCCTCATATAAATAATAGATTTGGAATCAAGCATGGCTGTCCAGGATGAAAGCAAGTTATTGGCAACAAACAGGCATTTTGTTTCACTAAAGATTTACAACACGCTGTAGTTCACCGCACTGAAAATAGTGTATTTGGTTTCCTGACAGCAAGTGTCCCTGCATACACAGTGAGAACAGCATGCAATATGTCCAAGAAATGACCAATCACATAAAGCACCACAATTGGTCTCAAAATAACCGGACAGAATGATATTCTAAAATTGCTGAGAAAAGTGTACCGTAATATATTTTCTGGGCCCATTTAGTAGAGGGATTAGGTAACCTCAATTAATCTTCCATAATGGCATGCTGTGAAGATGGAAATAGTTGTAGTTGGCCTTCATATGCCGAGCAGCCCTCACAGGAGGAAGTCACTACCTCAACACAAAAGCCGTAATGGCTTTGCTTGCCCTGGGATAAATGTGGCCATTTCTATAAGTCCTGTGTCCAATCACACCCGAGCGGCACCTCACAGTTATTATGCAGGTGCGATGCACGACCACCTAAACATCACCACACACCTGTATTTGGTCTCTGCACACTCAGTCTATCAAGTGGGAGCTTGTCGTTGCATGTACAGGTGCACGTGATGAGCATGGTGTCTGAATGAGGGGAGTTGGAGGGGAGATAGTTGCTGACAGTGGTGAATCTGTTGGGTTTCTGAAGCATTCCAGGACTTTGTGAATCTGAAGACAGCTGACCCTGCATCTCTCTCTGCCTGACCCTCTCTCCCTCCACGGGCTGTGTGTGGCTGGTGTCATGCGGCATCTTGTGCATCTTGACAACATTTGTCTGTTATGTGTTATTACTCATGTTTGCACATATATGAACTATGTGGGTGTTTGACAGAATCGCCTTAGCAAGGAGCAGCGATGGAGCAGCGCCCACTTATCCAGAAACCAGTCCCTGGAGGAGGAGTTTGAGAGGGCCAAGGCTGCGGTTGAGGTAAGCAAAGTGCTGCTCTATACACCTCTCATCCATCATTGTCCTCACACAAGCTGGCCAGGTGTCACCTAAAACCAAGTAAGAGTATGAATGAGGTCACTGGTCTACTAAACCAAAATTTGAATGAACTGACATGGGTCCATTAAGTAATGGCAATGGCGTCTGGGTTTTTTAAAGTTTTAAATATCTGTGCAAAGTGTTAATCCTCTGGTGAATGCACTCTGGAGTTCACAGCATGACTGACCTAGAAAAATAGTGTTGAAGACTTTCCACCAGATTACAAAGGGACTGAAGGCCACGACTGTCAGACATATCAAATATCCGGGGGGAAGGCGCCCACCGTAACTAGATATGGTTTTCTTTATCAACATGTGTGAGATATTTATAATGGCCATGTGTCAGCCCTGTCTGCACTACATGTTTGGAAGGGTCTCTACAGAAAATAGGCTTTTATTGCAACAGGAATTACCCTCTAAATGTAGGAAATTTGGTGATTGCAAATGTTATAATAGAAGTTTTCATCCCAAAACTTTCCTGAATGAATTCCGTGGGAAAAATTGCATGACCAAACATTAGAACAGCATTAGAACTTATGTCCTGCTCCAAACTAGGCTGTTTTACTTCGATACCATTTTCTCATTTTATCCCTATGAGTTTTGTAATAGTTAATAATTTAAGGAAGCATGAAAAGAATGGTAGCAGACTGGATCTGGAACTACTGGCCCTTTGAAAGTAATACTGATATTACTTTTTTATGCTCCTCGGGCATCAGTGAATACATTTTTAGAATAAATAAACTGAAAGTACCAACCTTGTCCTAATGCATGGGTGGACCAAGTTAGCTCTGATGTCACGTTGCACAACAAGATCAGATCCATTCAAGGAGATGTGCATATGCATACTCCTCCACACTTAGGGGGAGAACTGATGGCAGTACAAATGGCAGTGCAAGGAACATTAAATTAGCACCCAGCCTTTCCCACAATCAGCCAAATCTAGAGAAATGTGACACAGATGAGTCAGGCAGAGAGTTTAAATGTAATTGATTTTTACAAAGTGGACATTGCTCAGTCGCTGATAGTTTTCTGGGTAAATTCTGCATTCGATGTCTACGGCACATGGGTAAAACGTCAAATACTCCAGTGCCCGTGACAGTGAACATGTTATTACGCAGAGGGCCACAGCGACAGTTAAAGGGTAATAAGGTGGATTGGAGGAGCAGTGTTTTTGCAGCCGGTCGCAAGAAAATCAGTCCCTCAGCGGCATTAAAGTATATTGGTCTGAGGATTCAAAGGATGTAACAGAACAGTTTCATTGCCCGAAGGTGAAAAAATATATTACGGTAATAAAGTTTATTCTATTGTAAGCGTTTCAATTCCTACTTACAGATTTAACACGCGGAAGTGAACTTGCAAACACTGAATGGTTTGTCACTGTTCGCCCCAAATAATCAGGTTTAACGACAACACCAAATTGTTGACGTGGAACGATTGAATATTTTTTTTTGATTGATTACAGTTCGCTGCAGGCACCATCATTAAAAATAAACAAGTGCTGTATAAAATAGCATTTCGATTATTAAAAATAATGAATTGTCTAATCTCAACAACCTCTCTGCAACTATAAGCTAAACAAACTTCACTATAGGGGCAGCGTGAGATTAAATTAATTAAGAACATAAAGTCAATGTCATAAATTAAGCTGTGTTTGCGTGTGCTTGTAATCACACATCATGCAAGAGTATTATTATAGCTTGGTGCATTCTTGACAGCATCATAAAGGGTCATTTATTGCTGCGGGCATCTGTTTTGCATTTTATCGGTTTCTTGCCTGCCTATTTTCGTCTGTGGCCTCCGCAGCATAACAGTGGGAGGCTCATTAACATTAAAGGCCAGGACAGCCCCGCTCTCTCCAGATGAGGAAAGAGTTTGTTATGAGCTGGATCTGTGTCACTGGTAAATGAGGAGACTTGTAATGTAAGACTTCCAGGCTAAGTGGATGAGTTGGCGCCTGGACACGTGCTTACGGTCACATCACAGTAAAGCAGAGAGGTTCGGAGAATGTCCTTTAATTTAGGAGAAGGCAAGGTGTGCTGCGTGTCCTTCCGTGGTCTCAGCCCCCATTTCACTCAGCGCTGTCCTGTCCAAATGAAGTCCTGTATTGTTCGGGATAGGAGTCTGGATTCTGTTAAAAGTTCACATTTGAAAGACGTCGAGGAGAATTGTCAAAAAAGATGGAAATAGGGCAAACTAACAAAACAGTCACATGATCTAAACTACAGTTTTAGCCAGTTTTATGCAGATTAAGACCAGATATTTTATTGTTTGTGAAGGGAATGAAAAAAACTGCAGTCTTTGTGATTCATTTTGCAGCCCCATATGCAATTATGTACAGGCATGTTTTGTAGACAACGGATTCTACACCAGAAAATATAGCTTTGATTATTATCGAATGTAGTACTCGATTATTATCGAATGTAGTATGCCATTGAGGATTATATGTTCAAGCTAATACTTTATTATACAGACTCAGGGCTGTCATAGCAAAAGTAAATGTACCATAATTCTGTCAACTATATTTGAAGAGTGAATATGTTTTGTAACTCAGCCAAGCAGCTTCTTCAGTTCCTCTGACAGGATCTGGTGGCTAACGTCTGATATAAACTACAAGACAGAATAACATTTTCTTTTGCCATGGCACCTGGACCACCTGAGAGATTACACAGACATCACTCCTCAGTTTGTATCTTTGGACAGTTTTGAAAGAGTGCAACGGAAGGATATACGGAAGGATAATGTATTGCAATGCACATAATCTCAAATTGTGTACAAATACAGTGAAAAGCCAAATAAATCTAATACATTCCTCATTTCAGTTTGGTACAATTCGTAGTTAATCTAAATGAGAATCAACAACAAGCAACATTTGTAATTATGTTTTGTGAAAGATATGAAGCAGTAGGTGTTGTTTTGATCATCTACGCTGTAAATATGAACTAAACACCATGCTCTTCGCCCCCTGCTCAGACGCAGCTTTCTGCTCCTTCCTGTTTCACGTAACACTTCGTCAGAGGTGTAGAAATTAGACTCACAGCTCCAGCTTCTCGCTAATCTTACACTGGATTCAAATGAGCACTGTGTCCTTTCCTCGTCCCACGTAATTAAAGTGTCACTCTGTGTAAAACAAACAACACCCTTCGAAGTGTTACGAGGGAATACATCTGTCCACATATTTCTGTCATTTGGAAATGGAATTGCTCCATTTAAACGCTGACAGTTGCTGCAACAGCCAAAGTGCAATTAAGTGGGCAATGTTCGACAAGATGACTCGCCCCATTTATGGACTCCCTGGGACAAACAGACTAACTATAATACATTTCACATCCAAATCGAAATATGTTACACTATTTAATTAACATGATTTTGGCTTCAATAAAAAGATTAAAAAGTAATTGGATGCCATAACCCTGCTGACGTCAATAATTACCTCTTAATGTAGGTCTAAGCCAATCAGAAGAGCTATATTTATAGAGTTTTTCTATTTATTCCGATCCCCTGCTTCCTCACAGGTTATTCCCATCAACTTCAGGTTCTTCAAAACTGTTCTTTTCCAGGTTTCTAATGGTCTTCCTCCTTTCCTCCTTCTGGTTTGCAGTTTAGAGCAAGTTTTGGTGCTCTTTCATTGTCCAGGCGCGCAATAAACCAATTTAATCTGTGCTGACATGTTACTTCACCATTTTAATTCAAACAACGTCTCCCTCCATCTGTGCAAGTCACATGGAGATCATTATAAACACACTTATAACACTATGGCCAGCTGCACACTTGAGGATTTTAGCCTGACAAAGCCTAATTTGCCTTTCCACAACTTCTGGGGTCTGTGGACCGAGTATAACGTTTCCCGCAGTTGATTCTTTGTTGTGACACTCCTCTGACTCTGGGGTCAGTGCAATTCCGTTAACACTGTTTCTCAGGTTGGGGTTGTTAATCCGCACACATGATGACACCTTAATCACACTTCGTTTGAATCAACTCTTTCCTGAAAATGGAAAGTGTGTGGTGTCGCTATCCTCCATGTGAGTGTGAGACAAATAATGTGAGGCAAAATGTTCCTATGTCTTTCATCTGCAACTATCTGCCACATCTTAAAATTGCAGATTTTAAACTCCTCTAGTGTGCAGCCAGCCTTTCAGACCATACTTTGTGCACTTTTTATACAGTCTGAACTGAAAGAGAGGTTTACTGATATTTTATTGACAAGCTTAAGGTGAAAAGTTATTCCAGACATCTTCTGGAACGGACATATTTGGTTGATCTATCCAGGATAACCTTCAAAGAATCTGTGAGTTAATTGAAACCAGGAAATAGCCATTGAAATATCAAGCTAATGAAAAGGTGAACTCTTATCTTAGACTTCAGTCTGCCACATGTGTATCTGTTTTAGAGAACGAAAGATTACATTAATTAAAACCAGCAAGAGGTTTATTGGGATCAATGCTCAGTGATCGCAGAAATGACTGCTATGTTACTCACGCATTATGTGTGTTTAAATACTGTTTAGAATTATTACTCAGAGTCAGTTTGGAGGGAGAAAGGTTTAAGTTTTTTTTTTCAAAATTACAGGAAGTAACGTTGTTTATGACATTGAACAGAAATCTATTCATAAAAGGTTATTGCATCATTCAAGGAATACATTTTTCAGGCAAATATTTATTTAACAAAGTAACTGTTTCATATTTTCATTTGTCAAACATAAAGTATTATATAAACTAGGTGAGCTTTTGCCCTTGTCTACAATGGTAATTGTAGTCAAGGGTAAAAACTGTATTTAATGCAATACAGTTTTAACACAAGAATTTACCTGAATTGTGTTTTTAGTGACTACTCAAAGCACAATCACATGGATGCTTAAAATGATTAACAGTTTTACTTGAAAATATAAAAACAGGTAACAATTTAGATTTTGTTTTAATTGCCATGTTGTATTATATATTATTTTGAATGTAATGACAAATGTGATTTTATCTTTTATTTAGGCTTTATAAAACACATTTGAGGATCCACTAAGATCTTTCAGTCCTGGATCTTACTGACACTATTAGACAGCCATGTCCAAACAACAGGAAGATAATATAATTTAAATTGACCAAAATCATCCAATTAGTTATGATTATTATTGTAAATTTTACAATAATGTAGATATTTAAGTGAAATGACTTGTCTAACCTGTCGTGCACTTGTGTTTTTCGTGGTACAGTCGGACACAGAGTTTTGGGACAAGATGCAGGCTGAGTGGGAGGAGCTCGCGCGACGGAACTGGCTGACAGAGAATGAGCAGACTCAGATTCCCTCCTCTGTGTCTCCACATGAGAAGGTCAGTGCGGACCTGTCAGTCAAGTATTCAAAACTGCTCTTCTTAAAGGTGCCATAACATGCTTTTTTTCACGTTTCGTAGTCTATCTTAAGTGTATAATTGATAATAATAAGGGTTGTGCAACACCCTTAACATAATAGTTAAGAAATATCACCCAGACCTTGGACCCCCTCACCAACCCGGAAATGCAAACGGCTTGGTTTGATATTTCCCCCCACCCTTGCGAAGAGCGATCTGGCTCCCCCGCCCAACCCGTGACGTAGTCTCAGAGCGCGTGTGTGCCCCGCCCAACCCGTGACGTAGTCTCAGAGCGCGTGTGTGCCCCGCCCAACCCGTGACGTAGTCTCAGAGCGCGTATGTGCCCCGCCCACCCGTGACGTAGTCTCAGAGCTGTCTGCTCCGCGCTGCGCTGCTCCTGCCGCGCGAGTGAGTGAGAAACGATAGAACTTCAGATCAACACTACTTTGAGCCTAAATAAATCTGGTGTTTATTCTACAGCGTGCACAGAACAGATATATCTATCTATATATATATATATATATATAATATATATATATAAAGTCTCTTATTTCCGTTTATTTTCCCGGTTGCTGCCTCAACTGCTACATAAACCTTCACCATTGTGATAATAGTAAAGAGTGCGATATCATTAATGACGTTTTGGGCCTCTTGAGCCGTGTTTCCTCGTAAATCGAAGCAGAAAAACTCCGGAATGGGCTTGTAGGGAGACAGCAGCACGGCGCAGCACGGCAGCACGGCGCAGCACGGCGCAGCACGGCGCAGCACGGCGCAGCACGGCGCAGCGCGGAGGGGGGGGTAAGGGGGGATAATGACGCGGTCTTGCACCCACCGCCCGTCAGTTTGGAGATTCGAGGAAAGGAGTCTGTAATATAGCTAAACACTGCGGGAATCAATAAAAAAAAACACTCTGGGTACATATATGAAGCACAAATAGCAATGTAAGAAGGTTAAAAGCTCTGAAAAGTCAATTTTGCATGTTATGGGACCTTTAAGGAGCAAAGGGCCTTCACTATCACTATCATCATCATCATCATCATCAAATTACTGCTGTTTGTTCTTACTCGCTGTGCATCACTCATTGTCTCTCGTCTTCAAAACACTGTGTAAAACGGGGCGGGGCCTCTCGTCTTCAAAACACTGTGTAAAACCGGGCCTATTCAGAGAAGTCTTTTGGGAGTAGCTCATGATGCTATTCACCTTATTCCGGAAGCCCGTCTGGCCGTCGCCATTCTACGTAATCCACTTTCTGATTGCATTAATTAACATAGGGCTACAAACGTTGAGAGAAAATAACTTCTATAGAGACTAAAAAGTCGTTTTCGGACCGCCCAGGGACTTGTTGGTCACATGAACATTGGACATTTTACACAAATCAATTTACTTTATAGCATGTTTTTGCTGCAAGACCTTTCCCTCGTTCTCCATTTAAACAAATGGAGTTTCCGCTGGACCGGAAGTGCCATTACAATGGAAGGGTCAATACGTGAAAAAAAAAGAGGAAAATTGGGCAGGGTGGAATAAGGGCAATACATTTATGTGCTTCATGGCCAGTTACAACCACAGAGATATAATTGAAATTTTATTTAAAAAATGTTTACAATATTATTGTAAAAAATGTTTTAAAAAGTCTGATCCATGAGCAAAACGACTCTTAAAGAAAACACACAAGGCTCATCAGTTTGAACATTTATAACTGCATGGGCTGCTTAGGTTTGAAGTTATAAATATAAATAAAAATATAGTTAAAATATAAATTTGTTGTGCTGTACCTTTGTTGTGGCCCAACTCAGGACTCCTCATTTGCATGTGTGAAGGAGACACACTGACATTGTTTTGTTTCTGCTGACAGGGATACTACTTCCACACAGATAATCCTTATAAGGACACACCGAACGTGTTTGAGGAGGGACAGAAGAAGTCTCGGGAAGGAGACTTACAAAATGCTGTCCTTTTGCTGGAGGCAGCGGTTTTGCAAGACCCTAATGACTCAGAGGTGAACACACTGATTATAATTGTATATGCTTAAGTCATTGTCCTTATTTCAGTTTGGTAAGCTCACATACTAAAACAAGCTGGTTTTCTCAATGAAATGTCATGTCAAATACAGCTTCATTCTTCCGTCTTCTGTTAATAGGGATAACGATCGGACTCTGAGCTCTGCACCCACAAGCAGTTTACAGCATCATTAAAAACTAAAAGATTTCTGCTTTTTCAAACCCCAAACTTGCCCAGCTTTTTGATGAGCATTTCCATTTAGCCAGTGAGCTGAATAATAAGTCGATTGGCAGGTTTGTGCCCGTGTATTTGCCTTCTCAAAAAGAGTGACCTCTTTGCTGGCTGAAAGCAAAGCATTCATTCAAAGTACTTTGAATCCCCTGGAATATACAGAAATGTGCCAGTTATTCCAAGGAGAGGATTATCCTGCGGTGTATGGAACTAATATGATTCTGAAATTCCTTCTGGTGCTTAGTGGCTTATTGCCCGACTGCAAAGACCTTTGAATAGTTTATAAATAATACTGTCCCTTATTTCAAGCATTTCATACAGAATGTGTGGTTTTACAGTAGGTACTCGCCTTACCCTGAGAAAGAGATTGAATATTGTATTTCTCTGAAGTGACTTACATTCAGTTTAATAAAACATGTATTAACATTTGTGCATTATCTGCCCCTAAGAACACTATCCTCTGTCCTCCTGCAGGCTTGGCAAGTGCTAGGGACCACCCAGGCTGAAAATGAGAACGAGCAGGCTGCAATCGTCTCCCTCCAAAGGTAAACGGGGTCATTTCTGAACTGTCTGGATGATGTCAAATGTGGATAAGTATCCACACACTAGGCTGTATATCGATGGAATGACTAAAGTAATGGTTGCTGCATAAAATAAGGTAATTACACTTCCAGCAGTGGTCAGAAGGATATCAATGAAAATAAAATAACATCCCGGATTTTTTGACCTGTATGTTTTATTGGACAAGACAGCGTGGTGTGAAATCTGGAAGAGAGAGGGACGGACATTCAGCAAATTGAACTCACGCCGCTGCGGCCGACTGCACATGGAGCCTGGCACATGGCCCATCCAGTCGGCCTATCCAGTCGAGCCACTGAGCGGCTCAGTAAAATGATTTTAAAATGAGAAATGTGACATTTACCTGACAGACAAATGCCCAGTCCCAGACAGGTCCTGAACTATGCACAGTGGTGGCCCACTTTCAGTTAAAACAGAAAAGGTTCAAATTACACTTATCACCAGGTGTGAGACTTGACGAAACACTGACGTCTGAAAAGTTGGAAAAGTAGACTTTTCAATTAAGGACTTTAGGTGCAAGTCTGAAGAATTCCTTTAGTTGCAGAATACATAGCACTAAGTCGTATACTGCCATGTTCTGCCATGGCTTAGTTTGGAGGTTAATTGGCAGTAGACATGTTGTAGACAGTTATTTTTTTAAGACATTTGGAATATGAATTTCTGCATTTCAATTTAGTTGCATGTGTATTGACACATCGCTTGTTAATGAACTTTGAAAATGTCCCAGTGGCAATATTGTCATTTGCATGTAATCCACCTTTCAACCAGTGCCTCAGAGAAACCTGTCAGCAGCATTGGGGGATCATAGTGCACTGTCCAGGGGCCCAGATCTTGAGCCAGGATCTAAGTCAGTTTTATGTAGCTGGAGGATTAGCCCAGAAGCCATGTACAGTTATTTGAATCTTGAATAATCTACTATGGCTTTCACTGGTATTTCAAATATTCAACCTATTGAGACTGATGCAGCTGAGCTACCACAAAAGTGTCTGGTTTACACAGTTCTATCACTAACACATTTCACTGATCCAAAACTTGGCTGGAGCCGAGTCAGCTCTCATCTACTCTGACTCTCTAATCATTATCCTCTCCCCCACGTTCCTTTGCTTTGCTCTGTCTAAACTTAATGACCAAAGCCACATTCACTTTGAAGTGCTAACCCTATGTAATATCTCCTTTGATTTGTATGGGGTGCTTTCTCCATCCAGGTGTTTGGAGCTCCACCCCAACAACCTCACGGCCCTCATGGCTTTGGCCGTTAGCCTCACTAACACCGGGATGCGCCATGAGGCCTGTGAGACTCTGCTTCGCTGGCTGCGACACAACCCAAAATACAAACCTCTGTTTAAGGACAAAAGTCACTTGGGCTCCCCGAACTCCCAAGGCAGGCTGTCTCATGTTCCCAGTGCGGGCCGACATGAAAGGTGAGAAGAGCAGAAGATCACATACAATGATAAATAAGTCTAAGAAATATTAATGGTGTTTATTAAAAATAACAAATTCTGCTCTACATCAATATGATAAGGGTTGTACATTATGTTAAAGGTGCATTATTACAGTTACATTATCACAATGGAGATGTAAATATTCCACTGTATTACATTTAATTATCTATCTTGGATTTAGTCAGTTACATATTATTGCTGAGGTATTTTTTTTCTTAACACAGTTCTGCCTCACAAATGCCAATTTGCACTGGTGACTATGCTAGCAAATGTTTATTTATTTTTTTTATTTTTTTAACAGTCAGATCAAGGTTTGGGTTAGTATTAGGGTTAAGTTCAGGAAGAGTTCAAGTTAGAAGGTTTAGGAAAAGTTAAGTTTAGAGCTTTGAGACAGTTGACTGGCCATCACCTGCTTGTTTCTATGGAAATGGATACATTTATTGTATTCCTGTCAAAGCTATAACATCTCTGTAGAGACAAGCATGTGGGGAACCTTCCATAAAAGCTAAATAGAGCTGCTATAAAAAGACACACCATGCTTGTATGGGAGGTATTTAGTGAATTATAAACCACATAGATCACCATTTTACGTCTTGTTTATTGTAAAACACAATAATAATCTAAGAGGGCTTACTAATAGAAACAGGTCCATATACTTCCTGTTCAAAGCTGCACAAGTGATAAGCCCTTTCTCATCAGAGTGACATTTCCCTGTAACAAGCAGTGGATGATTCTAAGGTCTATCTTTGGCTGTGTGTGTGCAGCGCCTTGTTACCAGATGTGAAGGAGCTGTTTTTGGAGGCAGCTCAACACAACTCTGACGGCATTGATCCGGACCTCCAGACGGGCCTCGGAGTGCTCTTTAACCTCAGCGGAGAGTTTAACAAAGCAGTAGAGGCCTTCAACATAGCGCTGTCAGTGCGGCCAGAGGTAACTTTTCTACACACAGTGAACAAGAGGTGAGCGGTAGTAGACATGCAACATGCAATGGATATTTTATGAGAAATTTGACTGTTTAAGGTATTTTACAAAGTGGCACATTTTTGCATGATCTGATAGTGATTTAAAGTAGAGGTGGGCAACACATCATTTTCAGGATAATATTTAAGTACACCGTCAATTAAAAAAGAACAATAACCTGGAATGTAATATTTCAAACAAGGATACAAAGTGACGTGCCTGCACTTTGGTGGTTGATTTTACAGTCCGTTCACTCAGCCAAGACATTTGAGCACATTAATTAACTGCAAAAACTATATGATTCTGCCTGCAATTTAAATAGTGGATTACTCTACTCTACAACACACTAACATACACAATATGAATGCAAGCATGTTGAATAACACAACACGATGGTCAAGAAAATCTTGCTCAGCAACGTATTAATGACTTGCTACATAATCAAATAAATAAACCGTTTCTATATCCTTCATTTCTGTCTGCCCTCGCTGTATTGTCCCTGGCCGACAGTACACAAGGGTGGAGCCAACCCTCACATTTGACTTGGTAATGTGTGCCCCCCTGGTGGAAACATAGTTACCAACACAAAGGGGATAATTGTACCCCACTGCTTGGTTTAGTCAAAGATTAAAGGCTTCTACACAGCAGCGGAGCACGACCTCTGTGTGTGTCTTCTCTGCTGGCAAAAGGGGAAATAATGACAAGGACACATCCTATATTACTCAACTCTCCTTGAATAACCCTCACTTTGTTAAAGGAGAATTACAGTAAACATGTTTGTAATGAATACTATTTAATTATTACAGCCACAGGGCCATCACAGTGTCTCTGTGAGGGGATTGAAGGTCCCCATCTCTGGACTCTGCACCCACTCTTCTCTGAAAGACATAGTAAATCAAATGAAAACTGAATGAAAGGTTGTTTGTCAGTGCATGTATTTCTCCTGAGGCCAAAACTTACTGGGGTCAACTTGAGTTCTCAGTTCCCCTAACAAAAATGGCTACAGGGAAAATTATAGATGTGATATAACAGTATTAAACAGCAGAAATGACATGCATGCATTAAAAAGTGATATACAGATAATCAATATGCTTCTTACCACCAAATGTTGCATGGCAGGACTACTTGCTGTGGAACCGCCTTGGGGCCACATTGGCAAACGGAGACCGGAGTGAGGAGGCAGTGGAGGCCTACACTCGGGCCCTGGAGCTGCAGCCGGGCTTCATCCGGTCCCGCTACAACCTCGGCATAAGCTGCATCAACCTGGGAGCACACAGGTGAGCGCTGTGGCAACAACCAGGCAACTGTGGCCACAGCAAAGTGCGTTGTATGCATTATATATTTATTACGAGGTAATGTTGGGAATTATACAATAGAATACAGTTTAGTTATATTTCTGGTTGGTCTGATGGGAGTTTGACAGATAAATAACCCTCACTGCCCACATTAGGCAGTGTTTGCAGCAGCAACCCAATGGTCATTGAAATGTTGATTTACATTAGAATAAGGGGATTTTTTTTTTTTTTTTTTTACAAAATGGCTGCAATAAACATTTTTTTTCTTTTTCCTAGAGAGGCGGCCAGTAACTTTCTAACTGCCTTAAACCTTCAGAGGAAGAGTCAGAGTCTGCAGCAGTCCCACCAGGTGATGTCAGGAAACATCTGGGCTGCTCTGAGGATAGCTCTGTCTATGATGGACCAGCCCGAACTGTTCCAGGCAGCTAACATCGGTGATCTGGACTTCCTCATGCGGGCATTTAACCTAGACCTTTAAGATGAGAGAAATGGAGGTGAACACATTTTAACTCTATTCCCGAAAGCCAAAAGTCCAAAGTGCACCCTTCAGAGAACAGTGGACCAGTTTGTCCTAGCAGTGAGTTTTGCACTTGAGTATATAATACTGCCAGGATTGTGTCAACGAGAGGTTCTTCCAAGTTTCCAAGAGCACAAGGACAGTGACGTATTGTATGAGCAATGCCTTAGAGAACACAACAATTAAACCCGACTCATCCGGTGGAGCAGAGCTGAAGCTGCAGTGGATGGACACGTTCTGTGGACACTGAAAGATGTTGCAGTTTTGTAAGTGGTCGCTGAATAAAAGCCTTTAACAGACTTTTTAAGGTGTTTTTAAAGACTCCGTTTTAGTCATCAATCAACCATAGTGAAATGTAACTGAATCCTGTTTAAAAGGACCATATCTTTTCTTTTTTGCTTGGACAAAGATTATTTCTCATTCCTAAAATGGAATGTGCAAGCCTGGTGTTCAGCCTTACAAAATGGGTTCAGTGAAGCAGTTACTGTACACAAAAAGCCATTAGTGATGCTTTGGGAACTACTGCCTGTTTGTGAACTTTCAAAAGGGTTACGTTTTCTTTTTGGTGTATATTTTCAAACCTTGCCTTGGTGGCCCTTTGTTCCCTTTATGAACTTGATTGATAATTGACCTTAATCTTAAATCAGTCCATAACCAGAGGAAGCATACATGCTACACAACACTATCCTTCTTATATTCATATTCACAGCTGTGTAAATTGTGCAGTTTTAGACAACAGCAGGTTGGTGATGTATAGCTGCAAGCCAATGAAGCAGCTTGCTGTCTAAGATAATGTAGTAATTTGTATCTTTGCAGAACAGCCATTGGCAATAAGAGCTCATTCTTTTAATTAAATCTGCTTGCCTCAGTCATCAAACATTATGAATACTTACCCACAATTGTGAAATGTAGATTTCTATAACTACACAATTTAGCTCTGTAGAAACATGTTAGCTTCTAGTTTCTGCTCTATGTAAACTCTGCAGCAAAAGAAATGATGGATAATCTGCACATTATCGCTCTGCACCTGAACTTTGAACAGGCATGCACTCACTTTGGAAACTAGGCTTTCTCTCCAAACCTATGCAAAGGTCATGTTTTCTGTTGCCATCCTGAATTGTCTGTGTGCTCCTCTCTGCCTCAGTGGCTCAAATGGAAGAGTTTTTTCAGAGCTTTGAAAGAATACTATCAGGGGAAACCAGAGGCTGGCTCCAGAGCCATTCATCTTCCTAACTGTTCAGCTCCAATGTTGTGGGTTGAAAATTGCTCATTATAAAACTGCAGAAAGTGTGCTTTTTTTTCCAAAAGAAATTGTCCCAAAAAGTCCAAGCCTCCTCAGACAGAACATTCAGCTTCCAAATAAAAGAAGAAAACATTTTGATTTGATGCTTTTTAATGGCAGAGTGGCAAAACTGTTATAATTCGTAAACATTCAAATCTAATAAAATGAATCAGTTAATGCCAACAATAGGCATGTAATGATGTCTGCTGTGGAGGGCCATCTTAAGGTATCAGTATAGGCCCCTCTCACACCTTTTTAGCTTAAAATTTCAATTATATATTATATTTAAACACATCCTGTCCTAAAACAGTTGTCATTACATTCAATATAACAATATTGCAGTTGAAATACATTTCTGTTATTAGTTTAAATGAAAGTGTAATTAGTTATATACAGCAAGGTGCCATGAAAAGTCACTCAAAAGAGTAGAGAAGAGTTGTTTGGTGATTTGTCCTTTCTCCTGATGGGCCCCTGAGCTGCAGCTCGGGTCTTAAGGTCTTAAAAACGTCCCTGACTGTTCACAGTCAGAAAACAAGCACACTTCTGACACAGTTTGTGGAAGGTAAAAATGTTTGCCACAACTGCACCTCCCACAGAAAAAAAAATTTTTTTGCTGACCCAGTTGGGAAGATGCATTCTATGCTGATGATTACAATTACATTTACACATTAAGATGTTAGTATTATTTATTATTAGCTTGTTTAGTGTCAACAATTCATTGAAATGACAGCTTAATGTTCACAATATTTTGTTTTACAGATCGGTTTTAAAAAAAGTGGGTTATTGTAATTTGATTTTACTTAATTTGTTTTCATTTACAATGTTATAGTGACAAGGAAAACTTGCCTCGGTAAGGAAACTGTTTTTGTAGAAAAGACTGCATTACCTTCTCAGGTGAAGTGACTTTGTGAAACGCATGCTCTGAAAGTAATGAAGCAGACTGCATGGTAGACTAAACCTTTATTTTTGAACGCAATTTTGAGTTGTATGCACGTAATACATGGAACTGCTTTTTCTTCTTCTAACATATATAAAAATGCTTTTTTTTTTAGGAATATGACCACTTTTTTTAATGGGAACTCTGACCTCTTGCTTGTTGACTTTTAACCACAGTATACGGGTTCAAATATATATTCTGTCTATACATTGTCAAATTGGGTTAAAATGAAACTATAAGCTAAATATGCATTTTAACGGCATGTCTGATTTTCATTCTTTGAACCACAGCACCTGAAAGACTTATTAAACTTACTTTTAGGTCAGGCAGTACAGGTCTTGTCTTCACAAAGGCAGTTTGTTCTGGCTTGTCAAATGAATTTATGTATTTTGCCAAATGACACCCTTTATACTGTATATGACCAAATATTTATTGAAATACTGATTATATTGCATTATATACTGTGTGTAATCACAATGAAAGCATTAGCACCTTTAAATCCACTTATGAACGTAATCTTTTCAAATAAATTCTTGTTTCTATTCTCTGCTCTGCTGTTCAGTGTATATCAGTCAATTTTTTCACATCAATTCCCACTATGGCATTCCGAGTATCACCAGATACAAATCTAGACTTTACCGGGTCTAAATAGGAACTAAACATGGTCTAAAATGAGACTAAACCATGGATAAGGGACTTCTAAATAATGATTAACCCTAAGGACCACATTAATATGTTTGTCTCTAAACAAAAATGAAATAGTGCAGAGAAACACTGGTGTAAATGATGCACTGATATCTCAACAACGTGTTTTTATTTATCCAAACAGAGTAAGTAAACAGTGCCAAAGATTACATGTTATGACTCTATTCACATACACTGACACACCTGGATAGACGTGTACATTACAAAAGTCAACTTAAATAATCCCTTGTAGGTCATCAAAACTATAATGGCACAAACTTGTTTTCAAAAAGACAATGGAGTAAAAACTGTTAAAGAACCTTCCTGACATTTAGTCAATTGATAAGGAGAAAAACTCAAACAGGAACAATTGTACAATCGAAATGTCTAAAATCACACGCCGACAGTGAAAAGCCCAACAAATTTAACGGCTGTGGAGGAAAATGAGTGTAGCTCGAGCTGATGGGAAAGCAAGAAGGGCAAATGCTGAGAAAAATAGAGAAATAAAAAGGTTTGAAGAAGAAATAACCATTGCACAGTTACAGATCATGACAATACACTGAGAAACAAGACATTTACCAATATCCAGTAATAACAAAAGGGTTCACTTAGTTTGTGAGGTGTGAAACAGAGGACTGACTCGGAAGAACATCTGAAACACAAAACTTGCATAGAGATATGTCAACTCCTTCGCTCTGCGTAGGCTCTGAACTGCAGCTGGTAATGAAATCTGACAGACGAGGCACAGTGTTTTTGTGTAAGAACTACAATCTAAACTAACTAATGACTGTTAATGTAAAGGAATACATGGCGAATATGATAGGTAGTATAGGTTATACTGTAATTTGATGATAATGTTGAATATTGAAGTTAAGCGGGAGGTTTTAGTTGCCAGGAGCACCTTTTTATGAATACATTCAGCACATAATCCTTTTATCTACCTGGTATAAACACATATTTTTGTGCAGTTTCACACAACTAAAACCTTTAAAAGTGCACTATAGCGTGTATATGTAAGTCAACCTGACTATTGTTATGAAAACTTGAGATAAATACTGTAAAAGAAAGCAACCACTGAAAGGCTGCCGACTGCATGTTAAGTGATGTATCTGGATTGTGCAAGGTAGGCAATTGTCTTTTTTGTCACTTTAAATGTTGCACAGTTTAAGGAGTAGTGAGCTGTCAGAACCACATTCACGTGTTTAGAGCTGGTGAAAGTCCATTGCGTCAGGTACAAAGTGTAGTATTATTAAGTGCTTTGCTTTAATGTGAAGGATATGGCTGTTGCATCAACAAACAACTTTGCAGAGATTTCTAAATGCATCAATCTTAACTTACTTGCGTCACAACCAGCTGAAAGTAGGGCAGGTCAGAGCCATTAGTCAGGCGGTAATACTGTATAGTCTAGCAATATATTTAACAACTATTTATGGACTTCTGATGCTCTCCTTCAGGCCAAACCTCCTCAGTGTCCAACCACACCAACGTGTCTGTACAAGACAAACATTCAATGTAGCTTCATTCATAAGTCACAAGCAGCATTCTTTTTAACATTTAAGGGCTGGCAGTAAGCGTTTTTTTTGTTTTAATTTACAAAAACTACCATATAAATACAGGCTGAGTAGCTCAAGGCGTGTTTGATATGCGGTTTGTGTTTTCCAGCAGCATCAATTGCACATGTCCCTCATGTACCTTTACATTTACACATAAAAACTGACTTTACATTTAAAGCAAACATAGAGCTTTCCCATTCTGACCAGTGTTGTTGTTGTTTTCCTGAATGATATCAAGATGAGCTGGTTGTCTGAAATATTTTTTGTACATTGCTTCCATAGCTACAGTCGTCTACCAGTCTCAGAGATGATCTTTAACTGCTCGACAGTCGACGGTAAAAGTAGATGTAACCCAAGTCTTTTGGAGGCCTTTCTGACAAACACACTTTGTGGTCATTGTAAATAACCCACCTAAAAGAATAAAACAATATTGAGTGCACATTAAACCAAGTCACAAGCTCATTTGCAAAAACAGATTTGTATTTTTCTCTGAGGCTCGATTCAGATACAGAATCAGATGACTTTATACATCAAAAAAACATCGCAGAGAGGAGCAATTCTGAACAAAGGGAAGCTCTGATAATAATGGCATCAAATAAAATTGCTATAGCAGTTTACTCTTTGTAATGTTTTCATAAGCCAAATGTATTTTACCTCCTTGATGGAAGATGGTAACTAAACCATTTTTCATAACGGGGGAATCTGTGTTTGCAATTGAACTCTTGTACGTAGATGTTGTGTTCGTATGTCACTCACCGTCCTTCTTTTTTGATGTGACAAATATAATGTCCTGACATTGTTGATGCTCCCATGTGGCTGATGAAGGCAAAGAGCTCATAACCTTGAAACAGATATAACAGATATAAGACATTTTGTATATTCACAACATATGTTCATGTATTAATATAACTGACACAACGGCTTGGTTTGAGACCAGTCCCCGAAGCACAATAGTTTATAATCCATTATGGAATGAGAAGATATAAGTAAATCCTATGGGCTCCCATGATGATAAGATATCACTTTACTGATCCCAAATGAAACCGATAGTGCCAGAGACATATAAAGACAATTTTAGACCATATAAAGTGCTAATGAATGAATAACTGCAATAAAAGATACATTGATAATATCAGCGTGCATGAGATAATGCACCACTAAGTAACACATATGACTGTCCATCCTTGCAAAAGGGGGAGAGGTTTGATGGCCACAAGGACCTCCTCGGGCGATCTGTACTGCTTTGAGGCCGCTTGAGGCTCGTGCTGAAGGTGCTCTGGTCAGAGAGCAGGGTTTCATAAGACTAGGACATGATGTTCCTAATACTGAGCAGTTTCCTGAGCAGTTTCCAGCTTTATACACTACGAAGAACTTTCAAAAGCTGCTATATTGCCATTTCCACTGTGAACTAAAGCTACATATAGTAACAGTAAAAGCTTAAACTCACGTCCTGGTCCATCTTTGACCCGGGGGCCAGCTGTGTCTCTGTCTGGAGAAAGTGTGGAGTCACTGTGGGAGTTGGCATTGGAGAAGGCGTTGTCATTGGGCTCTGTGTCCGCCATGTCTGAGAGAGCATCACTCTCCTCCTCCTCAGGGTGGGTGAAAATCCAGTCCAGTGCTCGCTCAAGGTTGTTGTTCTAATCAGAAGATATCATATACCATTCAGAAAGTGTTGGCAATACAACACATGTACTTGAGAAATACTATAGAGTAGAACTGTGGTTAAAGGAAAAATTACCATCAGGATTTATTTTAATATTTTGTTTCATTTAAAACACCTCATTACTGACATTTCCAAATTAAAAATAGTTAAAAAACCTAGATCAGTATCAGAGGTAACATGTGCCAAATTTTCCCAAGGGATTTTCCTTTTCCAACAAAAAAGAGGTGTGTTTTGTGGTGTCTGAATGGATCTATGGGTCGCTGTTTCTTCATGTCAGGTCCGTGAGATTGAAACGTTCCTCCTGCTAATTTAGGGCCAAAAATAAACTGGCCTTGAGACCCCAGTGTGCTTCACGCCTTTGGCCCCCTTATGAGAAATATGTACGTTCACTTTTTTCAGTCTAACAATATCATAGTTGGCAAGGAGATTGGTGATAAACAAGGAAGTTTATTTTGGTCTTCCTAACGGTCCAGCTGCTATATTCACAGAGGGGCCGGTGGAAAGATGAAACAAGACATGTGAGAAAGTGAAGCAATTTTGAAAACAGCAGCTAGGCATTTTGAAAAGCAAGATGTTTACAGACGTTTCAGATGTTCAGTTTGTTGGATTATGTGCTAGCTAGAATGGCTCTATGTGTCACTCCAGCTGATTTAGCTCTTCACATCAACAACAGTGTCTTTGCACTGTGGGGATTTGTAAACAGCGTCTTCATCAGACATTTTTCATCACTCTCATGGGACCTGTTACATTTGCTGATTGTAGAAAGCATTCAAGTAAGACAGCCAGGTTAGATTTCAAGTCGGCTTTTCTCTCTTTGTTTGACTTGGACAAGAAAACTACCTTTAGCCAAGTCCAAATCCAGCCATAACTGATACATTTAATGACTTTAATCAACCTCTTTTGCCTTCAGTAGATCCGCTGCTAATGCAACAATACTGAGATTTTAAAGGTGCAATATAACTTCTCTGGTGGTGGATATTGCAATAATATAGATATCTCAATGGAGATACGCAGTGACACCACTAGACTAAGTTACAGGTCAGATCAGTGGAGAGGCAAGCCCGCTCACATAAATAATGTATGTTTGTAGCAGTAAAAACAACTGTAATTGGATTAAAAAAGGCAGATAAGTTTAACGCCATCTTGTGGAACATTTCAAACCAAACAATAGAGACAAGAAGGTGACGGATCCCCGATCAGAAAAGTTTCATAGCACAGCTTAAAGATGGATTTAAATACAAAGGAAAATGCTAAATACTCAATGCTAATGTTGACACCATTATTTATGACCCTCGTATTCATGAAATTTGTCCCATTATGCAATTCGTATCAATCAATGTATCAATTCATATCTAAGTATATTATTGACACTAATACTCCCTATAAAATCTGCACACTTTATAAAAAATGATCGTTGTTTAAGATTAGTTAAGATTAGAAAAGTTGGTTATGAGGCTGACCGTGTTTTTGAGAGCTCGGATGCCGTGTCCTCTAGGGAAGCCCATTGACGTGAGAATGGAGATGCTCTCTTCAGGAGGCGAGTTGTCCAGCAGTGTCGCACCCACCGGACTGTCACTGCTGGAGGGACCAAGTTCCATCAAGGAGGGCAACGTCAGCGGCTCAGCAAAATCTAAAAAGCCCACAATGATTCATCCATTAAGTGGAGGAGGTAGTAAATATCTGGCCTATAAATGTCATACAGTTTGTGTTTTCCCATCTCTAATAATTCAAATTGGAAAAATAGCAATGTGTTTGTTAGAACAAGACGGTCTTCTTGATGCCATCAAATCTTTGACAGACAGGGGGGTTGCTCTAATTTTCCCTCAGTGTGTAGAGGCACTTTACAATGAGGCAAGCACAAGTGACGCAAAGAGGCCTCTCGGGAACAACTCCACCACCGTATATGATGTCTAGAGATTTAGTCAATGTGCATAAATATGAATAACTACTAAATATGAATAACTACTACTGAATTAACAGCCTCTCTCACAAGCCAGTGTTTGGAACTAGCACAGAGAGCCACTTATTGTACATAGTAGTTTAGAAGCTTTATAGTTTTACTCTACTTGCAGTGCTGTAGCATGATTATAAAAAAGAAAATAATGAATCGCCGTAGGGGAAAATCCAAACTAACTTCACTGTCTTGTCCAGTTTGTTATTAGAGTTGGCGTATTTAGTTACCTGGCTCTTCCATGTGGGCAATGATCCAGTTAAACGCCATCTCTGGGCCCATGTTGCCGGTGTAGTAGACAGCCTTTCTACAGGCCTCCAGTGGAAAACCCATTTCTGCCAGCTGCATCGCCGCAGCTTCATCTATTTCAGGAGCTGGGGATGTGACAAACCCACATCAATAACTGAAAATAAGCTGATTCAGCTCTACCAATAACACCACTTAAAACAACTACTAGAGTGACAGTATCTCTCCCTCCTCGGGCCTCATTAGACAAAGAGTTTGGCACAAGCATGAACCTTGGGAAGCTTATTTTATCGAGACATAATTTATCAGGGAGAGAAATGAGCGTGACTAAAACAAGCGGAGCAGCACCGGAAAGTAAAGTTTGTTTGGAAGTAGGCATCTTAAATTTGGAGAGCAGCTGCAGCACCTGCTGAAGTACATGTACACAGTCAGGGGGCAAGCTCTGTCTGTAGAATTCATTATATCGCTCCTTGGGCCAAAGTATGCCATACAAATTACATACAAACTACATAACATGAAGATATACTTACAATCTATGGAGCTCATGGAGTTATCTGAAACCAAAGAAATACAATAATTACTCGTAGAAAATACTTACTTTTACAGGTGACTGCTGAGGAAAATAAACTGCTTGTGCCTCGTCACCACCCCGCTGCGAGACAAGTGGCCCTCACTGTGTCACACATCAGCAATCACAACTGCACTTCTGTTTTCACTGGCAGCCGTGATTTTAGAAACTTGTCAACCAGAAGCTGACTTAACCCTGACAACTGAAGAACGACTCGCCATTGTTAGAAAAGTTTTAACAGTTTTTGCATGCTTTGCCAAATGAGCAACACATACGAATTGTTATATTTGATGCATATCAATAATAACAACAAAACACTTACCATGCTAAACTTGTCTCTGGCAAACCAAATATAATCACATTCAATTATTATCTTTCCGGCTTGATTCTGGCTCCAACAATGCTTGGGATTGTAATGTCTGTCCTTTAGTGGCAGATTAATAACGATTTTGTTAAACCGTTTTATCTAAATCCGGCAATATTAACTGGTTTTCACTTTTGATCTTTTCCTGTACAATAAAGAAAATGCAATTAACTTAAACCTACAGCACAACTCTTCCAATTAGGATCCAATTGAAGTAACATGTTTACAACCTAAGCAAATCAAGCAATTAATTGCCTATTATGTGCTGCACATACTGTATACTGTACAAAGCTCGACCACACTGTGAACAACATCTACTAGGTAATTGTTTGAGCCCATCTTTCCCCTGAGATCCTGTTCAAAATTGCCTTAAGAGAAAAGTGCTGCAGCATTGAGCCCAATATCATATTAGAGGCAATTTCCCGGACCGTTTAACTCTCACAAAACACTATACCTGCTGATGAGAACTGCCTTAGAAACATACATCTCTATCTCAAAGAACTAGCTTCAGACAATGCAATCTAAAATAAATTACACGGCCTTGCTTAATCCTGTAATGCACTTTTCAAATTATCAATTCAAATGCAAGATCTATAACCATGTCTGGTGCTTGAGGAAGTCATTGACCTTTAAATTTAATTATTGCAGCATGCTCCTAAATATGAAAGTCCAAAAATCGCCCCAGTGATGACAAATTCGAAAAGTCTTTTCCAGTTTATGCGTGAATGCAAACATCCCTGTGGGCCACAGTAGGTGAGTCATGCATGAGACTAGGGAATACAGCCAATTGAATTTGAGTAGCACAAACAAATTAGCCAATGGTTTATGATTTTGTAGATTAAACCAAATTTACCTCTAGTATCTTCAGCTAAAACAATGGGAGGCATAAGGTCAGGAAGCTCCTCCTCGCCAGCCTGGAGCCCTGTGGCCCGCAATCGACTCAGGTCAAGGAAATCAGGAACATCTATGGCCAAATCTGTTTGGAATACAAACAATCATGCTAATAAATTAATGCAAATTCAGATGATTACATTCTTTTAATGACCAAAACTTTTAAACATCCTTTGGAGTATTGCAAGACAAAAATAACTCACTCAGAAACAAAAAAGCACATTAGTACAATAATGGCTGTCAGCATCATGCATGTAAGTTGTGGGTGAATGTTGCCCTCATATGGTCATTTCTGGTACTACGGGGATACGTGCTTGTTATGTTACATGCAGGTCTCTATTGTGCATTTAAACAAGAATGGAGTAACTGTACCTAGTTTTTTTGGTACCCAGTCAACACCAAATGTGAATTTCTTAATTTGTAAAACCAAATATTCTGGAAAAGAAGCAAACCGAGATGTCCTACAGAGAAAATCAGAAAGAAACAAATGTATAGCATTAAGTGACTCTTCTCCAGCAAACAGGCATCTATATACATGAATAAATGTAAACATTTCCTACTTGACACCGGCAGACTTGGCCTGTATCGCCGAGCTCCAGAAGTCTGGGACATTTTCAGGTTCTGTGAAGGCCTGCAAACAGGCTGTGAAGGGGATCCGCGCTCTCACCGGCTCAGGAGGAGCACACATATTTTCCTCTGCCTCTTTCCGCTTGGCTTCAAATGTGAGGATTTCCTCTGACATTTTAAAACATATTAGGAAAAATTAAAAACACATATCTTATACAATATTATATTTTTTTCCAAATTAAATAATAAATACATATAATTTTTGTGTATACATTATAGCTTTGGTTATGTAAAATCACGTGTTGTTAGCAGTGCAATATTATTGTCGATTAAACTCAGAATACTTAAACTAAAACTTTTTAACTTTTTGACAATAACCTTCCTGTTAGGCAACCAGTTCATTATTAAAATTGAGTGTGAATGTCACAGACTGACAACAGTATGAGTTGATCCTGTTCTTTGCTGTCCTCAGTGTGGAGCCTGAGGATTATGGGATCCTGCTGGTTCTCCCTGAGGTGTCCACCTGAGCCCTGCTCCTTCAGCAGCACAGCCCTGGGGCAGCAGTAGCAGAGAGCCTCATGTGGGCGCAGTTACCTCGGTTTGTGGCAGCTTCGATTGGGGCTGGCAGCTGGATGCAGTAGTCGACCCGCTGAGTGTAACGCACGCGCCGCGTTTGGCAACACTCAACACGTTCCTCGACCAAGAACCGGAAGACGTCGCTAGAATTCTCTGAGCCGCCACTGTTTCTCTGTAGAATGACAGATAGAAAGGATTTACGCTCATATTTATTGGACAAAAAAAAAGAGATAAGAAAAAAATGTTTCAATTCAGAAAAGTCATCATATTAAAATACATTTATTTGCTCCCTCGCCCATCTGCTACATGACTTTCTATTCCAAGCAGTGACACAAATACACAAGTTATAAAAGTATCCATGCATTGCTGACACAGACAGAGGAAAACGTTGCTGATGCGTCTGGCTACAAACATGTTCAGTGTTTGACCGCCTTACTAAATATGTTTAGAGACTGAGGACAGCTGCAGAGAGGGTCGGGTAAACTGAACCTAGGCGGTGCCATTAAAGACGCAGTTTTACCACAGTGAATGAAGCTGTAAGTGAGTCCAGGAAAATTGTAGAGATTTGTGGACAATTTCCAGTGGCAGTCGGGGTCAGGACATGTCTGCTGTGGCTGGAGCGGAATAGAAAGCATTATCTGGCTTTCCAGTGTAACAGATAGTACTGAGCTAAAAATACCTCTAAAAGATAGCACAGACAGTGGACAGGGAGAACTTCCCGGCCCCAAGCGGTTCAGAAAGCTGAATTAAATCTTGAATGTACCTGACTAAATGTTTTAGGTCATCAAGAATATGAGCAATGGGAAAAAACTATTCCACATAAAGTAAACACAGTGGAAGTACGATATGATAACGTTTCACATAAACATTCAGATCTTTGCAACCAAATGCTTTTGTAATGTAAACATACAAACATTATGAATGTATATTGAAAGATATATTTTATATTGCAGCAACAATCATTTTGGTTATCATATAATAATAATAATAATAATAATAATAATAATAATAATAATTCATGTTTAATGGTTAATTTGCTTTATTGTGCTCTGTCTGTGAAGAAAAGTGCATGTGTCTGAGAATGCACAGATCAGTACAACAGCCTTCAGCTACAATCTGGTGTTTTTACATTAATGTCTGTCCCAATCAAACAAATACTTAGATACATTAAAGAAAATTATGATGTCATTGTAGTACTGGCCAATCAAATAACATTCAAATGTACTTGCAGCCTGTGTTCTTTAATAGGTAGATTCATTACAATAGACAACTCCACTAACCTCCACAAAATTGATGAGGTGCATAAAGAACTCATGTGCATCTTGTTGTCTGTTGGAGGAAAACTCTGGATGACCTCTACTGACCAGGGATTTGAGCATCCGAGGAGAAATGCCTTTCTGTTGTAACTGTAAAAAAAATTTAAATTAAATGCAGTCTTTACCTAAAACATGCTCGGTTATAAACAACTCCATGCACAGGTCACATTATGTTTAAGTGAATCAGATTTAATAAAAGGCTTTTCTCAAACTTCATGCTAAACAGAGCACGATGGGAGGATGTTTTGTTGAAGTGTTTTAAATGAGGAGTTGTGATTGTGATAGGATAGAGTGATCCCCCAGAACAGTGCAAGCCCACCCCTTTAACAGCAGCTGTCAATAAGTATCTACAGCTCCCTCATCAGAAAACAGGGAGGAGCAGAATCAGAATCACAGCTCAGCTGAAGCAGAGATGTTAACGAAAGCATTTAAAGCGTGGCAAAACTCACACAAAACACATTTTGCTGGTCATAAACAGGACATACCCAGTTTAATACCTTGTATTCTTCTTTCATCACCTGTTCAATAAGCTCTGATTTCATTGGTGGTTTGGAGTACTGGCCTGAGAGAAGGCCATGTCCCAGCTTAGCCCTGACAGATAGAAATGTTCAAATGTTAAATGAGTTCTAATGTTTGTTTTCTCTTTATCATATAGTTATTGGTTCATTGCAAAAGCTGTGTGATCAAACATTTGTTTTTGTACATTACCTTTTGATTAACATGTAACATGTAATTAAACTATTAATCCAACAATTTGACATGTTGTTAGGATGTGTTAGGAATTATGAATTATGTTTTGTTTTTTACGTGTCAAGCTTATTGCAAGTCATGTTTTAAAAACATGTTTCATGGAATTACTTACATTTGTGTGGCAAAGTCCTGTGTGGGGTCAAGTGGTGAATAGTCAAATATCCTCTGAAGATTTCCCACAAACCTAAAAGATCAAAATACAAGCCATAATCAAACAGAAGTCAAACAGCAACAGCACTGAAGCTGTCACACACGGCTACCTTAACATAATCAAGCAATCCTAAAATGTAGTACCCTGCTACTACAATCTACTGTTAATTAATTGAATAATAAATGAAAACAAAACTCACATTCTCTGAAAGTCTGGGATGCTGAAGAGGACCTGCAGCACTGTGCCCATGTAGCAGCTGTTGCCCAGGTTTTTGATGCCTGTGTATCCTGGACCATAGACCGCCTTAAGCTTCATGCCCGACTCCTGGATCACCTCCCATTCACTAACCCGCGGCCTGGCATTGTTATCCGTGTGCCCATTTTCTGTCTGTTTGAGCAAATGAGAGCAAATACTAAAAGTGGCCACAAGTATATAATTTTTTTAAGCAAAGACAGTTTACATTCAAGTAACACACCCTTTGCTGCATTTGAAGCATATCAATCCCAAAATGTGACAAATGTTCTGATATGTGGGGATCCAAAACAGCTTCCTCTTCTTCAAATGAATAAATATCTAAACATAAGCAGCCAAATAACATTAATAACACTTTGATATGTTTAATATACATTACATTAGATTACATTAGTCGCAATAATTTGATGATTTAGTTCAGACCTGCTCCATCGGGGGTGATGGTGTCGAGTTTGACTGCCAGCGGGTGTTTGGTCTGTTTGTAGTGGTCCAGAGCATGTCCGTTCCCTCCGCTGCCGTCGAAGAACCACTTCCCACAGAAAATGGTTCCATCAGTGAGGTTCAGCCACAGGTTTTCTCTCATCTCACATCTCTGACATTTCCACCCACTAGAACCACAAACATAGGACAATGTTGTGGTTTGTAATACAAGTGGTGTAACTAAACAGATAATTGACTGTTGTACCTTGGTAGGATTTTGACCCCATTGTCCAGCTGTCTGAGGCTTCTGGCATGTTTCGACACTTGGATGTCCTCTTCCCAGGACTCAGGCTCCTGTTTCTTGTAAGGTGATGATGCGTTAAGCACTGCATCACAGGCAATTGTTACCTAGACACAAAACACAAGCCTCTGCATTTTTGCTCATGGTGGATGGTGTTGTTTATGAATATGGATCGCCAAAAGGGTATTCTAAGTCATTGCCATTTTTGTGCTATTTGCTTGTCTCCATGAAGATGATGCTTTGATTGGTTAGTGCCACAGTATGGCATATATTATTAATTTATAGATGGACCTTTATTTCAACCAGCTAAAACGCATTGAGATCGAGAGCTCTTTTTCACAAGTGACCCAAAGTGAAAAAGTAGCAGCACAGAAATCACACAAACATTTACACATTTATAGAGACATTTAAGAGAAAAATAAAACAGAACAACATTTAAAAGCACGGACAGTTTCTGTAGGATTTGGGTTTTTTTATTGATCGAAAAACCCTTTTTGTCTTGCATTTGCTTCATTATGGGTGTTTTTATTGTTCACTAATGGAGTAAAACTGCATTCTAACTGAGACGGATCTGTTTCATCCATACTGCAGAATATTTGGGCAATGTGATATCATCTTAAAGGAGACATGCAGAGTTTCAGGTAACAGTTCATCGATGGATTCACACAGCACATGCCAAAAAACATGCAAAAAGCAGAACATTAAAAAGTGGTGACCACACATTTTCCCGCACCTGAATAATCAAAGCACTAAAATACAAAACAGCTCTATTATTATCATGCAAAAAACAACACACAAATCCCACATCACCATCTCACTGACCAGAGCGGGCAACTCCTCAATATTTGGTAAAGGGATTTCGAAGTGGTCTGGGAAAATGACAAGTTTGGCCTCATCTTCATATTCATAGTCCTCCCCGTTAAAATCACGGTTTAGTTCTAAATCTGGGAGAGGAAACACACACAGAGTCAGCTGATGTCACCAGTGAGTTTATGCGATTCATTCAAGATTTTCTTTCCTTAGTCATTACTTCCATATATATTCTTTATTTATTTAAAGTTAGTGTGACAGGTGTTTTTACATTGTTTGGTGTGAAATAAATATTTATTATTGTTTGCTAAGGGGAACATGAGCACAATATATGAAAGACCACTGTAAAAAGAACTACAGTGAAAACATTGTGTGGCAAGCAAAGGAGTTAAATACATTAAATACATTACAAATACTTTTCTAAAAGAATAACAATGAGCAAATACTTGTGAGAATAACAAGTTAGGCAAGGTTTTGAGTTTATTTTATATTTGGTTGTTAATACTATGTTTGTGTACATTTTGTATTATTTTTCTAGATAAATGTCAGTTTATCGTGCTATGGTTTGGGTTTTTGGGTAAATTGTAGGCACAATGAGCTTCTGCCCACACCTGATCAGGGACTAATTCTGTTGTCTGTTTTGATTGATTGAATATGATTGATGAATAAGTGTTCAATTGACCAAATAACGATAAATTAAAAAAGGAAGCATCAATGGGTTCCGAAAGGGACAAGATTATTAGTAAAATAATATTGTTGTTCATTGTGTTAACTATGTTTTGACAAAATATCTAGTCCAGAGGAACATTGTGTTGGTGTTGACCACATGACTCCCAGTGACGGAAAAATAATAAATTTTACTTCATCAACACACCAACATATATATATCACCTATATCACCAGATTTTAATTATTCTAGTAATGAAATGAGCAGCGATACAAAACATTGAGTTTAAAAGCTTGTATGGTATTACAAACGCTTTTGAACTTGGGCAGACATAAAGAGCTGCGAGTACTGGCCACAGCCTTAAGTTGTATAATGACTCATGAAATGTAGATCATAGACTATCTTTGACTGTATGTGTTACTATGCCCCTTTGTTTTGTGGTGACGCATAATATGGGAGGCAGACGATGGCAGGGGCCAGAAACTGACTCTGGGGACATGGAACGTCACCTCGCTGGAGGGGAAAGAGACTGAGCTTGTGCAGGAGGTTGAGCGGTACCGACTAGTTCAGGGGTCTCCAAAAGGCCAGACCCCAAAGCAATTTAGCCTGACGGTACGACCGTGCGTGATGTGCGGACTGTCCCACAGGTTGGGTTATGAAAGATGGACCGCAGTCTCGTCCCAGGGCAGGTGCACTTTTGTTTTAGGGAGCGTCTAAATACATAAGCTAATTTCTATGTGAATATGTGTCAGATTGTTATAGTTATAAAGTTCTGCTTTAGTCCTGCTTTAGGCCTGCTTTAGGCCTGCTTTAGGCCTGCTTTAGGCCTGCTTAAGGCCTGCTTTAGTCTTGCTTTAGTCTTGCTTTAGCCCTGCTTTTGTCCTGTTTCAGTCCTGATTTAGTCCTGTTTCAGTCCTGATTCAGTCCTGATTCAGTCCTGCTTCAGTCCTGCTTTAGTCTTGCTTTAGTCTCGCTTTAGTCTTGCTTTTGTCCTGCTTTTGTCCTGCTTTTGTTCTGATTTAGTTCTGCTTTAGTCCTGCTTTTGTCCTGCTTTTGTCATGATTTAGTCCTGCTTTAGCCCTGCTTTAGTCCTGCTTCATACCTGTTTCAGTCCTGTGTCAGTCCCATGTCAGTCAGTGTCAGTCCCGTTTCAGTCCTGTTTTAGTCCTGTTTTAGTCCTCCTTTAGTCCTAATTTAGTCCTGATTTACTATTTCTTATTGAATTGTGCCACTTTGAGTTATTTGTGAATCATATAGAGATAAAACTATTGTGGTGTGATTTTGCAGTCTGGCCCCCGGACCTTAGCCCTCCGAAAAATCTAGCCCCTGGACTAGATAAAGTTGGCCTCACATCCACGCACAGTTCGTCCTCTAGAGCCCATCTCCTCGAGAGGGTTTATAGCCCAACAGCGCAGCCGCCACGTGTTGGAGTTCACCCAAGTGATAGAGAGGGTTGTGTCCCTACGCCTTCGGGTTGGGGACAGATTTCTCACTGTTGTGACAACCTACGGGCCGAACAGCAGTGCAGAGTACCTGGCCTTCTTGGAGTCCAGGGACTCCAGTGTTCTACTGGGGGACTTCAACGCCCATGTGGGCAACAACAGCGGCACCTGGAGAGGGATAATCAGCAAAAACGGCCTCCCCGATCTGGAACTGAGCAGTGTTCATTTATTGGACTTCTGTGCAAGCCACAGATTGTCACACCATCAGTGCATGTGGCACCAGGAAAATCAATGATCGACTTTATTATCGTGTCATCTGACCTCCGGCTGCGTGTCTTGGACACTCGGGTGAAGAGAGTCAACCGATCACCACCTGGTGGTGAGTTGGATCCGCTGGCAGAGGAGGAAGTCGGACAGACTTGGCAGGCTGTGCGCATTGTGAGGGTCTGTTGGGAACATCTTGCAGAGCCCTCTGTCAGCAGGGTCTGGAACTCAACTCAACTCTGGATGTTGTAGGGCTGTCTTGGCTGACACGTCTCTGCAACATCACGTGGCGGTTAGGGACAGTAACTCTGGACTGGCAAACCGGGGTGGTGTGTTCCAACTACAGAGGGATCACACTCCTCAATCTCCCCAGTAAAGTCTATTCCAGGGTACTGGAAAGGAGAATCCGACCAATATTGGAGCCTCGGATTCAGGAGGAGCAGAGTGGTTTTCATCCTGGTTGTGGAACACTGGACCAGCTCTATACTCTCCAGGTGCTCGAGGGTTCATGGGAGTTTGCCCAACCAGTCCAAATGTGCTTTGTGGATCTGGAAAAGGCTTTTGACCGTGTCCCTCGGGGTGTCCTTTGGGGGTCCTCCGGGAGTATGGGGTCCGGGGCATGATCGGAGCAGGAGCTGTGTTTGCATTGCCGACAGTAAGTCAGACCTGTTCCCAGTGCGTGTTGTACTCCTTCAGGGCTGCCCTTTGTCACCGGTTCTGTTCATTGTTTTTATGAACAGAATTTCTAGGCGCAGTCAAGGGTCGGAGGGTGTTCGGTTTGGGGACCACAGGATCTCATCTCTGCTGTTTGCAGACGATGTTGTCCTGATGGCTCCATCAAACCCGGACCTGCAACATGCACTTGGACGGTTTGCAGCCGAGTGTGAAACAGCTGGGATGAGAATCAGCACCTCCAAATCTGAGGTCATGGTTCTCAACCAGAAAAACGTGACTTGCCCTCTCCAGGTGGGTGGGGAGTCCTTGTCCAAAGTTGAGGAGTTCAAGTATCTCGGGTCTTGTTCACGAGTGAGGGAAGGATGGAATGTAAGATTGACAGGCGGATCGGTGCAGCGGCTGCAGTGAAACATGGATGTTTTGTGGTGACGCATAATATAAGCACTCAAGATCAGCTAGCGCTTATTGGTTTGGCATAAGTGCCCTCCATCACCATAGCTATTAAGCAATTCATATAAAAACATTTTTTTAGCTTTTGAATGTTATATCTTTGGGGAAAAGTCTTCACAGAGTCCTTTAAATCAGGAGGAAATCCATGAACAGAGATGCACATAGATCATCACATTAAATAAATAATTATTCTAGATGAGTATAAAGGGCAAAAGGGCTTCTTTTAGTTATTAGGGACTGAGACTCTACTTCTGAAAATACACATTTGAAGAGGAAAGACAATATCCTCTAACATTTGAATGTAAACTTGAACATCAGTCCCATTAAAGCGCAGACACCTGGTGTAACCACGGCAGCGTCAGGGCCTGGTGGAAGTGTGTCAGCCTGTCACAGAGCCTGACAAGAGGCGGCAGCTGTGAGACCGGCCACTGACAGAAGCCCCCCTCTCTCTGCCCCAAACACCAGCACATAGGCCGGGCGACGCATGTGGCACTTTGATTTAGAACAGTTACCAACCACACATACAAATAAATGGGCTAAATTTAGAGCACAAGGGGTGAAGAGGTCCTGTCATGGGAAATATCTGGCACTTTGGGCAAAGACCGGAACAACTGGTGGCTAACTACTGCCTAAAAAATATCCACATCAGCCACATAACACACAGCATTAACGACACTTCACCTACCTAGAAAGACTTTTCCATTTCTTCTTCTTGGAATGGCACCTCCAGCAGCTCCTGTAGCTCTCTAAGAATAGAAAATAATGGAAACTGTTTAAATTCAGCCATACTTCCAATATAAAGATAATAAATCAAACAAGTGAAAACATTGAAAATAGATGACACATATGTGGAGTTGTAGGTCAGATTACAAGAAACTGGGGAAACCCCTGCCATGAGACCTGCCCCTGCCTTCATAAAGCGTTGCTTGCCTTGGCAACTCTGTTTACAGACATGTGTATATTTATGTCTAATATGCTACACATCATTTCTTTACACATATTTCTTCATCTGTCTTCATACACAAGACAGATAATATTTTCTTGTTGCCATTAATTATGAGGATGTTTTGATTTTTGGCCTTGAAGGGACTTAATTTAAAGCTGACGTTGAGAGAAATAAAGATAATGCTGACACACAGGGGACTGAGGGCACCCTGGGTAAATTGCAATGGACACAAGAGACTGCAGTAAGTCAGCAGCTGTTTCTGAGCAGATCAAGACATTGAAATAGAAGCAGAAATTTAAGAGCGTTAGGACCAGTGAGAACCAACAGGTTGTTGTTTTTGTTGTTGTTGTTGTTTTTATTAATCTTTCCAGATATCAAACAGAATTCTTAAATAAAATCTTACTGCATCTGAAGGGTCTTTGTATCAATAAAGCTCAAATACTGTTGAAATAAGGAGAAGACAAGTAAAGGGGACTCATCACCGACATCATAAGTGAGTTCACGGTTCACAATAAAGAAAAGTGTTAAACATAGCTGAATATTCACTGATGAATTATATCCTCACCCACAGAGTACTGATGGGAGTATGGGTACCATGAAGTTAAGTAAAGAAACACTCACTTCTTTGATGTGTCTCTTGAGGTGCATATACACACTCTGCCCTGTTTTGCGATAATGCCTCTCCACATGTTCTCGTCCAAAGCCCAGGAATGTGTTCATACACACATAGAGACCGCCCTCCGACTCCTGGAACCAAAACAAACAACAACAATCAACACAGACCAGCATCCGCATCATCGTCATTGCCGATACAAACATAAATCAATATGCCTAAGTGAAATGACAATTGTTTGCTACTTTATTTTTAAATAACCAGCAGAAATTGGCAGAACTGCAGAGAGTACTTGTAGAGAAGTTCAAACAAGACTTTGAGTCGACCAAAACACAGTGGCCTACTCAACTTTGTTGGACTGTAACATTTGACACAAATATTTATTTGTGTAAAGACATAATCCGACAGATAACACAAACAACATGTAGGCATGTCATAATAATCATTATATTGACTTATCAGTCAATAAACCAGGAGGAACTAGAAGGGAATTTTCATCACCTTTTGGTACAATAACGTTGTATAGTTGAGTTGTATAGGGTTAATTAAAAGAGAAACTTGCAGGACTCATCATAGATACTCAAGTGTTTCTTAGTGCTATTTATTTGTTTCAGCTCATGTTTTTGGCGTACATTTAGAAAAGTGTTAGAAAAGGACACTTTCAATATTATTGATACATTTTGTAGCAATATATTGCACTTTAAAAATGTGTTATCATAACAGGCCTAACAACATGCAGTTATGTCATGTCAAGAAATACATAAATATACATTTACCCCCATACAATTTTTATTATAATGTTTTTAAACTAAACTAAATACACAATTAATAAAATATGAACTCTATGAAGCCACGTGATAACTTTTAAGTGGCCCAAAGTGACATATGAGCTTCAACAGTGCAAAGATAAAAATAAGCCAGTCCTCAGACCAGCATGATGAACTCCAGACAGCTGAGTCACCTTTAAAACTAATTCTGTGGAGACATTAGCTTTAAATTTCATCTGGTTTCGGAAATATTTTAACAAAGAGGACAAATAAAAAATCTTACAATTCTGTCTTGACAGAATCAAAAGGGGAAAATGTTACAAGAGCATTGAGAACTAAACAGCCACATCTTTTAGGCCTTCGAGAGTTAAAAGTAACAGATCACAGGCTTTAAGAAAAGGTTGATGTTATCAAACTTACAATACAATCTTACAGTTAAGTCACAAACAGCAGCTGTTTATGATGACAGAGCTGATAAAGACTTGGAGCAGGTGTATGAAGTAACAAACAGCCCCTGCTGTCTGGAAAAACAAAATCAAATTCAAATGAAGTGTTGTTTGTGGAATGTATTGTATTTTAGGATTCATAATTCAAAGGCCTTTTGTTCGCTATTAATTGGCTAATTCGTTGCCATGACAACGTTGAATAATGGGCAATTAACATGTAATCAAGTTAAACCAATCGAATACAGATTATTTTTCATCATCAACATGGAAAAAACAGACTCTAGTCATCACAGTACACAAGAGTCAATGGGTGCCAATAAAAGAAGTCAGAAATTTAAGCGTATCTATTGATTCTTTAGCCTTCAAGTATGTGCGGATTGTCTCAACAGTGATAAATACAGGCGCATTATTCACTGGTTTTGTTCCACCAGCCCAGACGGTCCTCCCGATGCACGCACGTGCCTGCAAAAACATGCCGCCAAAAACACACGCGACTTACGGGAGAGTCGAAGGAAAAGGCGCACTCGCTCTTGAAAACCCTGTCTCCTGCTCTGGGCACCCTGATAGTGGGCATGTAGGGGACAAGAAGCTCTCCCAGGTCTGTAGCCATCTTCGCATTCCTGCTTCTCCCACCACAGTGCGGCCGCGAGCCACCGGAGCAGCGCTGACAGAAGAGGAGGATGCTATTTTTAAAGTCTCCCTACATTCCTCCAGCCAGGGGGATGTGACGCTGAAAAACATAAAAATAAATGACGACGGGGGCGGAGAGAAAACGCGCAGTGTCACTAGCTGTAATGCTAAGCTAATTTTTAATCTTTTGTTTTGTGTTTTGTTTTGCTGTATTATCGCTGGACCTGCGCGTTGCTCTCCTCACCGCGGTGACGCGCTGGAATGTTTGATCACGTACGGGACACGCCCACTCGTGTTGCGGTGAACAGAAGGGCTCGCAGCTTGAGAAAAACCTTTTTTTTCATTCAATTAGAAATAAAAATCCCTTATATTTATGTCTGAATACTACTGCAATCAAGAATTGGTGGGATGTGGATGCTAGAACGTGATGGTGTGGCAGTGCTCGTCTTCTGTTCGAATCCCGCTCCCGACATGAACAGCCAGAGAGGTCAGATCCACAAATTGGCGCATATAAATATGAACGTTAATGTATTTATTCTAATGAAACAATATGATTCCAATGTATACTTTTATCACCGTCATTGTGCCTATTTGGAAATAAAATCCTTCTTCCAGCAAATTAGCTATTATGCCGCCAAGTGGACAGTACCACACATTGCAAATTATACATATTTTAAATGAGCCGTTTATTTGTTGCTTTTCCCCAAATACTTTATTTTCTAGATCAAAAGTATGTTTTGCCACATGTGTCATTGGAGAAATCTATAGCATCAGGCTAGAGATTGATTTCAAAAGGATAAAAAAAAAGAAAGCATGAACACATAGATAATTTATTTATGCAAGAGAGGAAAAACTGTACAAACAGTGAACATGTGAGCACACACCAGTATCATGTTATCAATGATCAGGACTGGATTTGTAGCTCTGGTCAATTAACTCCTTATCTGGTGTTGCCAATTGAAACCACGGGCCGTCTCCCCTTTGTCTCATCTGACGTCGAACTTCCAACTCCATCAATCTAAAAAGAAAAAAAAGTAAAGTGAGATAGCGAATCAAGCATTTGCCTATGTGAACATTATGCAAGTGGCAAGTGAATGACAGTTTTCACCTCATATCAGCCTTCTCTTTCTCATTTTGAATCGCAGCCATCATCTTTTCATAGTCTTTTACAGGAGAGTCGTACAGGTTCCGGGATATCCACCTGGTGATGGGGTGCTAGGACGATTTGAAATGTATATTATATTATATTATATTACTTTGATATCTTCGTCTTCAGTTATGTGACAGTTATATCTTATTATTAATTTGACAATTTTATTCATGAGATGTATTTACCGTGACATGTTTTGAAGGCTAGCCAGTTCTGAAGATGGCTTGCATCTAGCAACCAAAATATGTCAAGGTAAATACATCTTACTAACAAAGTGAGATAATTAAAACAACAAAATGGGTCACCCCAATATCTTACTGTAATACAAACAAATACGGTCAGGATTATAATTCTAGGGATGCAGTCAGTGCAGTTAGGGCATTGGTTGCTTTATCAAACAATTAGGGATTAAAATATGAACACAAAGTAGTTCAGGCAGGAGGAGCTAGCTCACCTTGTAGTACTCCCAGTGTTCAGGTTCATAGTCCTCAGGAATCTCAGCCAGTTCTGCTTCGCCTGCGCAGAGAAACACAAACTGGACATAAATAACGAACATAGACATCCAAAAACAAGAGACGAACTTTAATCTTACCAACAAAAACATTCACACATGTGACAAACACAGCCACGGGGATGCCAGTTAACAGGATATAAAATTGCTGAAAGTGAAAAGGAAAATCTGAGGGTCAGATAAACAGTTTGGTTTTCAAACAAGGCTTAACAAACCCCTTTGCAACTCACCAACAAGCGCAGAAATCTCCTGTCGTAGAAGTCTGACGGCTTCACTACAAACATTTTCTTTCCATGGCCCCAACGCACAACCACTGTAAATTAAGATTTATATTGATATATTGATAAAAGCTACTGCGTATATCGATGTTCTTTTGTAGTTTGCACATTTGAAATGTGCAGATATTGAGCAATATAAAGATGCACAATGACAGTAGCCTGGTAGCATTGTTGTTAGCATGCTAACAGACCGCTGCAAGGTCATTTAAGCAGACAGAACCGTTTGTGTTGATACATCAAACCAAACCAACAATCAAAATGTGTCCCACCTTTGTCTGTTCTTGCGACGGTACGAGTGAGAAGGTTAGCGGCATTGTTTCCAGATTTGAGAGGACTGAGTCTGGCCGCGAAAGCAGCCGCAGACCTAAGGAGACTCATGCCCACCATGTCTGCCGAGGAACCACTGTCCAATAACACAATACGTGATTGGCTGGTATGTCTGAATGAGAAACTAAATGAAACAAAGTTGTAGATAAATATAAATGATCATATTACTTCTGTGAATTGTTTAATGATTAGCTTTTCAACAGATGTAACATTATTAGTAATTTATTAAATATTGTGCATCCGTGATGCATGCTGGGTAATGCAGGAGGAGCTTACAGTAAAATGGCGTTGCCCTCATCTGCGGGACGAATGTTCAGTTTATGTAGACGTTTTCAAAATATCTTGAAGGTTTCTTCAAGCTGTAAACCGCAACATTCAGCTCTTTCTTTTGACAAATGCAACGTCGGTCTATATGGGTATGATTTATGTCTGTTTTTTTCAGTCAGCGTGTTTGCAAGTTACACATGTCATGAAGCCAAACTATTTATCTTATAAATCCTGTTGTGAGACCTTGTTTTATATTGCATTGTGTTTCTCGACTCAGTAGAGGACCATCTCCCCTGGTTTATCCGCTGTCGCTTCCGGTCATCTCTGTTCAATCCTTTCGAAACCTGCATACGACCATCAGCAGGAGAGGGCTGGATGAATTCTTTGACTTTCCTGAGAACAGGGGTGAAACCTCTGTCAAGTCAGGTTCAGTACAACTTTAAGATTGTGGTCATTGAGACTCAGCATTTATAATCAGTGTATTGTGGATTTCTACAGGTGCTCCATGGACAGCTAAACAGTTGAGGACAAAGAGCAATGAAGATTTACACAAACTTTGGTAAGCTTCTCTGAAAAAGTGCTGATGAATTTAATTTTGGTGGTGACCTTTTCATTTTGTGTCAGGTATGTGCTTCTTAAAGAAAAGAACATGTTACTGACACTTGAGCAGGAATCAAAAAGACAGCGGCTTCAAATGCCAAGTCCAGAGAGAATACGAAAGGTTTGTATGTTTTGTAGAATTTGAATTGTTTTTGACAAATCGTAATTTTCTATCTTAACATTGTAATATTTATTTATGTGCCAGGTTGAAAGATCCATGATAAGATTGGAGACTGTTGTAAATGAACGAGAGACTGCTTTGCGGCTGCTGCAAACGGGACAAGAGAAGGGTAGACCAGGAGCCTGGAGGAAGAACCAATTTGGACACGTCTACTGGTGAAAAAAATTGCTGTGTTTTGCAGTTTTAAGCATACAATATGATTTATAGAATGAAATCAAGCAGCAAACAAAATTTGAGAGATTTCAGTGTTACATTAAATGTATTTCAGGTATCGTTTCAAAGAATATGCCATCCCTTGGTACATGAATAGACATTATAAGAGGAAGCAGTTCTACACTCAGAAATTTGTTGAGCCCCATATAAGGTAAGAAAGAGTCTGAACTAGTCTTGTTTTTAACTGTTGATTCTCATACTAATCCTATGAAAACTATTCTTTCAGGCTACGTATAGAGAAGCACCTACGAGAGAAAGCGCGGAAGAGAAATTTAGAGAAAGAAAAAGTTATAAAACTCATGGAGAAGTTTCCCCAAATGAAGGTGTCTACATCTTGAAAGGGACCGTCTTTGTAACCTTTCAAAAACATCTCTACAAATAACACTTGGAGAAACTGTTCATTTTTGGAAGTTGCGGTTTATAAATTATGCTAATTAGAAAAATAAAATGTCATTGTGGTAAAAGAAATCTACTACTGTATTTATTTCACTTTTGTAATAGAAAATGTATTTACCCTCCATTACTGATGGGGAAAGTAAAGCCTTGTGAACCAATGAGGCCTCAGCCAGTCACAGCACAAAGCGCCACCAAAATGAAGCCTCAAATTACTGCCATTTACCAGGAGTATTTATTTTAAAAGTTCCCTACCAGTGACAATATGTATAAAAAGCTTTCTTCTCACATACTTGAATTTCTGATTCACACTAACCGAAGTAACCTACCAGCTCTACTGTTAACCTTTGTTCTTTTTGTTTGCAATAAATTATTTAAGTCAAATAAACTACATCTAAATTAACATTAATCTTTATATATAGGCCTAGAGACATTTGTTTACCATAATACCACATTATAGCGATGTCATAGACAATTCACAAGGTCGTGTAAACTAAAGCATCAAAACAGATTTTTAAAAACAAAACAAAAAACACCTTTTTTCAAGTTGTAAAGAAGCTACTACAACTTCTTTGAAGCAGCAGTGAACATGACAAAAGTTTGGAGTTGACACTAACACAGACGTAATTATGTGGTTTGTTTACTGAAATGAACGCTGTAACAGAACAGACACTAAATGACAGCCATCTTCAGGGGGGGCCCTTCAGCCTGCCACAGCATTGTGGCAGTTCTGGACACGCTTCATTTCGACACACCCACTGTAGCTCGAATCAGGCTTTGAAGTCTTCATTTTTCCCATCACTACCCACCATCTACAGGAAATATTACAGGCAATAAAGAAGTGCGGCATTTACTAAATATTGTTTTATTAAAATATGCAATGGGGATGGCAACAAGTAAATTAAATACATGTATTTGAGCAAACATTGGGGATACTTTGGCTGTGAACTTCGAACAATAGGGAAACTAGTTTCAGTAAAAAAAGAAAAAAGTCACATGTATAGATTTTTCTGTGTAGTCGTTTTCAAATGCTAAAACTATTGTCCTCAACACTCTTAAAATAAGGCAGTAGACTAGAGTTTTGGTCTAATCACATTATGAATGGATTGTTTTTAAAGAACATACAAAAATGTATCTACATGTTCCAGTGTCCTGGATCAGAAAAACAAAAATGTATCTACATGTTCCAGTGTCCTGGATCAGAAAAAAACAAACCATGGTGACAAGATTAGCATGTGGCGTTGTCCAGTTGGAAAAGAAAAAGAATCAAGGGCATTTTCTGTCCACACACTGCTTTCCTCCTTCCTCATACTCTTGCTTGGAGATCCACATCTGCTGGAAGGTCCCCTAACACAGATAAAAGCACCTTTGCATGATAAAGTTTACATTTAATATAATAAACAATGGTGCTTCTATAGTATCTTACAAGTGATGCCAAAATGGAGCCTCCAATCCAGGCACTGAAACGACGTTCAACTGTAGTGTTATTGGCTATCAGCTTCAGTCTCATGCTCTACAAAACACAGCAAAAGGACATTATTCAAGGTCAAATGCACAGAATTTCTGGATGAGACACAAAACAGAACTTACAGGCGGAGTTTTCTGGGAGAGTTCTCTGTTTAGTCTATCTGTGAAGCCTTGGATTAGTGTGTTACCTCCCGTCACAACAACACTGCCATACAAACCCTGAAACACAGTATTCAACATGTAAAACTTATATAATATGGAGAAATTTGGTGGAATTAAGATTCATTTTTAGTAAGTGCTGTAGCAGATGTGGAACTTACCGGCCGAATGTCGATGTCACACATTCCTACACTGGTGGTTACAACATGACCAACGCCTAACATTGTATTTCCAGACAAGCCCTAACATATTAAAACAAATTAATTAATTAATTCAAAGCTTGTTCAAAAACTTCATAAAATAATCCATGAAAATTATTGGAACACACCTTAGCATTAGAGGGGTCAAAGAGTCCTTCAGGGATCTTCAGCCTCTCTGCTCCAAAGTCACAGTTATAGCCATTAGGGAGTTCATAGTGCACAGTTGGCATTTGGGCAGCAACCCTAACGGAAAATCAGGCAATTAGACACGAGGCTTAACTAACAATTCATTAAAAGAATAATCAATTCGTGACATAAATCGATTAGTTATTTTAAAATGTTGTTACATGTTTAGTCACAATATTAAAACTTCAAACTATCTCGATACAAAGGAAAATACTTTCGATTTCGATACCACATAATATAAATATCTACTTTTTCTGAAATGTATACTTAATACTTGCAATAGATCAAGAACATTTAAAAACTATTCAGGATACATATGTTTCAGTATTGATATCTGTTCAAGTATTAGAATTTTTTTTTCAACTTACCCATTACCCATGTTGCTATAATCTTTACATATTTAAATGCATAATGTTCATTCACGTACTTCCCCCTTTACAAACAAACAAAACACAAACTATAATAAATGATTTGCTTACTGCTCATCATATGGGGAATCTGAAACTTGCAGAACAGAAGCCTGAAAGTCTTGGATGACGCACTGTAAATAATATAGAAGAATAATTATCAATCTAGAACACAACTGAAATTTACACAGCCCGGCTAAAGAGAAAAGAAAACTGTATAGTTGTTTTCGAAAAGTGGAACATTTAAAGACATCTTTCTACTTACATTGCACATATAGTTGTGCCATGAACGGCTGACTTGAGGCAGCTTCTCCTTCTTCTTCCAGTTGCCTGGGGCACCTTCTCGAACAGCTTCCTATGATCAATAAAGAATCAAATGGATACAAAGATGTGAACTGCAAACACTGATCCAAAATATATGCAATGATATTATCAACAATATTTTTTTAATACAATGAGAATCCATGAAATTCTTTATTGCTGAAACTGAATCAAGCCACACCTTGGATGAAATCATGTAAGGAGGAATTATTTCAACACTTAATTCCTGAAATAACTCTCGACACTGCATGCTCATAAAATCTCCAGCAAGGGGCGATTTTACTATTCCTGTAGGAGAAGGCAAAATGTTTGAATGAGTATTTTAAATAAGATATGCAATCATATTTACTAAACTATGTACAATTATTTCTTTATTGCTGCTAATGTATTTACCTTGTTGTAAAACATAGCCATCATGTACTGGTATTGCTGTGGTGTGTGTAGCTCCACTGTCTAAAACCAAGCTTGTTGATCGACCATTTGCAAAGCTATTATGTTGAATATAGGAAACGTTACACAGTAAATGATGAAATTACCCAAGTCTAGATGAAAATAAACAGGTATTTAATCACTCTTTCATGTAAAGGATACGCAGACAAAACAGCAGATTTGCAGAGGAAGAAGGCAGGAATGTTGTAATGCTCAAACATCAGCTCGGTTAGTTTTTCTCTCTTGGCTCGTGTGTTCCACTAGAAAAAAAAAGTAGCAATCAAATTTATATTAGCCATAAAATGTTGAGCAGAAAAAGCTATTGTTTAATACAGAACACAATAATCACTCACAGAAGCCTCTGACATGAGCACTGGGTGCATGCTTGGTTCAGACTTGAAGTGCATTTTGTAAGTATGATCCAGAATAGCTTGAAAGCTGTCCCAATCTTCAACTGGACACAAGAGAGGAAACAAAACAAAATGATGATGTAAAGCAGTGGTTCCCAAAGTGTAGTCTAAGGCGAGCCTCAGAGGCATTGCAGATCCCAAAAGTTGTCCACACAACCAGCACAAAGAGAATTTATCTTAAAAAACAGTTTCATCATTCATTTTTTAAAATGTGTTGTTTGTAGGCTATGCTAAAGGAATATATGTCGTACAAAATTTGGCATAAATCTGATTGGCTTTTTTGTTTGGGATGCCAAAAATAGAATTTTTTGCTAAATTTTTATCCCCGAAAATATATAATTCAACTCTGTAGGGGGCTCTATTGCGCCACTTTACTGGTTTGCCAGGGGCAACTGGGTGATCGCCACAGAAGCGGTTGTCATCCCCATGTAAAGCGCTTGTTTAGTGCACACTTCGTGCTAACTTTCACACAGGCTTCGCGCCTGTTTACAATGATAAATGTTCCTAGCTCGATTGGGAGACATTTTGTCTACTATGGATTTAATATGAATTATATTAAAAACAGTTTTGCGGTCATTCCTATTTCCACTCTCATGTATTCTTGCAAAACTTGCAATCTTCCTTTTGCAACTTTGCAGTTAGTTGGTATGATAAAGTCTAAAGAATAAAGCAAGATTGCGGTAAATGCACCTTTGCAGTTGGCAGCCAGCTGCCAATAAAAGCAACAACAACCTTTCTCTCTCTCTTATTATTATTTTTTTTACTGGTAAAGCGTAAAGAAGGCGTAAAAGTACAGAAAACGTACAGCTACAGTAGGTGGCGATAAATGCACCTTTTCTTTTCAGTTGGAAAACAACATTCTCAACAACATTCTCGAGTCGGCTTCAGTTGATTGAGTGGGTTCACCTGCAACTCAGACTCTGAGTATTGGTAAAGTTTGTTTCAGTAATTTGTTTCAGACCAGTTCAAGACGATCTGTCCAACAGAACGACTAAACACAGCTCACCATGAAGTACGGACGCAAATGGAGTGAGGAGATTGTCTCAGAGGACTTGAGTTCCCAGAGTACGAGAGGCACAGAAACACCTGTAGAAGGCGTCTGTAGGAAGAGAAGGAGGATCCTCTGGGATGAGCCCCAGGATGCCACAGCCGACAGCCAGATAGTCTTCGAGCTCAGACGAGAGCTTATGAGGACTAAAGCTGAACTTCAAGAACAGCTCCATAGGAACAGCTATCTGGAGCAAAAGGTGGAAAACCTTGAGAAGAATTTGAACGTTCTTTGGTCAAAAGTGAGGAAAAGCTGAAGTTAGAGGAACAAGGGGCCTCCCTTACAGAAGAGAAGTTGGCAGAGACTCAAATCATAAGAGAGAACCTCGAACATTGTCTTCTCAAAGAGCTCATAGCAAAGGAGAAAACAATGCATATAGCTCAGTATCAGGATGAGATGATGTCTATGGAGGACGCACATGACGCTTACACGGCTCTAACATTAAAGGAAATACTACTCAAAGAACTTTGAGAGGAGGTCAGTGCCAGTGCCTCACCTCCTCCATCACTGTGTGGTACGCTGGAGCCACAGCCAGGGACAAACAAACTACAGCGCAATGTGCGCTCTGCTGAGAAGGTGATCGGCCGCGGACTTCCATCTCTGGGACTCTGGACTCTGGGACGTGCAGGTCGGATACAGCCAACCCTTCTCACCCTGGACACGGACTATTTGAGCCATTCCCCTCAGGCAGGAGGCTACGGTCCATCCGGACCAGAACCTCCCATCATAGGAACAGTTTCTTTCCCTCTGCCGTTGTACTCATGAAAACTGCCAAAGCACTTTGCACTAACTGCACTGTTCACTTTTCATTGCACTACATATTTTATTTATGTACATATGTCTATTTTTAACTTCACTTACCTATTTTTAATATCCGGTAGCTATTCATTGTCCATTGTTTTTGTATTCATTGTTCAATGTTTGATGTTTGTGTTGCACCGAACCACCAGGACAAGTTCCTATGTTCGTGAACCCTGTTCATTGACAAATGGCAATAAACCTTATTCTGAGACAATCTTGTTGAGCAGTTAAATCTACAAAAAGAGGCAAGCACTGAGGTGCTGAAGGATATTGTGGAGGAACATGAACAATACACTGTACATTTAGAAAGTACCGTCGAAACACTTGAACAGAAGGTCAGCGACAGAAACCATCTCATACAACAGTTAGAACAAGAAAAACAGGCCTTAGAAACAAGTGTGATAGAGATAGAGACCTACTACAGCTATCACCTCAGAGAAGTCTTTGAAATGTACATGGTAGTGATGGCGAGGCATGAGCTGGCCCCTGGGGCCCCTCCTCAAGGAGGATGATGTGAGCATGTGACGGACATTGGCTGAGGTTTGTGCCCCCCAAACCTTGGTCTCTCCTCTCTATCTCGCTCCCCCTTACCATTGCCAAATTACAGAGTCAGCTCCAGCTCCTTTTTTCAGTGTTGGTATGAGATTTGAAGAATTTTCCCCTTGATTCTCTTGAATGAGGGTGAAAACCAAGTCCACATGCAACATGTCATTCAACATTCTGAAAACTGCAAGTAATTCAAAAAACCTTCTCTCACGTTGACATTTTGGAATATAGTTTGTAGAATTTTGAGGCGGATAATGAATTTAATCTTTTTTTAATAAGTCTGTAACATAAAGTGTGCACTGTAAGTATGTTACATGGTTATATAGAAGCACCATTGTTTATTATATTATGGATGCATTCAGTACGTTTTAAGATATAAACACTAAAACATATCGTTGCCATGTTAAAAGCATCCACACACATGATCCAAAGAATGAGGGCTCTGACGTGAGGCATTGGGTTAACGATGTCACCACAACCAAACACGATTACTTCCATTACTCATGTGGAGCCAATCAAATTATTTATGTTGTTAACAATAATAATATCATAATTGTTATTATACTGTTACTATTGAATGTGAAATAGTCATCTTTGGTCTTTGTCCATTCCCAACTGTAAATCAGTATTAAGCCTACAGTCATTAGTTTAAATATTTCTATTTTTACATTTAAAAAGGAAAAACATTACATATTCTTTTGAATATAGAGTAAATTATTCGGGCGCCCCAAGAGATCTTCTGGTTGATAAGGGGCACTGCAGAGTTTGGGAAAGGCGTATATCAATAATGACCATCTCACTATGACGTCATTGCTTCATCCATTGTGAAACAAGTGTGTACAACTGGAAAAAGGGTATAGTATGTTAAATTATTTGTTAAGAAAATATTCATATGGTAAATAATGACAGGGATTTCACATTGGCTTTTCAGAGATGGATAAAATTGTCTCCGTAGTCCATTCTGTTTTCAGTTTGTTGCTGCAACAAAACAACTGTTGAAGCAGAGGAAATTATCATGTGTGTGATTTTTTAAAATGATAAAATATTGCGGTATAACAGTCACCGTTACATTGCAACAGAAAAGTATCTAGGTCTGTCTTTAACATGCATAAATAATGAGCAGATTTAATCAGAGCTGGGTCAGCTGCTGAGTGAAAGTAGAGCAATAATATGCTATTTAAAAATAAAAATAATTTGAACAGGGCACTTACGTTCCAGGTCTGGCCACTAAGGAACTCTTTGTTCCAATTGTGCTACTCTACTTCAATTAGGGATAGTGTAATACTTTTCTCAAAATAGCATTCCAAGCAGCCTCAACCAGACCAGTTCTGAGGAGACTTAGTAAATAGGTCAGCTACTCCAGAGAGTCATAAATGTTTAAGCCACACACTGAGTGATAAACTCAGCTCAAGCTAAGCATTAATCTTTTAGGCACACAAATTAGCTTGATCTTCATTTTGAAATAGTAGTGAAAAGCGTACTCATTCCATTCTTTAACGGAGACATGACTTCCATATTTTCCCTTGGTACCCGCAGTTGGTTTGTGTCAATGTAGTAAGTGGTGCCACTCTGCTTCCCCTTGTCACCATCTGTCTCCATAGGTGTGCTGCCATCTTCCCTGTCGAGCGTCACCCCAATTACAGTGGGGAAATCCGCCTGTGACATGTAAATAAAAATAAAAACACTTTACAACACATTACATATTCAGTATTTCTTGCACTCTCCAGCATTCCAGTATCAGATAAAAAAATAATTATAGGTTCCTTGCAAAACTGCTTTACCTTAGGACAGTCTTCTCCAGCATAACCAGCTCGTACAGAATATGAACCGATGTCGAACACCAAGGCTCCAACTTCGTCTACAGAAATAAGAGAGGTGCAGCCATTCATTATCTTTGTATCAACACACTTTCCCCAAACTATGAAATGAAAGTAAAGCCACATCCCTGATAACTGACTGTAATGAAATCCAGTGAACACTATTGCTTGTATTCAATTTAGGTGCGGTGAAATGAGCAGTAATGTATTACATTAAAGGTAGGTATGTCAGAATCCGTTAGAGGCGCACTGCCAATTCAGTCCTGCAGTTCTGCTGGCCCGCCTGTGAGCGTCTTCCACGGGACTGCATTTGACAACTTTTACAGAAATGGCTGCTCTCGCTATACAAACCAATACCATTGATTGAAATTGTGCAACAACTGTAAATCAACACATAAGTCCCTAACACGTGACATTCCCATGATGATTCACTGCAATATAGAAGCAGGAGAAAGTTTTGAAAATTCTCTTCATGGATATGTTGAGATCAATATATACTATGCAAGTATTTGTTAACCTAATTTGTTTTAATGAATCATAAACTACAGAAGATTTGTGATCTAATGCAACAAACCTCATGAAAATGTATTAAGGCAAAGTATGTTGATTTAGCGGCTGCAATATTGCTTGTCTAGTCGAGGCATCGGGAGGTCCAAGTCAGCTGTAGGTTCATAAATATTTGCATGGCCTCATTCAAAATGCTTGTTGCTTGCCCTAACTGTAAGATAAGATAAGATAAGATAAACCTTTAATATCCACACAAGGGGAAATTTCGTTGTTACAACGCAGTAGAACAGGAGGAAAGGACAAATTATGGGAAGTTTCTTAATAGAACTCTTATGAACAAAACAAAAAACTCTTAACAAAACTCCTCTCCTATCTTAATAGGGAATGGAGGGGGGGAAATAAAATAAAATAAATAAAAATACAAAATAAAGATAAAAATCAGACAATAATAATAAAATAATGATAATAGAATAAAATAAAATAAAGTAAAAATAACTAGCACAAGACTAGGTAATACTATTAGCAGGTAAGTAAACCGTATAAAAAACAAATTTCCAAAGTACGAATGCTGCTATGCAAAAAATAGCAGTGCGTAACTCTTAACTACTATTCTCCTTTCATTCATTCTCATGTTATTGTGCTAACGAAACCAGCCTAAATAATGAAGGTCCGAGGAAAATTTGATACAATAAGTGCGCATGTGATTAAATGAGTGAAGGATAAGAGTCCGGCCGATGGTACAGTGTAGTTAAAGTGACAGTAATCAAGTACATTTAAAATCGCTGTATTGAAGCTTGTAGCTAAACTATGCAATGCTAGCCCGCTAATGCTAAAGAAACAGCGTGGACAGTTACCGGATGAATTTAACACTTTTTACTCACCACCGCCGTACACGCCACCACTCATCCTTGTGTTTTATCTGAACAGTATTTCCTTAAAAGTGTTGAAGAAAGAAAATAATAGTCACGGGTTAATCACAACAAAGGGTACTGTTAGCATGGATATTTGGACAAAGCAGGCGCCGCCGTGCGTCTGGGGGGCTGTCCAATCAGAGAGCAGCAGCATCGCGACACTTCCGCTTGAACCCTGGCCCCGCCCACAGTTTCTCCTTTCCCAGATCAAAGTGGACTGTGGACTTGAAATTATTGTAAGTGGAGTTTTGCTTTTAACTTTTGTACCATAAACTTTAGCAGTATTGACTAGCCAGTTTTGCCACGATGCATATCGCACAATACGCTGTGCACATGAGCACAACTAAATTACATAAGTCCAAACTGAAGGACCTTGAAACGTGGACTTGAGTTGCAGCGATCGATCCACTCTTGTAATGCTGCCTGCTGTTAGCACTCGCAAGAGCGTGTTGATCCCTAGAAAGAGGCTCACTCATCGAATCACAAATTACCTTGTTTATTGTCGACGGATAAATGTTTTATGCAGACCTGTGGGAATCGACTACTGCCAACCATGCCTCTAATATATTATCTAGATAGTGTATTGCAAGCCTAAACGTGTCGCTAACTGTCCCAGCGGCCAGTCCATTGGTACTGCAGCAAAAATAGTTTTTTATAGGGCGTAATGTAACGAAAAACTGCTAATGTTCGGCTGACAGGGCATTTACAGCTTGCAGAAATGTCGGATATAGCGGCAATCTTTACATATTTTAGGTAATTAACTTTCTCTTAGTTTAAAATCACTCAGTTGTCTTTAAAACGAATTTTAAGCCGTTAGCTTCGGCTACGCTTTAGCCTAGCTCGTGCGCTGATTGGCTGCCAACTGAGCAGCCTCGTCATTCTTTACACTGATTGCGCAGGCACAAAGTTGAGACAACCTGGGTTATTAATTTGCCAGCGTGTATATTTCCTTGAGTGAAAATAATTGTTAACTGTTTGTCCCCAGCTCCATGCAGCACTGCCTCACACTGACCATTGCCCGTCACAGCAGGCTTCTTCTCAGAAACAAATTTGCATCGGTCCCCTACCAGCGGTCAGCAGCTATGTCATCGCTTATGATAAATCAGCCGAAATACTCCTGGCTCAAAGAGCTTGGCCTGTCAGAGGACAACCCTGGAGTGTACAATGGAAGCTGGGGTGGAAGCGGAGAAGTAATAACATCATATTGTCCTGCCAACAATGAACCCATCGCAAGAGTCACCCAGGCTACTATGGCAGAGTATGAAGAAACTGTTCAGAAGACCAGAGAGGCTTGGAAGATGTGGGCGGAGATTCCAGCTCCAAAAAGAGGGGAAATTGTAAGGCAGATTGGTGATGCTTTAAGAAAAAAGATTAATGTTCTTGGCAGTCTTGTAGCTCTAGAAATGGGCAAGATCTATGTTGAAGGTGTGGGTGAGGTTCAAGAATATGTAGATGTCTGTGATTATGCAGTAGGTCTTTCTAGAATGATTGGTGGTCCCATTCTGCCTTCAGAAAGACCAGGGCATGCCTTAATTGAACAGTGGAACCCAGTAGGACTTGTCGGCATCATCACTGCCTTCAATTTCCCTGTCGCTGTTTATGGATGGAACAATGCCATTGCGCTAACCTGCGGGAATGTCTGCCTTTGGAAAGGAGCCCCTACCACACCCCTCACAAGTGTTGCAGTTACCAAAATTGTGGCCGAAGTTTTAGAGAAAAACAATCTTCCAGGTGCCATCTGCGCCATGACTTGTGGAGGAGCTGATATAGGCTCAGCAATGGCAAAGGATGAGCGCGTGGATCTGGTGTCCTTCACAGGCAGCACTCATGTGGGCAAACTCGTGGCCATGATGGTGCAGGAACGATTTGGTCGCAATCTTCTGGAGCTCGGTGGGAACAATGCCATTATTGTATTTGAAGACGCAGATTTGAATCTTGTGGTCCCCTCTGCTGTGTTTGCCTCTGTAGGAACAGCTGGCCAACGCTGCACCACTACCAGAAGGTTAATGCTGCATGAAAGTCTTCATGATACTGTGGTGGAAAGGGTGGTCAAAGCCTACAAACAAGTCCGCATTGGAGATCCCTGGGACCCCAGCACTCTCTATGGGCCTCTGCATACCAAATCTGCTGTAGAGCAGTATCTGGCAGCTATTGAGCAGGCCAAGCAGCAAGGAGGCACTGTGGTTTGTGGAGGAAAGGTGATTGACCGTCCCGGTAACTACGTTGAGCCCACTATAATAACTGGGCTGGCTCACGATGCTCCTATTGTCCACACAGAAACCTTTGTTCCCATTCTCTACATTCTGAAGTTTAACACTGAAGAGGAGGCTTTTGCCTGGAATAATGAGGTCAAGCAAGGCCTTTCCAGCAGCATTTTCACCAAAGATATGGGACGTGTTTTCCGCTGGCTGGGACCCAAAGGATCTGACTGCGGCATTGTGAATGTCAACATTCCTACCAGTGGAGCAGAGATTGGAGGAGCCTTTGGTGGGGAGAAACACACAGGGGGTGGAAGAGAGTCAGGCAGTGACTCTTGGAAGCAATACATGAGGCGCTCAACATGCACAATAAACTACAGCAAGGAGCTTCCTCTGGCCCAAGGAATCAAGTTTGAATAAACTGCATAAACAACCTCAATCAAATGGACAACACAATATTTAGCACCCATGGCTATGCTGTTGTCTTTAAAAAAGGTCAAGGAAAAACAAAAAGAGTACTTTTGGTTTTGTTGTGGGTTTGTGGATTGTTGTGGGTTTTTAAAGGGAGTGGGAGATAACAGTACATCTGTGAATACACCCTGGGGTGCTTCTATACACCACCTTTCGAGAATTAACGGTTTGTAATACTGAACTTAAAATTACGGTTTGATATTGTCAAAAATGTATTGAGAAATAAATAGTTTTATTTTTCTAAACAACTCAATTATACGTAATAAATGTATCAAACATTAAGTCAGACTGTGATGGTTGCTTTAGCCGTTGTTCAATAAAATTTTAATGTTTACACTTTCCTGGCTGGTTCCTTTTGAATGATGCAACACATGACCGTAAAACGTAGTATTCATAGTGTTATTCAAGTTTGGGAAATGGTGGCTAAATACACACCATCTCTTTAACAGAAATGCTACGCGTGTCCATAAGCTCACCCTCCCATTCTGCTGCTCATACTCCAGCTCTGCCTCTCTTTTTAGTGATCCTCCCAACGGCATCTCCAAAACCACAGGCTAATTCATGCCATTCAGGACGTACACAGGGACATTTTACTTCCTTTGCCAATCATCAGCACTGGAATCAGGTACTTTGTCTGTTTTTGTGTTGCTGTGTCAAGGGAAAAGCTAAAATATGTGTTAAATAACTAGATGGGGAAGTCAGTATTACAATGATAATCAATTTAAAATACATGTTTTAGTTGTTTCCATGTTTTAGTGGTTTTCACTTCATTGTGAAAGTTGCAGCATAGTAATTCATGCCTTAAGTTAGTTGTAACACCCTTGATTTACAAAACAATGAGAAATGCCAAGTCTACTATTTGTTTTTCCTTCTCATTTCCTTTCCTCAATGCAGGGAAGTCATTGAACACATCCTTATTGTCACTTATGTCCTAAATAGATATTAGGTAACATTTTTTTCTCATCAGTCATCACCAAACTTGACTACACACTGTGGCTCTGTAGCTGATAGTGGGACTCTTGACGCTACATGAAAAGCATTATCACAAACAAGGAAAGCTCTTCATAGAAATGCCACCCTGAGAGTCTCTGATCCAACAATAGCACAGAGATTAGGCTGCAGCGGGGAAAGGATGGTCACTATCACTGCATAAATGAAATCAAAGCAACTATTCAACAGGATTCTTAACCTTATCAAAACATATAAGGAGTAAGGTGTAACATTTGTGCTCATTTGGGATTTTTATAAAGACTGTTCAAAATTAAATCATGAAAATAGGTTATTGTGTTGATAATGACCACTTGAAATAATAGTGTATAATCTAACCCATGCCATAAAATAAGAAAGATCAATTAAAACTTTATGAAGTGACTTTCATGCAAATATAATGTAACTAATGTGCTTTACAGTCAGTTATGTGCAACATGACCTTGTGTAGCGGTTTTCCTCCCTCAATATTTTACTACTGAATTTGAATGACGTGTATTTACAGCAGCTAGTCAGAAACAAAGCAGGTAAATACATGTAAATCCAAATGCTGTGACTTAATGTGTTTCTATTCACAATTAAATGTTTTAATTTTGCCAGCCCTGTTGGCTGAATATAAACATTTATATTATTTTATTTTTAAGGGAGCCCACTTTCAAGCTCACTTAGCTATTTAAATCAGAAGCCTCATGGATCTGTGTACTCATTATTCTTATGATAAACAAAGAAGGATGTGACCAGGGTGATAGTAGGGACGAGTCTCACTCTGCACTCTCCAAAAGGGCCCTCTTTCAATAATCCATTATGCACTGCAGCTCTGGCTCTCCCTGGTATTTCTCCTACCTTCTTGACGTCAGTTGCCATTTGTGAGGGTTGCCCAGGCAACGGCCAGCCTCCCCGGGAGATGTCTGGTGGATAAGACAGCCCTGTTAAAGCCTTTTAAGGCTGTACTGTTGCTACAACTTTAATTGTCTTTGATACAGTCAAAGTGTAACATGCAGGTCATCAAGATGTGTCTTTGCATGTGAAGACAAGATGAGATTGAGCTGAAAAGACTTAAAGTTACATCCATCTTTCTTTAATTGGCCATGATAAGATCAAGTACTGTGTGATTTTTACTATTCAAACAAGAATATACAGTATTGACTGTTAACATGATTTTTACAAAAGTTAGTAAATTAACAAAAATAATTTCTCATGACGGCTCTAAATTAAAGATTGGATTTATTGAAAAGAACCAAAAAATATTTGAAAAAAACTAATTCCCAATCAAACTTAACATATGAAAAATGTAATAAAGTAATTGTTACAGTTCTAACACACGTTATCCATGTCCGCTTCCTCTTAATGATCCATGCAAATATTCCTTCAGTTTGGCCCTACATGATACACCATTTCGGGCTCCAATAAGCTATTTATAGTCACAAACATGTGTGCCTTTGGTTTTTTTCAGACATCAGGCTATTGATGGGCTATTTTTACAGTGACAATTTGCTCCCTCCCTCTCCTTTTGGTTGCCAGGCAATGAGCAGTGGGACCTGATTGGCCAAGAATGTGCCTTTGGCCACTCTGAAGCCTAATGAATTCAAGACTCTTTATGGAGTAAAGACAGCAGACTATAGTGTGTTTATTTTGTGAATAAAACGAAACCTTCCAATTTATGATTCATATAAATACAGCTTGCTCCATGAATGATTGTGACACACCTTAACTACTCCAGGGTGTGAATTCAATTAGACTTAATCTGACCCCATGCCTCCCCGAAAGGAAACCAGGCCCGGGCAACTTTCATCTCGTCACCATTGATTGTGGCTCTTGCAGCGATATGGAAAAGCCTATCCCACTGCTCCCTTTCATTGGCCACATTAAAAATTCATCCTGTCCTAATGGGGAGAGATCCCTTTCGGTGAGCCCACTGCAGGCCCACTCTGCACAGCTGTCCTCTCTGACTTTTGTGGTCATTTAAAATTCATGTGACACATTTTAAAGTAGCCTTTTTCTCATTGTACTTTTAGAGAGAGTCCTATTTGTAGAACAGAGACATATTTATTAAAATCTCTTTATTATTTATTTGGCTGTACTAATTGTGAATGCTGTTTAAAAATAATATCGTTGCATTTTTGGAATAAGGAATCACTTGAACAGTACTATGGGCTTCCTGTGTCCTATTCGGTTCCTTTTTGTTGAGGGGGCTGACGGTCCGTACCATTCTGTGCCCTGGGTAACTCCACCAACTGGAAAACTATTTAAAAATGCGCGTAGTGGCTATTCCATCGCAGACGCGCAAAGACACAACCACGTAACACATTTGAGACGGTTTTCGCGTTTCAAAGTGCGTCAAATTGGCGATTAAAAGCTTAAAAACAGCCGCGTGCCCTGCGCCGCGCACCCCTCACTGGCGGCTGTTGCCATGGTCCCACTTTCATGGGTGTGGTGATTAGCTGCTAGGAGGGAGAAGAAAAAAAGAAAAGTGAAATCCAACCGGGCTCGTCGCGTTCAGGATCATTAAAAATCTGCTATAGTTGCCCCCGTAGAATAACTGTACCTTATTCACGGGTTTCCTGACAGTTGAGGCCATGTTTGTCGTGTGAGAACCGGATCAGTGTGGCACGGATTGGAGGCGCGGAGAGAGTCGAATTCAGGTAAAAGACGCGCAGATTATTCTTCATATTTTTGGTTGTGATTCTGCCGTTTCCTGTTGTATTTGTGCGGTCTTTAGTGTGGAGTTAGAAAAGGCGCAGACGGTGTGATCTACGTTCTCATGCCCGCGCCTTGAATCGTGTCCTGCTGTGGCATTACAACAAGTATTGCTCCGTTTTTGGCGTGTGTGGTGTTTTTCTTCGTGCTGGTGAAATCAAAACGCGGCCTTTTTTCGGACTGTCAAACGACGCGATTCGTGCGTAACTCGTGGATTTCTCTCAAGCGCTTCATAATCTCGTCTGCGCTTCACGTTTTTGGCGTTTTTGCGAGGCTCGTTTGTGCGCTATTTTACGATCAGATTTTCCACAATAGACTCCCGTCGCCGCGTGCGCCAAAACCACGGGCAAATAGCGCATGTTACGCACAGTTTTTGAGTTGGTGTTGAATGTGCGCTTTAACTGACCGGTGGAGGGTCCGTCACCTGTCTGTTTCCATGGAGATGTGATGTGTTTGCCCGGAATGTTACGCACCATGGCGTTAAACTCATCTGGATTTGCTCAATTACAAGTAGAGTCTCATTTAATTTATTGATTTATTCATTTATTTATTCATTTATTTATTTCAAAATCAGCATTATACTTATTTTTTTTCCTCAAAAAAATAAATAGATCAGGGTGCTTCCTCTGTCATGATTAATTAAAACAAAACAAAAAAACAGTTATTTAAATTAATGTTATTACAGTTACTGTCCACAAACTTGCATTTCCAGAGTCCGCCCCTTCACGTCCCACATCATTCAACAGCGTTTTCCTCTTTTCCTGAAAACTGTGGTGCTCGCCCTCATAATACTTCATAATATTCATCTCCATGGAGACAAGCGGGTGTTGTGCCCTCCAAAAGTTACACAGTGCACCTTTAAAAGTGTTGTGTGTGTGTGTGTGTGAATGTACTTTATTGTCAGACAGGTTAATATGAAGTTGTGGAGCGTGCAATAAGGGCCTGCTGTTCAGATGGTGGATAAATGGTTGATTTAACTATTTCATTTTTTTGTTGGCGTAGTTTATCTTTGTACAATCCAACACTTCTTGGTATTGAGTCGCATTTTTGTTATCGAGCTATTGTAGTTTTGCTGTTTTTATATGGTTAATTTCCCTTTAGTCCTGGTTAGAGTTGACAAAATCTATGATGTAATTGGGTTGCTTTGCCTTACTGGAAACTACCTGGTATTTCCTCCATTCTACAGATATTTGCAATAGTTAACTGTCAGGCTTCAACAGGTTCATACATGGTAGAGCAGCATGCCCCTTTAGCTCCGTGGTAACTTCACACACTATTAAAGTGTTGTTACGCCACGGTAAAAACAAAAGTGTTTAACATATCTAATGATTTCATTAAACTCCCGAGTCCACTCTTTGCCTTTGTCGTCTGCTGTGTAGCTGCTTAGTTTCAATTAGAGTTGTTCTACTGAATTGAATGACATAGAGATCCAGTCCTTTCAAACCATCAATGATTTTGATCCTGGAGCAGACGCTTGCTGCTTCTGACCCTCAGGACAGTTTGGATGCATTTTATTATTAACATATGGTGTAGATAGACCATTAACATCAGGGATACGAGTCCCCTAACAAAACTCAGGATGGGGCAGACTTTATTTACAGTTTGTATTGATTTGAACAGGGTTTTGGTAGGTTTAAAAACTATGCCACGGGTTTTAAACCAAATTTTTTGGTTAAAACTATTCAGCAACACACCACACACTAAAACATGAGCAAATATGCAAAGATTTTCCTTGCTCGGTGTCTGTTTTTTTTCTTTCTATTTTGCAATGATCATTGTTTTGCTTTCTCAACTGGTTAAGAAGTTGCTCATGATATTTAATAGTGTACTGTACACATTAACTTAACTGAAATGGGATCATAAGGCAATACCTGAAGGCACACTAGTGTTCCCTGGCACACTGATTCAAAACCAATGAACAATAAAATCTCTCTTTCCATCAGTTCTTTGACACTAAAGCCAAAGCTATGATGCCAACAATGATCTTTTAATTATTGGACAGAAATCTTTATTTTTTTCTGTTTAGTAGTATTTTGCATGTAACCCTTGACTTCTACTGCAGTATGAACATGTTTTAGGAGTGAGCTGCAGTTTTCATGTGACTCTTCGGCACCTCAAACCTTTTAACTAAACCTTTTAACTAAACAGTGGTTCGTAGATGTGACCGTGACTGAAACGAGCACGTCTGTGTCATGGTCTGTGTGCATTGACATGTTTGGGTCAGAAGAATGATAATCCCAAAGAGTGATGTGATCCCAAATTTAAGGTCAATACAATAGTAATATAATAATATGTTTTTATTTTTTCATTATATTAGTTATTTTTTATGGTTCTCCTAGTCAGCGTTCAGTGATTTGTTTTGCTTTTATGCTTATAAGAAAAAATAGCTAATTTACTAAAACCACTTGTCATCCCTTATTAATGCCTGTGCTGTTCTGTGAATGAAAACACAATTCAATTAAAACTAAGCTCATTGTCATATTATGAGATTAATACACAAAATGTATTTAAAATGGTCAGTTCTTGTCTTTTAAAAATTAGTAAATTAGTTCAGAAATAGGCAAAAGTAGGATGTCACTGACGATGTATTTCGGAGGTATGCACGATAATGGATGTAAAGTCATCATAATGCACATGCTTCATCAGCGCTGGACTGACGCTGAAAGCCCCTCTGGCGTCTGTTGGAGGAAGCAGTGACGTATCCTTTGCGTTGCTCAGAGCGCACAGATGCTTTTTGTCTCTTGTGCCTTGTTGCTGTTCAAACCTCCTTTTGCGTGGCAAATCATTGAACTGTTTTGTAGCTATAAGAAAGTCTTGCAATATTTTGGGTTTTATAAAACAAGGATTTTATTACTGTACCATGAATGAAGATGGAGGCACAGCCCATGAATTACCTATTGTGAGTTTTTCCCCAGTGGCCCACATTCAAGGCCCCCCAAACACATGAAGTATCGATGAGCAGAAGCATACATCTGACTGCATACATCTGGACAGTGTCGTGAATGTCATACGTTACATTTGAAGCTCTATGGTGAAGCAGAGCGAGCACTGCAGTGCCTCAACACAAAGGCAGATTGAGTCCGGAAAGGTCAGGCCCAGGGTCTGGCTCAGATGGCCTTTTGAACTAGACTGGGGTTGTTTGAAGACTCAGACCACCCTCCAGGCCTCCACCCGTCCCCACCCTGCCCCTCCCTGCATGCTTCGGTCCTCTCTCATCCCAGACAGGATGCTAATGTTTGTTAAATAAATGTAGCCCCATCCTTACGCCTTTATTTGATATCTGTCTTACATTGTTACTGTTTGCTTGTCTTGCAGGTGTTAGGGGGCGTGTGTTTCCCCGTCCCAGTCAGCATTTGGACAAGAGTGGTCCGAACACACCACAGTGACAATGAGTGAACTGGAACAGTTGCGACAGGAAGCGGAACAGCTACGCAATCAGATCAGAGTGAGCCTCTTTAAGTTTATGTTCACATTTGACGTAAAAATGTCCTCATGTCGCATCTAAAAAGAAATAATAATACTTTGTTTTTAGGATGCCAGAAAAGCTTGCAGTGACTCCACTCTGTCACAGGTAAAATATAAAAATGACAACGGCAGTAACAGACCATTGCTTTAAATAAACACTGTAGTTTATAGTTGAATGCTCTTCCTTTGTTTTGGCAGATCACAGCTGGCCTGGACTCAGTTGGCCGGATACAGATGAGGACGCGACGTACTCTCAGGGGACACCTGGCCAAAATCTATGCAATGCACTGGGGGAGCGACTCCAGGTACTGTGCTCTAATCCTTATATCTCTGTCTATGCCTTATACAATAAACTGTGTCATACAAATAGATGTAACCTAACCTAATACATGTCATAGCTCTTCTAGTCTAAATGTAAAGCCACTGTGTTAAGTCAATGTTCTTCTTCCCATTTCCTTGTTGATGCATTGCACTGGGGCAGTGACGGCAGTCCCAGGTGTGGGACTATACTATTACTACTAGTATCACTTGACTCTACTAATATTACTAATACTTTCACCACTACCACCACTGTATTGCTACTACAGCACCACCGGCACTTTCACTGCTGCATCTTTCATGCCACTTTATATATATATATATTTTTTTAGGATTTAACATTCTAAAAATTCTAACACTGTTTTTACTTTGAATATTATAATTAGTAGTATTTTTAATATTGGGGTGTTCTAATCGATTCACTTGAATATCACAATACATTGAGTCACAATACTGGTATTGCCACACATATTAAGTGAGTTGCATGAATTTCAATAGATTTTAAGTTTGCGCTAAAGTTGGTAAATTGTTCCAGGACAGCAGAGAGCACTGTAAGTGCCTATTCTGTCAAAACACTATATTTAGGGCTGGGCAACTAATAGAAAGATCAAGCGATTGAGATTAAGTCTTGTCCAATCGTCAAAGATATGGTTGGGGTTTTTTAATCGAGAGGTTCCACAGACTATATTCATGTGATTTGGAACAGGTCAGACTTTGAATGGAGAAATTAGATTAATGTTTGTGTTTTAAATGGCACATATTCAAAGTCTATAAAGTGTATGCCCAAGAAATCGTTGCTCATTTGTATTCCAATCAAATCGAAAATTGAGATGAATCATTGTTACTGATGTATTTGACTGTTCAGCAGAAAGTTTCCATAGTGTGTCTTCATTCAAGAGTCATCAAAACAGACAAAATAAAATGTTTCGATTTTGTGGAAGACTTTCGAAGTCATAGAAAATCTAAATAAATCATCCAGTATTGTGATATATCATATTGTGACATGTGAATCGTATTGTATTGCCAGATTATAGGAAATGTACTCAAAACCTTGAAGGTCAAGGTGAAGCAAAACGATTTGTCTTCTTACTGGTGGAGGGTCCATCACCTGAAACATCCACCTGAGATATTTTTAGATGTGTTTAATTTGTATTTTTCCAATTGTTGTGTGTGTGCTTAGCACCCCATGGGTGACCCTGCAGGAGGCCATTGTTTATTATGTATACAGCCACTGACATTATACAGCCACAACGTTTGAAGGCCCTTCCTTTTGCAGTGTAGCACTGTCAAACTACTTCCTGTCCTTGGAGGAACTGACATAAACCTGGGGTTAGGCTGTTTTTACATCTGTAGATCTTAAGGCTCCATCTGAACCATCTTTCTTTGACTTTTCTGCACATAGAGATTTCTGGTAGTTCAGACTATTAAATTTCACCTTCTATTTATTGCAGACTTTTGCAGAAAGCTGGGTAATAGATTCTTCTGGACAGAGTGGTCCATTAAAAACGATAGCCTGGCAAGCTAAGATTACAGACATCGTATACTATACAAAGACATACAGTCTGGGACTATGTCCCTCCACCCCGAGTTCTGATGGGTGCGATTCAGGTGTATTACTTAACCAGAGAATGATCAGTTGCATGGCATGGCTTAGTACCAAATGACAGAGGACGGAAAAACAACTTCTTAAAATTAACGGGCAAAGCACTAAATGCTATTAATTGAGTTGGTTCTTAATAATATGAAGATATTTGAGAATAAATGTCTTCCGCATTTGTGAGACACTAAACTAAATATATATTTTTTTGCCAAAAAACATTAAAATTCATTTGCTGTGAGCAGGGTCCCGAATGACCCTGCAGTTTGGACAAAGTAGTGCATGGCTCGCCAGGTTATTGGAAAGGTGGATGTGGGTGCACGACAGAAAGGAGTTCACTGCTTTTTACTCATATCACTGCTTTAGTCTGGCTTTGTGAATGTACAGTGTTTTACACTGTCATTTTTTACATCTAAGCATATTTATTTTTTTTGTACCCAGGTTACTTGTTAGTGCCTCTCAAGATGGAAAGTTAATTATTTGGGACAGTTACACAACAAATAAGGTGAGATATTATACTGCCGTTGTGTCTGCAGATATTTATTGCAATATTTGTTCAAAGTCTGACTTCCATAAACTTGACTGTCCCCAGATGCATGCTATCCCTCTGCGCTCTTCCTGGGTGATGACGTGTGCCTATGCCCCCTCCGGGAACTATGTGGCCTGTGGAGGTCTAGACAATATCTGCTCCATTTACAGTCTGAAGACTCGTGAGGGAAATGTGCGTGTCACCAGAGAGTTACCTGGACATACAGGTAAAACAAACAAACATGCCACAAAATCTGTTTGTCCTGTCTGCAGTGTTTTCACATGACCAAATCCAACAATATCTAATGTTTAGGTTATTTATCTTGCTGCCGATTTTTGGATGATAACCAAATACTGACTAGCTCTGGGGACACAACTTGGTGAGCAAAGTAACATTTATCATGACCAAAATAACATTTATCAAGACTAACTTCTTCATCCAACTTTTTTTTCTTGCAGTGCATTGTGGGATATTGAAACTGGCCAACAGGCCACCACATTTACAGGCCACACAGGTGACGTGATGAGTCTGTCGCTGAGCCCAGACTTTAAAACATTTGTGTCAGGAGCCTGTGATGCGACGTCGAAGCTGTGGGATATTCGTGATGGCATGTGCAGGCAGTCGTTCACTGGTCACGTGTCGGATATAAACGCTGTCACCGTGAGTACTGGCCCTTTAACTGTGGATAAAACTGGCAAACTTTCAAATGACTTAAATCATTTTAAAGGTACCGTATTTGAGACGGGGAATCCTCTGACACTAACACAAGCAACACATGATCTGTCTATATGTCAATAAAATTGTGCTCCATTTGTGCAGTTTTTCCCTAATGGAAACGCCTTTGGGACGGGCTCCGATGATGCCACCTGCAGGTTGTTTGACCTCCGCGCTGACCAGGAGCTGATGCTGTACAGTCATGACAATATAATCTGTGGCATCACCTCAGTGGCATTCTCCAAAAGTGGTCGTTTGTTATTGGCTGGCTATGATGATTTTAACTGCAACGTCTGGGACACCTTGAAAGGAGAGCGTGCAGGTATGACTAAATAATTAACTTCAAACAATGGTCAAGATCTAATGCCATTCTAGCTCCCTAAAACAAAGAATTCATATTTTCACACATTTTTCTACTTTATTATGAGTTATAAACCAATGTTGACAAAAACTTTGATGTAAACTATAGTGGATTTTGATGTTGCTTTTCTTGCAGGTGTGTTGGCTGGCCATGACAACAGAGTAAGCTGCTTAGGGGTAACGGAGGACGGCATGGCAGTAGCCACTGGTTCCTGGGACAGTTTCCTCCGAATCTGGAACTAAAAGATCTTGATGTACTCAATCACTGCCCAAGAAGTTCCCCACTGCAGCCCCACCCACGCCCAGAGCCTCCACCGCTGGCCTGGGCTCTTTGGCTGTACACAGTGTCAACTTTCATGCTCTGACCCACCACAGAGATCCACCTTGCTGCTGACAACCTGTGACAAAGTACAAACTCACTCTATCTTTATAAATAGTGTTCTTTTTCACCTCCCATTTAAGAATCAACAAATTTAAACAGTTTAAACGAAAACATGCCCTTTTACCATTATTTCCTCGGGGTAAAACAAGCCTTTGTTACTGAGACTAACAACATATATGTTGACTGTCAGTGTGTAATATGTAAATGTATATAAAGACAGTATATATGTATAGCATTATGTGTGTATATATGCATCATATATGCATATATAATGTGTATGTATATATTTTTGTAGTTTATTTCCCACCCATTTTTATGATTTGGGGAGTTTAGTTTAAATGTACATATCCACATTAATATACAACATTATTTCAGAAATGAGCAGATTCTAGAAACTTAATTTATCCATGTGAGTACCAGAACAAGCTTTAACACCGCAATGTACAAGTTCACTTTTAGTTGCTGGTAATGTTGATAATCAGGCCTGTGCTTTTTTTGTGTATAATATATTTTGTATCCAGTTCCTTTTTATTACAATGAATGTTGTGTTTTCTTCCTCCCTTTTTTTGCATAATACAGAATAACTAATTTAAATCGGTTTCAAATTTAAGGAAAAACTGAAGGTCAAATGTGTATCAAGCTACGACATCTCATATGGATTATATCATCACAAACTCAAACAGGGCCCGATCAGATGGGTGTGGACAGTATGCTGTTTCTAAGCTTAAACTGAGCCTAAATTGACAAAGTGAAGGTACAGCCCTGCCCTCCTCACAAGAGTCTACAAAAGTGAGCAAGGACTCTTTCAGGCTGAGAACAGGACAGGGACTGTAAAGATGGAAATGGCAAACGCCATACTTCCAGTATTTAAAATTCATGTTATTAGCTATCTTTTCAAAAAAATATGAGATTAGATCAAAACAGGTAAAATCATTGTAGCAACATAAATTCATAAAATTTCCGATTTTTCACCTTGATAACAGAAATGTAGACACAGCTGAGAGCTAGAAATGCACTCTAAACTGGAAATAATCAAGAATCTGTGTTTGAAAGTGGATTTGTAGTATTAACGGTCTATATTTTGACTTTTGGATGATTCTGGTTTTGAAAAAGTAAGACTTTAACAGCTGTATTGTGTGTGAGTTGGACCTAAACATCCCGTCTCAGGTGCCTCCCTCTGGTGTTGCTTGCGTGTAGAGTGTTTGGACTCCAGAGATGTGGCACTGCCAGTGTGTCCCCATTTTGCCTTACAGAAATGTGACTACAGAAATGTGCCGTTATGTTATTTAGAAGAACATCCTGATACTAATAAACACTAAACTCGTACTAGTAGAAATATTTGCCGTCAGAGCATAATTTTTAATATTATAATTTGCTTTGGCTGCCACACCAACTTTAATATTGATAAACATATGCCTCTAAATAACTTTGAACCTGCTTCACGTTGGAAAAATACTCCATGAGTGAATGTTGTAGACTTAAGCCTGAAACCTCCTATGAAATGTAATACTTGAAATGTATTGCATGACAAGTGTTGAAGTGTGCATCCTCTATATGTGGTTATTTTCATTTGTGCCAAAACTGTCCACAGACCAGAGCTGTGAACTCTAAAACTGTAATGTTTGAAAGTGCCAGACTTGGTTCTTAAATTTGTTTTACGTAGTATCTTATATTAGGCTGAACAGGTGTGCTAACAATTGGTATCAGTTTTACATTGGTGTTTTAAGACTATATCAAACATAATAAGCTAAAAGTCAGTAACATACATTGACTAATCTCTAACCGAGATGGTAACTTTTTTTCAATTCATATTGGGCATTAAAAAGACCGTAGTTATTATTGTGACTGACTGAAGTATATAGCCTTGTTTAGCTGTAATACAGAATGTAGCATAAGCACCACTGCAATGCTGGTTCCAAGAGTTGAATATGAACGATAAATAGCTTTACAATATGTAAACACGCATCATAGACACCACAGCCTTTAACAGCACTGTTCATCAAGTTAACAGTGGCTCAGATCGAATGACTGTATTCTGAATATAACAGTATTAGCAGAACTTAAAAATCAACTGTGCCTGTGGTTTTAAACACGGCAGAAAGGTGCTTAATTTAATTGATTTTAATGTAACTTTCAGTAGCTGATTTTCAAGAAGATTGGATATGCATTTAAAATGTCTGCTGTCTTATCTGATTTTCTTTCATCTAAAAGTACTTAGTTCAAAATCTGTTAATATTTTACCTTCGCAGCACCATCACAAATTGAAAGCACTGCCCTTTTATTCTACATTGTTTTATTTATTTTATGTATTAAGCCAGTAAAGACCAGGGACCTGATGGCCATGATAATCTTACAGTGCTATTGTGTGATAAGTGTAATCACTTGTTATGGAATAATTTTTATAGTCTTTTTCACACCAGACCCTTTTTGTATTTGTACAGTGGCTTGGTGAAACTGATATGTTGCCATGAGTAATTGTAACCAATAAAAAAGCTTTTAACCATAAATGTGTCTGTGTGTATGCATGCTGTTAGCAATTTTTAAAAGTGTACTATTTCACTTTAGTCGTCGGTCTACCTGCCAACTACGTGTATCCATGGAAATGTGGCTACTTTCCCTTAAGTGTTCCTCAGTACGGCATTTCACGCATCCCTTGAATTTATTCAGATGTTTTTAATACCGAGAAAATGCCTTTGAAAACCTGTGTAATCACCTCGCCTCTCCAGAGATATGACCTGTAAGTTGGCCATGTGACACCAATGACATAAGATGATCAGTACCCAACTTATGTTTGGCCATTAAATTAAAAAAATGACCATTCAGCCAAGCAAGACTGTTTAGGCTTTCACTTTTATTGAAAAACTTTATCAAACGTCATTGGCTCAAGTAAAAAGACACATTCACAGGTACAAGCAAAATGGTGCCAAATGAGCCTGAAAGAGTACGGCATCCAATTGAAATCACAGCACCAACTTGTGGGAATATTCAGCCGATCATAGTTTATGTTCTGATCTGTGACGGTTACAGTAGTGGGGAGTATTAAATAAAACATGAAGTCAGCTAATTATTTTGTTGATCTACAAAAATATTAAATAATATACAAACAGAGGAAATTGACAAACATCAGATTTTTTTTTTTTAGAGGCAAGAGACTTCATATTTTCAAAACAAAACACACAACTCATTATAAAAATAAATACTTTTGACTAGTTGGGCTTTTCACTTCTGTTGTTGCAGATATTGTTTTGTGAACGCTTCCAAATGTTTCTCCAGATCTGTGGCTTTATGTCTGCACAAAGAAGAAAAACATTGGTTAAAAATATATGTTCATGTTTTAATTTAAATAGCTGCATTAAGGGGCTGAACTGACCGCAGTCTCTTGGCGTGGCTCTGCACCGTCTCCAGTTCATCGATGTTCACAGTGAGTCGCTGTATTTCTGCTTCTAGTTCTCGTTGAGTTTGGTCCACCTGCTTACACAGGCGAGCAAAGGTTGTAGCCATCTCCCTGGTAACAAAGAGGACACAGTCATAAAACCAGCACATAGTGAGGCAGGAGTGGGACAGGTACACCAGATGTAAACGAGCGCTGTATTAGAGCCATGTTTGCCAACCAGGGGTTTGAGGACCAGCACTCGATTTCAAAAGGCAACAAAAAATGTACAACATTTTATATGCTAAAGAATGTTTGAGCATTTTGGACATCAATATAATTAAAATAGAACAGAAATATATAAAATGTCGTCATAATTGAGAATATACTACTTTTTATTTGCAACTGAGTGAGATGAAGTTTACTACTCTGGACAAAAATAGGCACTGCTAATTACTTTATAAATAATTACCTGAATTGTAAGTAAGTAAAAAGCAATGTAAGCTTAAAGTAGAAAAAGCTTCAGTTGTAGTCATCTGGACTCAGTTAGAAAATAGACGTTTCGACTCTCATCCAAGAGTCATTGTCAATAAAAGAATTTAGATCGAGACCTCCGATATTAATACTGTTCTGTGGTAAGACCCGCCCATTGGGCGGAGCCTTCCTGAAGTAGAAAGAGTTGTTTGTTTCAACAGAAATTCCCCCCTTGTATTCAGAATTTTAATGGGCTATTAGAATCCTCTTTGTCTTTGTGAGACCCTGGCTCAACCAGGGTCTCACAAAGACTAAAGTTAAAGTTGCACTATGTATCTTTTCTGGTGAGGGGCCATGACAGTCTCCTAACTTGGCATGGTATGTTCCACAATATGGCTTGAAATAAATAAAAATAATAACTTGAAACACCGCACTCTTCCTGTGAGTGGGGTCACCTCTTATCAGATTTGTTTTTCAGTCAGGTATATTTGGTCATTATTCCAGAAACAATAACACTTGACATGCGGAAAGACCGAAACGGTGTAGGGAAACTTTAGGTTTGCTATTAAGCTTATTAGGCCAACCCTTTAAAATAAGATAAGATAGCCTTTAATGTCCACACATGGGGACATTTTGGGGTTTATACCATGGCATCATAATGCAAGTGTGAAATATTCTGTAGTTCGTAGAAAGCAAAAGGAAACTGTACAATAACAAGTGCAAAGTACAAACTAAGACTCAGATATGACCTGTAACTTGGCCAGGTGGTGTCACCCGTCTCCACAGATATAAATAGTTTTATGCTACACTGTGGAACATTCCAGGCGCAGCAATAACATCTTCATGGAAAAAAAGCAGGTGGCGGACCTTCCCCCAGAAAATGTGCATAGTGCAACTTTAACGAGTGTCATAAATATAAAATGATTTTAATTTCTCAGTACTGTATCCGTAGTTGCAATGTGTTGTCTTTTAATACACTGATCCAGTATCTAAACATTTTCAATTATCACCATTTCAAATATGGGTGCACGGTGGCAAAGGCGGTTAGCGCTCTTGCCTCCCAAGAAGGACATCGTGGGTTCGATTCCCGGACCAGACCAACATCACATGATCTCTCTGGGTGGAGTCTGCATGTTCTCCCCGTGTTACCGTGGGTTCTCTCCGGGTTCTCCGGCTTCCTCCCACCGTCCAAAGACATGCATGTGTTAGGTAAAAATTGGTGACTCCAAATTGGCCCTAGTGAATGAATGTGAGCGTGAACTGTCTGTAATGTCTGTGTCTCTGTGTTGGCCCTGCGACAAGTTGGCCACTGTCCAGGGTGTACCCCGCCTAAGGCCCGAAGTCACTGGGATAGGCTCCAGTCACCCGCGACCCCGAAAGGGAACAAGCGGAAAAAAATGGATGGATCATTTCAAATATTGATAGTATACTCAATGCACAACTGGATCATGTTGTATTTTTTGTAATTTTATAATGAATTAATAATCATAATAATCATAGTAATGGAATGTTATCTCAGCCACTCCTTGAACCTTACTTTGGATCCCATGATCTAAAAGAATCCCCAAACACTTACTGTTGGACCTGGTGGCTACAGTTAGCACTTGTGAAGCTAACAATCAGCTGCAGCTTCTCTGTAGCGTAGTCCACAAACTGGCGTTTTAAAGTGCGCTCTTTGGCCTTTGTGGTCCAGGTTAATCTTTCGTAAAGGTACACCAAACCATAAAGTGAGGCAGAGAGAGCGATGAGCCTCCAACCAACTGCTTTGTAGACCTAAAACATGCACAAAACATTACCAGTTAGGCTTGGGTTTGTTATTTCAGAAACTTGAATTTAGGTATTGAAAACCAACATACCGCACCCCCCACAATTATAACACTCATGGATGTGCGCGACGTAAGCGAGGCCACGTTTGTTGCCATAGCCAGCATCAGTTCGTCATGTGTCATTACGGCTGTTTGTTGGTTTGCTGGTGCCACGATAGAGGGAGGACTTGAAGATGGGGTCTGAGCTGGAGCCAACGCTGGTTGGGAAGTCTGCAAAAGGAACTTAAATTAGGCTGTTCATACACATTTTACGTGTGATATAATAGTATTGACTTACCATAATGTTCTGGTCCATTATTTTGAGGGCTCTCTGTGCATTGACAGGGCCCAGGAAGCGGTGAACTAAAGCTGCCCAGCCTAGAGAGAACTGAAACTCTATGTTCTCTTGGAAGTCACAGCAGATTGTGGCACAATTTAGGTCATAACTCAGATCAAACCTCCTGCCTGGCACCAACATGTTGATTTGCCCCTGGGCTGAAGACGGGAGCAGAGGAAGCATACTCTCTGAAGACAAGGAGAAACAAGAGTTAGGAGTTTGTGACATCACTTACTGGACTCAAGATTTTTAAAGTTGAAAGTGAAAGCAAAACTTGTACCAATCATGTAACCCCGACATGACTGAACTGAGGCAGTGATGGCATCAGAACAGCGGAAGGCCAGGTTTTTGCCCATACCTTCCTCAACATGAGTTAGTAGCTCCTGCAAGAAGGATTCTTATTTTATGATATACATTTCTTTGTACAGTATGTGCACACAACAAAATGGGGATCTGTACTTACAGACTTGTAGAGCTTGAGAACGTGAGATGAGGGATGAAAGTCTCCATGAAACTCATCCACAATTACATGGAGACGGCAGATCTCCTCACCCATCGCACTGGACACCTAAATATTACAATGAAGAGGCTGAAACTGAAACAAGTGCTGTGTACCCACAACCAGTACTGCAGTACCTTTGTTTCGACATCCTCACTGATGGCTTTGATCTTCTTTTTGATGTCATTGATGAGCAAGTTCACCTGATTTCTTACAAAATCAAGTCGATCCATCTGGTATTCTCTATCCTCCAGAGCCGCCACTCTGAAAACCCCAACCCCAATCAAATGTCACAATGTTAGATACTCCATATTACTGAACCAAAAAATGTTCTATATGCTATTTCTTTACCAGCTCACTTGAGCAAAAGATCATGCGATAAAAAGAAGAAACTGTTTCCCACCTCTTCTCTGCCGCCTCAATGTTGATGGCATCCATGATGCTCTTCACTTTTTCAGTGATCTGCTTGGCCCTGATAGTGTGCTGTTCAAACTTTGTTTTCACTGCTGACTGCGAGATACACTCCTGCGAGGCCGTAACACAAACATTACAGTGACACTCACAGGGCTGCACAAACTGGACTGCTACCAAACTGGACTGCTACCAGACAAACAGTGGCAAGATGGACACTTGCTACTTTAACAAAAGAGAAGACTCTGAAACATTTAAAATGGCCGTAGCAGTTGTACATCTTGTGTCCAGCAGCCAAAGTAGTGTCACAGTAATCATAAATTATAAAAACATGAAAATGTTGAACTGAATAACTGAGTGTATTAATTAAACAACAAATGGAAGAAACACAAAAGAACTTAAGAGTGAAAACACAATTCGTGATAAAACAAATCAAATCAGCCATCGCCAAAGTGAATCTAGACTTCAGCAATGAAGACTCAGGTTGAGTGAAAAGGCACTTGAGTGGCAAAAGTCCTGTTGGAGTGAAACTACAAACATAGCGCTGCTGGCAAATTAAAAACTAAAGTATGTATCAGGTCAAACGTCAAGAATATCCCTTAAAAGTAGCTTTGATTAACCAACCACTATTTTTTAGTATTGGCAACATTTCTGGAAATATATCCTGGTCATTAGTGTAATGAGAGACACCAAGGCCCACCTCAAACCTCCGCTCAAAGCACTTGAACTCATTCAGTCTTTCTTCGAATCCCTCAGCCAATGCTCCCCCTGTAGGGCAAAACATGTGTATAAAAACATCAACTGCAAATTAAGGTTGTCAAATTCATGTTATGCACATTACATACCCATTTACTCCCATAAAATGTTAAACTGTTGTGGCTATGCCCTTACCAGACTCAGGCATTCCCTGCACTCGCTGCATACGCGAGTTGAGCACCTCTTTGGCAGAAACAAAGAAGATGTGGTCAGGGGCTTTTTCACCATCCAAAACCTTCAGTTCCTCCACAAGGAATTTGACACAGCGGTCAGTGTGCTGCTTTCTCACCTGGAACAAATGTTTTTTTTTAATAAAGGAGCAATGTAAAAAGTGTAAACATAAACATACATTTGTCGCTAATGTCATATGTAAAAAGATTATGGTGAGACTGACTCACATCATCCATGTACTCGGGTTCATTTGCAGAGGCATCCCAGCGGTTGTTCAATATAAAGATATTTGGTTTTGACAGTCGCTCATTTACTTTATGGAAGAAATGCTTTTCCTAGATGATAAAAGAGTCAAACATTACTTTTAAACTGCAGTCAATGAGCAATTCACTAGTGGCCCCTTTTACAAAGGAATTCAAATTTAAGAGGCTAAGCCTCAGTTTACATTGTTTAAATGCCAGAGGACCAAACAATAACTGGGCTGGAGTTGGCATGAATAAACTACATATTCTACCCATCGCTGCTTCTAAAATTAATATGTCCACTGATTTCATATTACAAGTATTATTTTTTTTAATTCACAAATGCAAAACACAAAGAAATAATTCAAACTCTTACCGTGTTCATAAGAGTGGACTCAGAGTTAGCCACCAGGACAAAAACGTCAGCGTCCAAACAAAACTTGTCAATCCAGCTGTCTAGTTGTGTTGTAACATCAGTTCCTGGACTGGAAGTATAGTGCAGATTAGAAAATTAGCTAATTGAGATTCAAATGAAGATACCCCTTTGGATATGTGATATAATTTACCTGTCGACAAGTACCAGATCATCTCTAAGTAAAGCACATTTGGTCTTTGGCCAAAAGACCCGAACGAGGCAGCCAGCATCCAGACTCTCATCCATGTGCAGTGCATGAGCGAGCTGGTTTACAGTCTGTATCAAGGTGAAGTAACCACACATCAAGAGAATACTACACACATATACATGTATATGTATATACACATAAGTTTTAGAGCATCTAATTTATAGGTTGTTGTTGTTGTTTTTTTAACATAAACCTTTTGTCACCTTAATGCTCTTTTCTTCTTCAGACCCTTCAGTCTTCAGATAAGCCTTGTCCTCATCTGTGCCTTCCACACTCAAAAAACAATTGGTTGTGTGTCCAATACCACTGGGCAATACTCTGTCTCGCAGCATCGCATTGATCACAGTACTTTTGCCATTACTCGTCCTAAAACCAAAAGATAATTTAAAAATAATAAAAATGCATTCGCTTTTGATCAACTTTTTCAGACACTCAACGTTTACAATTGTCATGCATTATTCCTTCCCTCCACATACTCTGAGTTACTTTTGTGCCTTCAGCCCCGTCAACCATCACCAATCACCGACTCACATTCATACATTAATTTAATGTGCAGATTTACATTAAAATACATACTTCTAGTCATGAGTCATCTGGACCGGTTTATAGAAAAACAAAATGTTTCAACGCTCATCATTCTCAATCTGAAAATCAGTCTGGGAATTCAAATATTTATGCTACTCTCAGTAAGCCCTGCCCACCGGGGGGGACCTCCTGAGACTACCCTCTTTGTTTACTTACAGCCCTGTAATGGGCTATAAACATCCTATTGTAAACGGACGTTCACTATTTAGCAAATAAAAAAATAAAAATATAAGATCATTTGAATGGGAAAAAATGAACATACCTGCCAAAAAATGCGACTTTCATGTGTCGTCTTGCTAGCACATCTTTGATGATTGACAGTTTGTCAGCATAAGCCTGAATCTCCAACTTCTGGTCCTCATTTGCAATGTTTTCCAGAGACTTGTTTTCACAAGTTTCTGCAAAACAAGAAAGAAAATGATTAATTTGACACGGAGTGAAAAATTAACAGTTTAAAATGTGGGTAAAGTCAATGTTCTCACTTTCAACAAATGCAGAGGTCTCTTCGACATAATCCAGTAGCTGCTCAAACACCTCACTGATCATCTTCTTGGCCAACACAAAGTGCTTCAAGGGGGATAAATCCCCAAAGGCCGAGTCTGTTCGTCTGAGTGGAGGAGCTGAAGCCATCGTGACAGATCTGAGGCCAGAGGTAATTACACAGGAATAAAGCTCTTAATCAATGCCATATTTATGAGGATTATTCAAATGAAACATAGATCTAATGCAGCTTTCTCAACTTTACTTTGCAGTTCTAATAGTTCCATGTGCCATGATCATTGCATGACAAAAACACCAAGTTTCTCTATTATTACTAATAGGGAAACGTTTAACTACAAAACCGAGAAACACCAAAATGAATACTACCATGAATGTCAAAACAAACACAAGCAGTACAACACAAGTAGTTCTGGACAGTTGCTAGGATCATTGCATGACGAACACTGAGAATAAAGTCAAAAGAATAAAGCCTAAAGACTAATGTCTGATGAAAAATGGAAAATTTGAAGATAAATTCCTAGAAAACTACAAGACCGAGGAAAACCAAAAGTAATAGGAGGAATCACACAAAAAATATCTACAAAAATAATCTTGAATTACGAAAATCGGAAAGCAAGAAAGAAAGAAATGCGACCAGTGAAAGCTCCAAAAAACGTAAAATAACAATAATAATAAAGATCTTGTAGAACTAATAGTGACCGCGTAATGTAATACTCAATTATGCAACATTACACACGGACATTAACGCTATGTGTTCATGTTAGCAACATCGATGAAGCACAGCGGCAAACCAATGCTAAAGCTAGCATCAACTCTTGTCTCATTTAATCTTACTTAATGTCAGCTTACCTCAGTATCTTATCGATAGCACACTTCTTTCATAACACAGAAGAATACTACAATACTAAGTTGCTTTCTAGTTGAAATTCTTGCTGTCACTTCTTCTAACCTTGTGTTTTCTCCAACCTGGCGGTGACCAAGCTAACTGTGGCTAACAGCAGCAGAGGAAAACAGCTTTCAAAACAAAAGCGGCAAAAGCGGGTAGCGGCAAGTGGCATATTTACTCAAATAAAGTGAATTTAATGGATGTATTCAAATAAGGAGTGCCTGTGCCACCATAACAAAGCCTCGTATCATATGGATCTATTTCAGTTAAAACAAAAACAAATATAATAATAAATAATAATAATGATAATTATGATAATATTGATTTGTATATATTGGTTTGAAATGACAATAATGCAAGGGTTGTGATACAGGTCTCTGTAGATTATGCTTTAATATGTCTAATATAGGATCCACTTTACTTTGTTAACACTTATATATCCGTGGTCGACACTTAACACTACAAGCTTGACTAAAAAGGCGGGGTCAGTGATGATCGCGTTAGCAGACCAAGAACAGCCAATCACAGAGCATAGAATTCATCCAGCCCCAGAGGTTACTCCAGTGTAAACTATCAAGGAGCAAATGTTCATTCAGAAGAATCACTGTGCATGTGTAAAGTTTCACTCCATACACAACATGTTTCCTGCTGTTTTTTACCAATTTAAGAGTCGGTTAATACAGAAATCTCGTCTTTGACCTACCTCTAGTTCTATTATTCATCATCCTCTAATGTCCAACCTTCTCAGACTGGCCTGACAACAAGAAAGACAAGAATCTTAGCCCCTTAAAAGTACACGAGGCATGTAACTTTTATGGTGGAGGGTCCATCCCCAGCTTTACTCTAAACCAAATTAAGTTACAACCCTATTTGAATTGCCTATGACGCCACCTTTTCCATTTATTATTGTTGATCCCGAATTCCCATGAAATGATTCTATGTTGGACCAAAGCAAATTAATTTGCTGTTAATATCTAAAAGGTTACATAACATTTCCATCTTTTGAGTCCTGTCTAAAATGATGGCCGATCCTCAATCACAAAGTCTATTTATTGCACCTATTTGAAAGTCATTTAAAGAGACTTACCAAATGTTGCATGTCAGGTACAAAGATACCCATTATTAATACTCTGCTAAGGTTACCACCACAACCTATTCTATCGCCTATTACCTTGACACAAAGCACTATTTTCACTCGCACCACATTGGCTGGTCAATCGGCCTTGTCCCTCCAACTAAAAATCAAACTTCTTCCTCCACATGGATCTCGATCTCAGCCCATAATAATCATATTTGGTTTTATATTAGGCTACTTCTACCTTATTTAGCGGCTTGTTTGTGCACAGTTGTTTTCTAAATGAGGCTGTCAGTAAAGGGACAATGGAAAAGAGGAAACGCCTCTTTGTGTCTGTGTGTGTGTTTGACCCTGTCCACTGTCAGAATCACTCTGCCTTGTGAACACTGAAATATTCTCACGGGACGTCCAGCCTGTCACCTGGCCTTTGAATATTGACAATATTATCAGCTGTATTTGCTTATATTTGAAAGAAGTTTAACCCAATCCGACTACCTTTTTTGAAAGTCATATGTGGATTGAGCATGGATAATTAAAATGGTGAGGAAGAAAAAGCTGCTTGTGCTTGAGTAAGTACAGTTTTAATGTGTCCTATATCTTTTACAGTGTGTTACATGTTTGCGTTACGTTATTGTCACATTGTTTTTGTCATATTGTATTTAAATCTGACCAGGTTTAGCTGATACATAGGTAAAATAATATGTGGCTGCTTTCTTTCACTGTAACATGCGCTATCATCCATTAATAATGAGGTGTGCAAGCAAAACGCTCTCCTGGACTGATGCTGATGTCCAGATCTAAAGTGGTTGGACTTTTACTGCCAATACCTATAAATCTTTATTGAAAAATAACTCGAAGGGAAACTATTTTTCTGTCAGCTTCCTCATTGTGTCAGTGCCATTGTAACTTAACCAAGAGCCAGAGTGAATTGTCTGTGTGAGTGAGTATGTGTGTGTGTATTGTGTATGTGTGTGTGGATGAGCTATACATTGTTGAGGTTTTTCTTTCTTTTATTGGTCTACATACATTCAGCCATTTACATCAACTTCTGTGTTTTTGTCATCCCTGAGTTTTGTTTACTACATTTAGTTTTCTGTATAATCCACAGTATAATCCCAAAATCTGAAAATTGTGGCACAGGGTTGTGGCATGTGTGATTTGATGTTTGTCTTTTTTTCCTCACAGTGTTTGTGGAAGCATGATGTGGGATGGATAAACAACAACACTTTGCTGTGAGTCAACAATCTGTATGTTGAAATTTAAGGTAACATTTTATAACAACTACACTTTAATAGCCTTAAGAAGCGCTGAACAAAGACCTAATACATAATGAACAAATGGTTTATTAAAAATATATTCAGGTTTAAAAGTCATCTGGATGCCATTTTTTAGAAATCAAGACATTTCAACTTTGATCCAAAAGTAATTTTTGAGAAACGAGCATTTATACTCTCCTGTGCTCAAACTGTATACATATTTCTCAAACCATTATCTTCAGTTTCAAAACATTTTTTAGATGGAAGTCGAAATGTCTTGATTTGGAAGTCTAAATGTCTTGATTTGATTGAAACTTTTACTACCATGGACAAATGAGATGTTACATCAGCCTCACTTACTGTCTGAATCATTCTTAATAAACTATTTGTTCATTATGAAATACGTCTTTGTTCATGCTTCATTAGGGCTAGTTAATGTAGTAGTACTAGTAGTAGTAGTAGTAGTAGTAGTAGTAGTAGTAGTAGTAGTAGTAGTAGTAGTAGTAGTAGTAGTAGTAGTAGTAGTAGTAGTAGTAGTAGTAGTAGTAGTAGTGGTGGTGGTGGTGGTGGTGGTGGTGGTGGTGGTGGTTTATTTGGTCATTTTACAGTTTAACAAGGTTAGTAGTAACAGTTAGTAGTATTTCATACTACTTCATATTTGAAAGAACATGTATGTATTGGCCCACAATAAATTATCTATAGTTTGTTAGAATCAAAATCTCATTCATAGAAAATACACATTAAATTGTTTGGGTTAATAAAAACACACAACCTACTCTTCATTGTTTACAGATGGCCTCAAATGACCCTGACATTCCCGACCCGCCTGGTGACCCCCAGCCAGGTGACCTCATTGAGATCTTCAGACCAGCCTATCAGCACTGGGCTCTCTACCTGGGAGATGGTTACATCATCAACTTAACGCCCGTTGGTCAGTTTACCAGCCACTTTTAATACTTCATGTGATATTTTAGAGGCCCAAACATCACTGCATGCGTTCCCTATGATGTTTTATGGTCTTCACAGATGAGAGCCAGGCCGCTGCCATGTCCAGTGTGAAGTCCGTCTTCAGCAGAAAGGCAGTGGTCCGCATGCAGCTGCTCAAAGAGGTGGTTGGAAGTGACTCATATCGAGTCAACAACAAATATGACCATAATCACACTCCGCTGCCTGTGTCTGAGATCATCGAGAGAGCGCAGGTGCTGATCGATCAAGAGGTCTCCTATGACCTGCTGGGAAGTAACTGCGAGCACTTTGTTACTCTTCTGCGCTACGGGGAAGGGGTGTCTGAACAGGTCTCTCTCTGTTTATTATTACTTTGCTTTACTTGCTCATTGACCTTATAAAACAATAATGAAATCCAATATGTAATTTACAACATATTTGTTATGTGACAGGCCATAGACCTTCATTTATAGTAGCCTATTTCTTCTTGCATAAAAGAATTATAGAACAGAACAACTTTGTCCTCAGTAAAATGCAGGATATTGTTCTTTCTATCTACAGGCTACACGGGCCATTGGGGCCATCAGTTTGGTGACAGCCGCAGCCAGTGCCTTCTCTGTCCTGGGACTGATCAACACACGATCCAGGAACAGGCCTTTCTGACCAGTGGGCACTTCACCAAAGAACCCCAAATTACTAAATAAATATTCAAAGAATCCTTTTTGCATTAAGCTTCTGTATTTTTCCCTCTCAGTAGACACCTCATAAAGGCTTGTGTAGGCCTTGACACACACTCAAACTGAGTCCAGATGACTACAACTGAAGCTTTTTCTACTACTTGACACACACATTATTATTGTCACTCCACAGGCACATTTAATTCAATAAATACATTTACCGATGAGACTAGGCGTAACTGACATTTTATGCTGCAGGAATATATTGATAGTTCAAAAATGACACAAATGGTTAAATCATATGGTCTGAAATTATGACAGCCAGCAGGTGGCGACAATTCACACTGAATGAAGTCGCATGAATGATGACGTGTAACTGTCTGCGACGCATTTTACGCACGTGTCGTCAGTTCGTCATGCCCAGTCGGTAACAGTACAGAAAATCTTGGATTGTAAAACATTTCTACATCAAACTTCACTGTTCACATCGGACTGTCAAGATGGGGAAGAAACTCAAAGTTGGAAAGACCCGAAAAGATAAATTCTACCACCTTGCCAAAGAAACAGGTAAACCAGACACATTCTAATGCGTTAACGTTAGCTTTTGCCAAAACATCCTTTGTTGAAGCTGATCGATACGTCCTTTATGATTTTATCATTTGAAATTTATCATTACAGGTTATCGGTCTCGTTCTTCTTTCAAACTTATTCAACTGAACAGAAAATTCCAGTTTCTTCAGAAAGCCAGAGCTGTGGTGGATCTGTGTGCTGCTCCAGGAGGATGGTGAGCTTCTGTGTTTGTGTCAACTACATTTTATATTCCTTTCAGGTTGAGTAAGGGCTAAATATGCATGCCCTACATTTATTCCGCCGTGATTTTTATTTTATTTTTTATTCTGTGATCTTGGCGAGTACCATAAGCGAGTGTCTATATTTTTTAGGTTGCAGGTGGCAGCAAAATTTATGCCAGTGTCGAGTCTTGTAATTGGTGAGTGTGACGTTCTTTCAACTGTTTTGGATCAATCTTAAAATTCATGCATACACTCAAATGCTCTTTTTACAGGTGTTGATCTTGTGCCAATCAAACCCATTCCTGGCGTTGTGACGCTTCAAGAAGACATTACTGCAGAGAAATGTAGGCAGGTAAGGGTCACTGCGTGTCAGGAGTAAAATGTGTGTCTGGCTGTGTCTCTGTATCAATGCATATCCTTTATTGTGATCAGGCTCTTAGAAAAGAGCTCCAGACTTGGAAAGCTGATGTTGTGTTGAATGATGGAGCTCCCAATGTGGGTGCAAACTGGCAACATGATGCTTTTACCCAAGGTAATATAATTCATTTAGTGTAAAAATGCTTGCATGAAATAGCTTGAACTTTTTCTTGTTTTGCTTCCAGCTCATTTAACGCTTATGGCTCTGAAACTCGCCTGTGAGTTCTTGAACAAAGGAGGCACTTTTGTGACAAAGGTTTTTCGCTCTAAGGACTACCAGCCTCTGCTTTGGATTTTTCAGCAGTTTTTTAAGAAAGTGCAGGCCACAAAGCCCCAGGCCTCAAGAAATGAGTCTGCTGAAATATTTGTTGTTTGTCAGGGTAAGTTGGCAAGTGTTGTTTTTACATTAATTTTCTTGACTCTTATAATATTTGTGTTTTTCTGTAGGTTTTCTTGCACCAGACAAAATTGACAACAAGTTTTTTGACCCTAAGCATGCCTTTAAAGAGGTGGAAGTGCAGGCTAAAACTGTGAAGGACCTTGTAACTAACAAAAAGCCCAAGGTTTGGCTAACAGTAGAATTGCTACTATATGTTTCACAAGTTTCCTTGAAGGTTTTCGGTATATTATACAGTGTGTTTATATTTTCCTTTCCAGGCAGAGGGTTATGCTGATGGCGATTTGACACTTTTTCATAGTTATTCACTGACGGCTTTTCTCAAGTCTGAAAACCCAGTAGATTTTCTATCAAAAGTCAGTGAGGTAAGATGGTCTAGTATTACTTGTTCTGATCAATCCAGTTTGTAATTCTTTAGATGTTCACAATTTAGGACTAAGGCTTCAATTATCTAGATGTCTTTTTGTGTTTGCAGCTCAAAATTGACAACCCTGACTTGGAGGATCATTCATCCACAACTGAAGAGATCAGAGAGTGTTGTCGTGACGTCAAAGTGTTGGGTCGAAAAGAGTTGCGGTAAGACAAAGGAACCAAAATACCATGGCTGAATATTCTCATTGTATGATTGATAAACTCTTCTTTTTTATCTCTTATGTCGTCAGACTGCTGCTAAGTTGGAGGACTAAGCTTAGGAGATATCTTAATAGGAAACTCAAAGAGAAAGCACAGCCAGTGGATCAGGACCTCAAGTAAACTACAAAAAATATATAGATGCTGTATCTTTTGGTTTGAACAAGACTGACGCCTAATATTTGTTGCTTTTACCTCAGCTTAAGTTCTGATGAAGAACAAAGTGATTCGGAGCATAAACCTAAAAATAAAAAAACAGAAGATGAGCAGGAGGATAGTGAAGAAGAAATGGATAATAAATTGGCTGAGCTCAAGGCGGAGGAAGTGGCTGAACTCAAAAGGTTTGTCAAATGTTTTGTTTTAATCCGACTGGTCTGTAGTGTGGCCAGCCAGAAAAGGAAGTGGGTTGGTCCGGCAGGTCAGCCTAGCAGACTCTAACCTAGGTTGGAAATTTAAAAAAAAGTTTGATTGCTCTTATTGTGTGGACTGTTAGGAAGAAGAAAAAGATACTAAAGGAGCGGAAGAAGCGAAGAGATCGTGTGGAGTTAAAAATGGATTTGCCTGGTGTGTCCATTGCTGACTCGCATGACGTGTCCTTGTTCTCACTGATGACTGTCAAGAAGAAGAAGGTAATAATATTAAGCAAGTTTACTTAAACTGATTAACTCAACCCGGATTCTGCTGTTTCCTCAGGTGCTTTCTGATGTATCCAAAGGCGACATGCTAGCAGCTGATTCCTTGGTGGACGGAGAGGATGACATTCACCTCTCTTCTGATGATGACGATGAGGCAGATAAAATGTCACTGGCCTCTGAACTTGACGACGACGACTTGGAAGAAGTGTACCTGAAAGAAAAAGAGCTTGAGAAAAAATCTGCAAAGAAAAAGTGGGACTTTTAGCTGTGAATAAAATGCATCCTTTCTATTGGAGTTCTAACAAAGTATGTTTTTGTTGTAGAGTGAAATTTGCAGACGAGGAGGCTGAAGATGATAAAGGAGATGAGAGTGGTCTGGTGGTAGAGTTGGAAGATAAAGAGGAGAAGAAAGAGCGAGAGACCAACTTGTGGTTTAGCAAGGTTTGTTCTTTTAAGAAATATATTAAAAAAATATATATAAACCGGTAATCCTTTCACTTAACCTTAATGTTCCACTGAGATTTTGGAACCTAGTTTTATGATATTGCACATATTTGTTGCATATATTGTTACAATAAATGTAACAATTTAATACAAATGGATTATGAAATCAATGTTTTTGTAGGGCATCTTCTCTGAGATTGACCTGGAAGGCGACGCAGAGAGTGAAATGAGGCATACTGAATGGTTACAAAACAAACCAACTGGTAAGGCCATTTCTACCTAATTTTTTGCCAAGCTTTGGAAAAGTTTTACAGGAACTTATTTTTCCAGGCAAAGGCACAAAGAGGAAAGCTGAGGAGGAGGAAGAAGAGAAAAAAGAGGTTTCCACCGCTTTAGTTGAAGCAGGACCTTCACAGATGGCAGAGGACAGTGACGGTGATTCTGATGACAGCGATGATGATGAAATGTAGGTTAATTTACATTCAATGATTAAGAGTCATTTAACAACTCGAATCTGTCCACAACAAATAATATGCCCTGTTCACAGACGGATATTGCAGATGAAGCAGGCCAGTGGGGCTGCTGGGATGTCCACCGAGGCAGAGGATGATGACTTTCAAGTTGTTCCTGTTGAAAGCTCTAGTATGAAATTAATTTAAATATGTTGAAGATACACACTCATAGAGCTGTAGAACTAATTGACTATTGTACTTTTTCCAGGTAAAAAAATTCAGATTTTAGATGCAGAAGGGTTGGCTTTGGGCTCCCAGATAGCTGCATCAAAGAAGAGAGCCAGAGATTTTGTAGATGAGTCCTTTCATAGGTAATGTATTATTGTCTAATTATGTGCGTCTCCATCATTGGTACATATGCAAGTAAAACATGCCATAAAATGTGTTAAATGTCAGGTTTGCTAGCTCTGATGAGCCCTGGGAGGTACCCGAGTGGTTTATGCAGGATGAACGGAAACATAGAAAAAAGCCAGTACCTGTCACTAAAGAGATGGTGGAGGAATACAAACAGAAGTGGAAGGAGATTGATGCAAGACCAATCAAACGTGTTGCTGAAGCCAAGGCTAGAAAGAAGAGGAGGGTAAGATTACCATGATGTAGTAATCATGAAAAGCATCATTTCCTTCTATAGAAATTCTGAACTATAACCCTGATTTTACCAGATGATTAAGAAGACGGAACAGGCAAAGAAAAAAGCTGAGGCTGTTGTCAACACTGTGGACATCTCTGAAAAAGAGAAGATGGCTCAACTGAAAAAGTAGGACCCCTACCAAAAGAATCCATAATGTTTTTACTGAATATGGATTAAGTTTTGTGTTTTGAATTTCAGTATCTACAAGAAGGCTGGCCTGGGTAAAGAGAAGAAGCAAGTAACATACGTTGTGACTAAAAAAGGAGCTGGAAGGAAAGTCAGACGGCCTGCAGGTGTTAAAGGGGTATTCAAGGTGGTTGACGGTCGAATGAAAAAAGATACTCGCGCAATGCAAAAAAAGGAGCAAAGAGTCAAAGGCAAAGGAGCTAAAGGACGACCAGGCAAAGGAAAAGCAAAGAGCGGCAAGGGACACAAAGGAAAATAAACATTCCCTGTTCAATGTTGCATTTCTCTGTTCGATTTCAAGCTGGATTTATGTTGAAAAGAGCAACACTGATCCATCTGTGACTCTGGAGTCAATCTACTGATGAAGGCTAATGTGGACTGGGTGATGAACTTGTCAAATTAAACTAGAGTTGTGTCTTTCTGAAGCTGTATCCTATATAACTGAACTGTATCCTATATAACTGAGCTGTACAGTATGAAAAAACACCATTTTACATACTGACATTTGTAAATAAAAAGTATGTTGAATAAACACTTTCTCCATTTTTTTTTTTTTATTTCTTATACATGTGTGGGGATAAAAAGATATTGCGTTGATTGCTACTATAGCATGAACCCTATATGTTCATCTGAACCACAAACTGGACTGGACTCATAACACAGACGCACTGTACAGGAAGAGCCAGAGTCGGCTCTACCTCCTGAGGAGACTCAGGTCTTTTGGAGTGACAGGGCCACTCCTGAAGACCTACGACTCTGTGGTGGCATCAGCTCCTGTACGGTGTGGCCTGCTGGAGCAGCAGCATCACAGAGAGGGAGAGGAAGAGGCTGGACAGAGTCATCAAGAAGTCCAGCTCCGTCCTGGGCTGTGCTCTGGACTCGGTGCAGGAGGTGGGGGACAGGAGGGTTCTGGCTAGATTCACATCTATGCTGGACCATGAGTGTCACCCCCTGCAGGACACTCTCCGCTCTGGAGAGCAGCTTCAGTGAGAGACTGATCCACCCTTGCTCTGTGAGGGAGAGGTTTCGTAGGTCTTTCCTTCCTGCTGCTGTCAGACTTTATAACAAACACTGTTAGTCCTGAACACTCGCAATACTGACCTAACCTAATACTGATGTGCAATTCCGTCATATGTGCAATTACTTTTGTGATTCATGTGCAATTACTGTGAAATTCATGTGCAATCTATGTGCTGTCGTGACACATATTCATGTGCAATTGTGTACAATACAATACTGTCGTGATCACATGCAATGGTATTTATGTATTTATTTATTTGACTATGGGAGTTTTTGTTTATAGGAGATCTTCTACTGAAAGTGTTTTTCAGACTTCCTATAAGTGATCTGTTCTTTTCTTCTGGATCTACCTCTGTATCTTCCTGCGTTGCACCAATGAAATTTCCCCATGTGGGACAATAAAGGATTATATTATCTTATCTTATGTCCTTGGTTATGTTTTTTTTTTTAAACTATTATTGCGAGACTTTATCGCGAGACTAGTTGAACGTCTTCGACTTTATTCTTCTTTTGGTGTTTTATAGCGGACGTTACACTTTATTCTTTAGACTTTATTCTTAAGAATGCCCTCATTAGATCCATGGTTTACGCCTACATATCCCGAAGGTCTTCCCGGTGTTTTCCATGGATCTATTATATTAACCGTAAAGCGTCTCGTGTCGTGACGCTGTTGTTCCAATTGCTGAAAATCCCTCCCTTCCGTCATCACCGTCATCAGGATCATGCTTGTAGTTTCACATTCACGCTGCTCATGCTCACGTATGTAGGACAAATACTCTCGTTGCGTTTCTTTGCTGTGGCGTAACTCGCACAAGAGTAAAAAAATAAGAATTATCCTCGCGTTAGCTTTAAACGGCGGGATGCACGTGTTTGTACTTCTGAGCTGCTTGGCTCTGGCAGTGTCTGAACAGGCAGTGGACGACGACTGGAGAGATCCATATGATATGCTCAACTACGATCCTACCTCACAAACCATGCGAAACCCCGCTGAGGTCAGCGAATGCTCGAACTAATGAACACGGAAGGCTGTTGTTCACTATGGCGGCTGTTGTAACTAGTTTTGCTTCCTTCGTAGTCCACTAACTATCCCAACGTGCCCACCAAGAGAAGAGGGCACATGGAGGACTCACAGGGGCTCAGTGAATGCAACCAACACCTGGAGGATTTACAGAAACAGGTCAGTAAAGATGATGTATAATTTAAACCAGACATTCAGGTCCAGCAGCCATGTTGTGACCAAATGATCCTGCTCAGGAACTATTTAGGACTATTTATAGCAATATGCTTTAAATTGACTTTATTGATATGCCTTTTTTGTATTTGAGCTGCATGTAATGTTCAATGTTGATGTAGTCCCGCAGTCGTCCAAGTAGGTTCCATAACAAAAGTAAAAAGTAGTTTCTATAACAAAAGAACATTTAATTCTGTCGGTCTGACCAAAGTTTTAAGATCAAAGATGTTTTGACACTTGGTGTGTGTGTGTGTGTGTGTGTGTGTGTGTGTGTGTGTGTGTGTGTGTGTGTGTGTGTGTGTGTGTGTGTGTGTGTGTGTGTGTGTGTGTGTGTGTGTGTGTGTGTGTGTGTGTGTGTGTGTGTGTGTGTGTGTGTGTGTGTGTGTGTGTGTGTGCATTAAATACAGCACAGTGCATTAACCGTGTTAATATTCATTTTCATAGTTCAGTGAAACGGCCCTGACTGACTAGATCTCTGCATTGTTGGGACTACAAAACTACCATTATTTGACAGTTTATGGTCTTTATTCAGTTACATTTCTGGTCCTACAACCCATTTTAGAATACTGTATCCCCCTTAGGAGACTTCTATAGTTTGATATCTTTCAGATTAAAGACCAGCAGAAAAAGATGACCTTGTTGGCTCAGCAGCCCACGTGTAATCCTGTGTTCAAGAGATTCCTCAGCAGACTCGTAAAGGAAATCGAAAGAGTTGGTTTGGTCAGTTGTGAGTTTATACTGTGGTTTATTTTATTTAATGTGATTATTAAATCTGTCTTTGTTATTGCAGCCAACTGACTCTACAGACATAATATATAACGCCCAAGTAAAGGTTTCTAAACAGACTCTGTCAGAGATTCGGGCTCTGTTGGACGGTGAAGAGAGCTGGAGAACAGGGGCTCTGGACAATGCCATCAGTCAGATACTCACTGATCTTCGGCCACATGACCCTGAGGCCTGGAAGTGGCGTTTTGAGGACACGTTTGGTGTGGAGCTTGACCTCGTATTGAAGGTAATAACATGTTCTCCTGGTAAGATTTGAACAAATTACCGGTAGATATTATGTATTTTAATTTGTAATCTTTTCTTGAAGGCTGCACTGTGTGTTCTGGTGATTGTAGCCATCATTTGCACTGAGCTGTGGTCAACCATCTCCTGGTTTGTGCAGTTCAGGAGGTTATTTGCTGTGTGTTTTATAATTAGCTGTGTCTGGAACTGGTGTTACCTTTACAAGGTAAAATCCCCTCTCCAAGGACTTTTTAGAATATTAAGTATTGTTTAAGCATTTTAAACATGCATTTCTTTCAGATTGCGTTTGCAGAGCACCAAAAAAACCTTGTCATGATGGATGATGTTAACCAAAAATGCACTGGAGTAAGGAAAATTGACTGGAGTGATAGTTTGAAAGGTAAAATTAACTTATCCTTTACCCTAATCTATTTGAAGTGTACAAACAGTTAAATATCAGTATAAGATTTGTGAATGCTTATTCCAGAGTGGTTCAGAAGAACCTGGACCCTCCAGGATGATCCTTGTAAGCTGTACTATGAAGTTCTCATAGTAAACCCCATACTGCTGGTGCCTCCGACCAAGGTGTATATTTTTTTTTAGTCAAGTCAACATAAACCGTTGCAAAAATTGTAACTGTTGTAATTTAATCATATTTGCCTTTTGCACTTTAAGCCAATTGCTGTCACGATCACCACTTTAATCACTGAACCACTAGAGTATTTTGGCCAAGGAATCAGCAAGTTTCTTCGAGCTCTTCTTAAAGATCTCCCATTTCATCTGCAAATTCCCGTTCTCCTCACTATTGTGCTTTCCATACTGGTGAGAATGAAACCTTTAGTGAAGAGATTGCAGACTTTTATTTTGATTGATTCTCTATCTTTTACCTCAGATCGTTATGTACAGCAGTGTGAATGCAGCCTTCCAGCACGGTATCACTGCACCTTTCCGTGGGCGACGACGGGATCCTCAACTTGATCCTCCCCCAGAGCGTTATGTCCCTCGAATTGAAGGAGGAGGGGATGCTCAGTTTTATGGACCACCACAACCACATCGAGGCTATGATGAGGATGGAGGTGGGGACAGATGTAGAAACCCAATCCGCCAGCGTCCTGTCGAGAGAGTCCGAGAGCAGAGACAGAAGATCACTGTTCAGAGCCTGGGAAACATGGACCACAACAGAGATGAGATGGATGCAGACGTAAACGGAACCCGCCCAGATTCAGAACAGTCCACTCATCGGTCCAAAGTCGAGTCTGAATCGGAAGGCAACGTGTCCATGGAACAGGCAGAAGTTAATACAACTCGGCCAAAAATGAAACAGACGTTGGATAAGAAACACGCTGATGTCAGCAGAAAAGTGACAGAAGTCGGAGCGCAGACAAACACTGCAGCAAAGAGAGGGGCATCAACAAGTGAGTCGCCACAAATAAAAGAAGATGTTCGGGTAAGTTCATTTGTCATCGTTCAGGGCTGCTATCGGAATAATCGTGAACGTAATCGCTTGGACTACACACACCAAAACACACAGTTAAAGTACGTTTTATAACAAAGATGGGGTAAAATCAAATCAAAATTATGAAGAATAAGCAATTTATTTCTACTTTTATTGAATAAAAACATAAAATGGCATTTTAACCTAAATGGCATTTTGACTAGTTGACAACTAAAATAATCCTTAGTTGCAGCATTATTATGATTATTATTGCTTTGGACGTTAATTTATTTCAAGAGTTTCACATATATTGAATGACAGTATCTGATTGCTTGTATACATCTACTTTTAAGCATGTTTCAACTCTAATCCAAATTTTTTTCTTTTTCTAGAGAGAAGATTGCACTAAAAAAGATCAGAGCCCAAAGGTGGAACTCCAAAGTATAACAAGAATAGAAAGTATTGGACATCCTGTACAGGAAACATTGCCAGAAGCGGCTCCATAGAAGCTACAGTAGATCTAAATACTTTTAATTGTTTTAATTATCCAGGATTCTGCCAGCCAGACACCCCACATTCACATTGATAGTCACTCAGGTATCAGGATTTATTTACTCAGTGGATCAAAGGAAACACAAATATCTAATAATGTTGTTTCAAATAATCATCTGGATTTGGTAAAAGGGAAATTGTGATCTGGAGCTCACACAACTGTTTGAATGACCTGCGATTAAATAATTGAACCTGTTTTTAAATTTTATAAATGAATAATATTGGTTTCTTGGCAGTGAGTAATAGGGCTGCAGCCCACATATTATGTTCTAAATTATGAAGATATGTTTTTATATATATATGCCATTGTGTATATAATAAATAATGTTGTTTAATATTCCATGTTATTCTAGTGATGCTTTATATAAATAATATGCAAAGGCGGCACAAACCTGGCCACCCATAAAATTATTCACCCATGCATCTATTAAAATATCACAGCACTTCTGATAAACGAAATTATCACCTGAAATGTGAAGTTTCAAAGCAGATAAACCAGTTAGTTTTTGAATGTTACATGAGGCGCCCCGGGGTGTCTAGATAAGAGGTAAACAGTGGTAAAATGACACGGAAGTGCGCCCCTAGTGGCAGGCTGAGGCAGTGACCTGTGAACCGCGCACGCGCTTCTTCCTGACACTGTCATTGGCCGAGCTCGACGCGCTTTTGCCCCGTGCCTCTCTTTGCTCTGCCCACTTTCAACTCAAGAGTCATGTCACCTTTGGAAACGCTGCCCACGAGCCACTGACGTTTATCTCTGCGCGGCACTGGTCAAGAATGGAGTTATTGGTTCGATATCTGGACAGGAGCAACTCTGTCAGGTGAGATTCAAGTGTCTCACGTAAACAATGTTCAAATGAATTGCGCTCTTTCTAAGTTCACATTTCTAAGTGACTGTTGGTACAAGAACCTACTTCATTGCTGGCTTAATACTTTTGACTGTAATTAAAAGTGTAAAGAATACAAATACATATTTAAATGTTCCACTGAGATTTTGGAACATAGTTTTTTATGATATTGCACATATGTTGGATATATTGTTACAATAAATGTAACAATTGAATACAAGTGAAATATGAAAGCAATGTTTTTGTAGGACATCAGATCAGATCCGACAGATTGACCTGGAAGGCGACGCAGAGTGAAATGAGGCACATTGAATGGTTACAAAACAAACCAACTGATAAGGCCAGTACATGGAATGTATGATCTAAAATTGATTTAATAAATTACGGATTTTTTTATCTGCCAGATGCCTACATGTCAAATGTATTCATGTTTATCTATCACAAAACATGCTAAAGTCATGATGAAGTCAGTATTTAGGCTGCTTGTATGTGTAATACAGATAACAACACTGATGGACACGAAACGTAACATTGATTAGTTTATACCTGGCAAAACATTCCATTTCCTCGCTTTCTTTCCGTAGCATTTCTCACGTTCTTTGTTTTTTAGGCATAATAATTTCAAGACATCGCTTCTGAGTAGTAGATTCACGGCCCTCAGATCCACAGCCCTCAGATCCGTCGTGGTCATTAGTTCCATGATTTTTTCTGTTATTTTTTTTCATTGATTTTGCATTTAAAGACACCACATAGTGCACTCAAAACATCAACACAATAAAATCATATATTACATAAACATATACACATTTATATACCGGTACATGTACACGTATATACACATCAAGTTGCTGTAACATTGCTACCCACCACTCGACCGAGGAAACCAGCGTCCTAGACCCAGGCCCAGCCCAACTGGTACCAGCGCCGAGGGGCAAACGCACGGGCAAGCCAACACCGGACCCCCCCGAATAACTTCAGGGCAGCCCCGACCCATGCCGGAGCCAGTACTGATCCACAATGCGGAGCTCATGAGGCCGCCTTCATCCTGTGTCCAGGAATCCACTCGATTGTCCAAAAGAAAGCACAGAGATTGGCATCAAGCGTCTTACCCAGCATCAAAGCTGAAGCTGGGACTCCAGACTGCACTATACAGATACCTGTACATATACCTATACACACATACATATATACATACTTACACACATACACCCCTACATCCCTACACACCCCCTAAGAAGAGAGGAGAGAAGAAAGGGAGAAAAAAACATATAATAAATAAATTAAATTAAAATAATCATAATAATAAAAATGAAATAAAAAATAAATGCAAAAAGCTTAATAATAATCATAATGATAAATAAAGGAATAAATAAATACAAAACATAATAAGTATTGTATTTTGCATCTAATAGAGGTTTATTGACCTTGAGTTCTATATTTACAGTATATCTGCTCACCATGATCCATTCAATTTATCAAGTTATAGCATATCTACTTTAATGATTAATAAGTTCATCCCGTACATTTACTGGTGGTTTTCTTAATCTGAAACACCCATAGTAATCACCTTATTCCATTCCTCTCCAAAGAAGGAGGCTAGTGGGGACCAGTTTTTAACAAAGGGTCCTACAGAGCCTTTCAGGACGTGTGAGAGCCTCTCCAGTGGCATTAAGGACATGATAGGACATCTCCCTCCACATACGGAGATCTGGAGGTTCATTGTCTAGCCATCTTTGTAAGATTGTTAAGCGGGCTGCAAATAATAGAATTCTCAAAATATATTTATGTTTCTTCTCGGAATGTGTGTCTAGTCCTAAAACAAAACAATAAGTATCTGCTGGGATATTTATGAGTAGGAGGCGTTTCATTTCTGTTCGGCCAAAAATTCTGAACTTGGGGACAAAACCATATTAGATGATTGTATGTGCCCATACTAGCTTTACATTTTCGACACAGTGGAGAGCTTGTAGAATCATATTTACTGTGAATAACTGGTGTCACATGAAGTCTGTGGATTATTTTATATTGGGTTTCATGAGATCTATTAGAACATGTAATTTTCTTTGCATTTAATAAAACCTTTTTCCATTTTGACTCATCCAGATGGGTTCCAAAGTCATCGGTCCAAAGATTTTTACTTTTTATCAAAATGGGTTTGGCAAACATACATTTATACAAATAGCCTAAGCTTTTCTTTTTTAATTGCGCTGCCTTAAGTAAAATAGTTTCAAGTTCATTATTATGAGGGCCATTTTTATAGAATGGAATTGAAAAAATATAGCTCATCTGCAAATATTGATAGAAATGTGTCTGTGGGAGATTATATTCTAACTTGAGTTGAGAAAAAGATTTTAGGTTCCCTCCAGAGAAGAGGTCCTGGATCTTCTGTACACCGGCGTTCCTCCACATTTTAAAGCCTGCATCTGTGCATGACACTGGAAAATCGGGATTATCATAAATGGGTGCTAAAAATGAATATCGTTCCACTAGTCCAAAGTGTCTGCGCACATTTTGCCAAGTTTTAAGGGTGTTTTTCACAACAACGTTATCATTTAGCCCTTTTATCAAGGACATATTATTAATAAACGGTATGGCTGAGAGTGCTGTATTTAGTCCCAGTGCTTCAAGATCCAAATATGAAGAGTCAGTATCATTTCTAATCCATTCTAGAACATATTTAATTTGGGTTGCCCAGAAGTAGTATTATATGTTTGGTAATGCTAAGCCTCCTTTGTCAACTGGTCAAATCAAATCAAATCAATTTATTTTTGTAAGGCCCAAAATCACAACAACAGTTGCCTCTGAGGGCCACAGGGAGAAATGAATCAACAATGTCTGTGGTGGCGAGGGAGTCAGACAATGTCTGTGGTGGCGAGGGACAATGTCCCAGGGTCCTCTGTCCTTAGACTCTCCTTCTCGGCCAGGAAAAACTACAAAAAAAACCTCTTTGGGAAAAAAGCGTAGAAACCTGGAGGAGTTCCAGTGAAGGAGAGATCCGACTCTCACAGACGGACAGACGGACATGAGGAGACTGGAGCTGGACCCACTCTTCAGGCAGATGAGGGACCGTCTGAGTCGAGCTGGACCCACTCTTCAGGCAGATGAGGGACCGTCTGAGTCGAGCTGGACCCACTCTTCAGGCAGATGAGGGACCGTCTGAGGCGAGCTGGACCCACTCTACAGGCAGATGAGGGACCGTCGGAGGCGAGCTGGACCCACTCTTCAGGCAGATGAGGGACCGTCTGAGGCGAGCTGGACCCACTCTTCAGGCAGATGAGGGACCGTCGGAGTCGAGCTGGACCCACTCTTCAGGCAGAAGAGGGACCGTCGGAGGCGAGCTGGACCCACTCTACAGGCAGATGAGGGACCGTCGGAGGCGAGCTGGACCCACTCTACAGGCAGATGAGGGACCGTCGGAGGCGAGCTAGACCCACTCTTCAGGCAGATGAGGGACCGTCCACACAGGGCAGGGACCACTTCACCAGGGGAGGGGCATCTGGGTCCACAGGTCCTCAGGAGTGAGAGAAAGAAAAGAAGGCGGTGAACAGTTTGCAAGTGGAATCAAAAAATAAATATTGTTTGATAGCATAAGTAGTCAGAAGAAGAAGAGGATTGTGCTCAAGCTGTCATACTTCCCCCAGCATAGTTACTCCTAGGGCAGCGTAGCTAAAGCTGTGGGTTTATGTTTCTGTTCCTAACTAGTCTGACCATAAGCGATTTCGAAGAGGAACGTTTTAAGCCTGGACTTAAATGAAGAGACTGTGTCAGCATATTTAACATGGGTCGGGAGCTGATTCCATAACACAGGGGCTTGGTAGCTAAACGCTCTACCTCCTACAGTACTTTTAGAGACTCTTGGCACCACCAGAAGGCCGGCATTCTGAGAGCGAAGAGCTCTGTTTGGATGATATGGTTCTATAGCATCTTTGAGGTAGGATGGGACCATGTCATTTATGGCTTTGTAGGTCAAGAGTAGAATTTTGAATTTGATTCTAGACTCGACGGGGAGCCAGTGAAGAGACTTCAGCACTGGCGTAATGTGCTCTCTTCTTTTTGTTCCTGTTAGTAATCTTGCTGCTGCATTTTGAACCAGTTGAAAGCTTTTTATGGAGCTTTTAGGACACGCTGCAAGCAGGGAGTTACAGTAGTCTAATCTAGTCGTTACAAATGCATGGATAAGTTTTTCGGCATCACTTTTAGGCAGGATTCTTCTGATTTTGGCTATGTTGCGCAAATGGAAATAGGCTGTTTTACAAGCTTGATTTATATGAGCTTTAAATGAGAGCTCCTGGTCAAATAAGACTCCAAGGTTTCTTACAGTAGAACTGGAGGCTACACTGACATTGTCCAGTGTGGCTATCTGCTCAGATAGAGAGTCTCGTAGATGCTTAGGGCCAAGCACAATGACCTCGGTTTTTTCAGGGTTAAGAAGCAGGTAGTTTAGTGTCATCCAGGTTTTTATCTCCTTCACACAAGTACTAAGTCTGTCTACTTGATCGCTCTGATCAGGTTTCATTGATAAATACAGCTGAGTGTCGTCTGCATAGCAGTGGAAGTTAATGTCATGCTTTCTGATAATGTTGCCTAATGGCAGCATATAAAGAGTAAACAGAATTGGACTGAGTACCGAACCCTGAGGCACACCGTAAATTACTTTAGAGCTTGGTGAGGAGCTCTGGTTTACATTAACAAATTGGAACCTATCAGATAGATAGGATTTAAACCAGCTGAGGGCTGTTCCTCCAACACCTAAATCACATTCTAACCTCTGCAGTAGAATGTTGTGGTCAATGGTGTCAAACGCTGCGCTCAGGTCCAACAGAACCAGGATTGAGACCAGTCCATCGTCAGCGGCTAATAACAAATCATTTGTGACTTTAACTAGTGCAGTTTCAGTGCTGTGGTGGGCTCTGAACCCTGACTGGAAAACTTCAAATAAGTTATTGTCCTGCAGGTGGCGACAAAGCTGTTTTACTACAACTTTTTCAAGGATTTTAGAGACGAAGGGAAGATTTGAAATAGGTCTGTAGTTTACCAATAGGCCGGGATCTAGATTAGGCTTTTTCAGAAGAGGTTTAATGACTGCATGTTTGAAGGACTGTGGAACATAGCCACTTTGGAGTGAAGTATTTATTATATTAAGAATAGGGTCTATAATTAGGGGGAGAATGTCTTTGAGGAGTCTGCTTGGAATGGGGTCTAGGACACAAGTTGAGCTTTTAGAGGACATAATGGCTGAAGTTATCTCTGCTTGATCAACAGCTGTGAACCTTTCTAAGTTTACAGGTGGATTTATATGGGACGTTAGATTTACAGCTTGGGCTAGTTCAGGGCTAATAGCGGGGGTAATTTCATCTAATTTATCTCTGATTGTTTTTATTGTTAAAAAATAGGAGGAAATCATCAGAGCTAAGTGTAGCTGGGATTGAGGGCTCTACTGCACTGTGACAGTTTGTTAGCCTAGCTACAGTGCTGAAAAGGAATTTAGTGTTACTTTTGTTGACTTCTATTAGATTTGAATAATATCTGATTTGGGCCTTACGCAGAGCCTGCTTATAGGACAGCAGGCAACTTTTCCATGCTTTTAGGGATTCTTCTGTGTGAGAGCGACGAAATAATCCCTCTAACTTTCTAACTCTTTGTTTATGTGAACGCAGTTCTTGGTTGTACCATGGGGAGGCGCGCTTTGGCCTAATGACCTTCTGTTTTAACGGCGCGACAATGTCAAGAGCAGACTTCAGAGAATTCATGGTCAAGTCGACACATTGATCACTTAAACTGGGACTAAAGCTGTTCTCAGCAGGATCACATGACATGTCACTGAATATTGGCTCTATTATTTCTTTGAATTTTGAGAGATTTTTCAGATATTGTCCTTTTCATTATAACTTTATTTTGTGGGACTGGATGATCTTTAAGAATAAACTGAAAGGTAATTAGGAAATGATCTGACAATATAGGGTTTTGAGGGAGGACAATGAGGTCACTAATCTCTGTTCCATACGTTAGGACAAGATCCAGAGTGTACTGTAGTTTTTCTAATTTCAGTCTCGGGCGTTTTCCTTTCCAAAGAATTTTCCTGATTAGTTGGTGAATTGACTTAAAAAATATTTCAGGAACATGAGTAGGTAATAGCTGCATTGGATATAACAATCTTGGCAAGAGCTTCATTTTAATGACGGCAACTCTCCCGGTCAATGATATTGGAAGAGGAGTCCATCTTTGTAAGTCTTTCTTAATTTTAGTCATGACATGATTTAGATTTAACTCTGCTATGTCATTGATTTTGGGGGAGATATTTAGACCAAGATATTTAAATCCTTCAGATGATAATATAAAGGGTATAAATTTACTGCTCTCCTGCACTTGTAGGCTGCAAACACAGCACCCACAGGCTCTCTTCCTCGTCTCTGGTGACTTTAACCACGCTTCTCCATCTTCTGTTCTATCAACATACACCCAGTATGTTACCTGCCCCACCAGAAACAATAGAACATTGGACTTGTTTTTTGCCAACACCAAAGAGGCTTATTTTTCTTCCCCCCTCCCTCCCCTGGGCAGCTCAGACCACAACCTTGTACATCTGAGGCCTGTGTATGAACCCATCGTGCGCAGGCAGTCTGTGGTGTCCCGTGAGGTGAGGATGTGGTCTGCTGAGAGCGAGGAGGCTCTGAGGGACTGCTTCAGCACCACTGTCTGGACTGAGCTTTATGACCCACATGGGGAGGACATCAACACCATCACAGAGTGCATCACGGACTACATCAACTTCTGTTTTGAGAACATTGTTCCCTCCCGGACGGTGCGGTGTTTTCCAAACAACAAGCCATGGATTAACCGGGAACTGAAGGCTCTGCTGAAGGAGAAGAAGAGAGCCTTCAGGTCAGGGAACAAGGAGGAGCTGAGGACTGTGCAGAAGGAGCTGAGGAGGAAGATCAGGCAGGCTGAGGCCGGCTACAAGAGGAGGATGGAGGTGCAGCTCTAGCAGAAGAACATTCAGGGAGTGTGGAGGAGCCTGAAAACCATCTCGGGCTTCAAAATCCCCCCTGCCCAGACAGAGGGGGATCTACAGTGGGTGAATGATTTAAATGCTCACTTCTTGAGATTTGATCGGTCACCCGCCCCTCCCCCCGCACAGCTGCATGCTCCCTCTTCCACAGCTGGACAATGCCCTGCATCTGTTCCTCTTCACTTCTCTGCCCCGGACCATCAGCTCCCCACTTCGCCTGGACTCACCCATCCCCCCAGCACACAGTCCCCCTGCCAACCACTGACTGTCACAGCAGCTCAGGTGAGGAGTGAGCTGAAGAGGATTAAAGTAAGGAAGGCAGCGGGACCTGACGGCATCAGCCCCAGGCTCCTTAAGTCCTGCGCAGATGAACTGTGTGCAGTTATGGAGCATGTCTTCAACATGAGCCTGAAGCTGAGGGTGGTACCACAGGTCTGGAAGACCTCCTGTCTGGTACCTGTGCCCAAGACACCGCGCGCCAAAGACTTCAACAGCTTCAGGCTGGTGGCTCTCACGTCCCACCTGATGAAGACACTGGAGCGGCTGGTCCTGGACCACCTCCGCTCCACCCTGAGCTCAGCCATGGACCCGCTGCAGTTTGCATATCGGCCTGGCATCGGAGTGGAGGACGCCGTCATCTCCCTGCTGCACCGCTCTCTCTCTCACCTGGAAAAGCCTGGCAGCTCTGTGAGGATCCTGTTCTTCGATCTTTCCAGCGCCTTCAACACCATCCAGCCGCTGCTCCTGAGGGACAAGCTGGAGACGGCTGGTGTGGAGTATGACCTGGCAGAGTGGATCCTGGACTACCTCACGGACCGACCCCAGTTTGTGAGAGCCCGGAACTGTGTGTCTGACACTCGGACCTGCAGTGTGGGGGCGCCCCAGGGCACTGTCCTCGCGCCCTTTCTCTTCACCCTTTACACTGCAGACTTCAGACATGACACGGACAGCTGTGTCCTGCAGAAGTTCTCTGATGACTCTGCCATCATCGGACTCATCACGGACGACGATGATGCAGAGTACAGAGGACTGGCGCAGGACTTTGTGGACTGGTGTCAGCGGAACCACCTCCTCATCAACGCGGGGAAGACCAAGGAGATGGTGGTGGATTTCCGCAGACGCCACCCCACTGCCCCCTCACCAGTGAACATCCAGGGATGGGACATTGAGAGAGTGGACTCATACAAGTACCTGGGTGTTCATCTGAACCACAAACTGGACTAGACTCATAACACAGACGCACTGTACAGGAAGAGCCAGAGTTGGCTCTACCTCCTGAGGAGACTCAGGTCTTTTGGAGTGACAGGGCCACTCCTGAAGACCTTCTATGACTCTGTGGTGGCATCAGCCCTCCTGTACGGTGTGGCCTGCTGGAGCAGCAGCTTCACAGAGAGGGAGAGGAAGAGGCTGGACAAAGTCATCAAGAAGTCCAGCTCCGTCCTGGGCTGCGCTCTGGACTCGGTGCAGGAGGTGGGGGACAGAAGGGTCCTGGCTAGATTCACATCTATGCTTGATCATGAGGGCCACCCCCTGCAGGACCCTCTGTCCCCTGCAGGACACTCTGTCCGCTCTGGAGAGCAGCTTCAGTGAGAGACTGATCCACCCTCGCTGTGTGAAGGAAAGGTTTCGCAGGTCTTTCCTTCCTGCTGCTGTCAGACTTTATAACAAACACTGTTAGTCCTACTGTGCAATTACTGTCGTGATTCATGTGCAATTACTGTGTGTGTTTTTTGTTTTTTTTTTAAACTTCCTATAATCTGTCCTTTCCTCCTGTTCTACTGCGTTGTAACAACGAAATTTCCCCTTGTGTGTATATTAAAGGATTATCTTATCTTATTACTGTGCAATTCATGTGCAATTACTGTCGTGACACATATTCATGTGCAATTACTGTCGTGATCACATGCAATGGTATTTATTTATTTTTATCTTTATTATTTTTCCCCTCCATCCCTTGTTGGAAAATGGGAGGTTTTGGCTGCAGGAGTTTTTGTTTATAAGAGATCTTCTACTGAGAGTGTTTTTCAAACTTTCTTTAAGTGATCTGTTCTTTTCCTCTGTATCTACCTCTGTATCTACCTGCGTTGCATCAATGAAATTTCCCCATGTGGGACAATAAAGGATTATCTTATCTTATCTTAATCAGGACCCCATATTCTTATATCATCTGCACACAGGACAACAACACAGATATTAATTTTGTGACATGTCATGACCTATTTTTCCACAACAGAATGCAAAGCCAATCAAATCGAGAACCTTTAGTAAACACAAAATTAAGTGCTCACAGCATTTAAATTGTTAACAACTGAATACTCCAAGAGATAATACTTAATAATATACCATTGTATGTTGATGTTTACACCGAATTTACACAATACTTTCTCAATGAGATCTACTCTACATTACATCTTAGATTCAAATGAACAGGAGAAAGCACGTAAGGTATGACATATCTTACAGGGGTTGGCAGGTCTCCCATCTCAAGGTCCTCCATTTCTTGCCTGGGCTCTTCCTGGGTGTAAATAAATCAAAGTACATTGTACTTATAGGTTTAAAAATAATATATATATATTAACATTGAAACTTTCTAACATTTGATTTGTATAGCTCTCAGTGACTTGTATTTAAGTCCTTCTTTTTCTAAAAGTCATTAGAGTCACCGGTAAGATAATTATTCACCAATGAGTTTTAAGGGAAGAACACACTTTAAACGTTATACCTGTTGTGCAGGTCTAAACTCTGATGGCACCACAAAGTTGAGAGCGTCCCATCGTTTGCTTCCGGATGGCCTTGATTGACTGCGGTGTATTTGCATGCGCAGGGAGACGGGTCAAGAAGAAGTCGAGATCCTTCTTGGAGTAGGCCAGATGATAATCTATAACCCTTGGATACAGGCCCAAAATATCCTGGCGCAGGGTCAGGGCCGACCAGTTCAAGTACAGCTTACTGCTGCCTCTTCTACCACTCTCTTACACTTCACCCCTTGCAATTCCTGAAACAAAGTATGGAAGCCCAGTTGCAAAAGGCATAAGCACCAAAATTAACGATTTAAGTTACTATAAGGGTCACCATATCATGTAATTAGCTAGAATTATTTTCCAAAATCGCATGAAAATATCAATTTAAATTCTTGTTGTTTTCTGACTTTTCTCACCTAACCCTTCTGCAGCCAATACCCTGTGCTCTAAATTGGACGACTTCATAGTGTTTGGTCGCACAAATATGATCTGTATGCTGAGCACATCGCTTCCCACGTGGGTTTCTACTGCGTGAGCGTCTGCGCATTTGTGCAGCTCCATGGTTCACTTGTTGCTGGGTGAATACTTGATTAAATGCACTAATCCATCACCATAGCTCTGTGCCCGTTCCAAGCTGCTGAACAGGCGCCCAACGACATTTCTTCTCTCTGTTGTGTCCGAAAAAAATGCAAAAACAAAATATCATTGAAAAATCTGAACTGTAACAAAATAATTTTATATTCACATAGAATGTATCCTGGCGGTCCCTGGTGTCGGGCTATTACCATTTAAATGTTGACCATTCCCCGCCCTGTGAAGAGCTATTCTGGTGAACAAAGTCTCCAATTTTCAACTTTCAGGCAAAATAAATCAGTTACCTCTCATCAAAGTTCAATAATTTCGGAATATGTTATGTGACAATTAATAATCTACACATAATATAATATTTGAACAAAATATTTTCCTGGGAAAGTACTTTTGTATGTTGTGGCGATATGAGGGCCTGAGGATACCAGGAGATCAAATTGATTTTTCATTTACGATACAAATAAACAACAAAAGAACATCAACTTATCTCTTTGAGATGCCTCTGAATCCCCCATTTTCGATTGAATGCATTTGTTTTGTCAATGAGCAGACGGTTGAAAAAATAAAGTAAAAGAATAAATTTCACAGTGCAGCAGTAAATTCTTTTTTGGCTCATTAAAAAACGGAAGTAAACACAGGGATGAGATAACCCGGAGATAACGGGGAGCTATTGGCCAATCGCGATAGTTTCAAGTTCGAGCGCGTTTGTTTTTATGACGCGTTACAAACGTGCGTTTGAATCCAGGATACCCCGTCATACGTACAGACAAATACACTCAGCAGCAGACGTGCGTCCGAGTCGTTCTGCGCACATGCACAGTGGAGGAGTTGTGCTGCGTTGCTTTTCTCGTGGTAATGGAGTTTAATGGGGACCATGGCTTTGGTTTATCAACTTTACAAAGTCCAAAAGTGGAGGCGATGGGCCCCGTCTGGGACCCGCAGATACTTCAGAGTTGAGCAGAGTTTAGTCAATATCATTATTTGCTCCAAGAGCTGCGTTTTAAGGATTTTTTTTTTATCTTGCAGGTTTGTTTTGGGTCTTTTTCCGGGTTGTGCGTAGCACGTCATCTGTGATTGGCTGCTGCTGCGCATCTTTCGCAGAAAGCTGAACAAAGCTGAACAAAGCTGAACATGGCTCGCCAGTCGCTTTGGGCGTACGAAAACGCACCAATCGAGCCGCAAAAACGAAGAAATCGCGCCGCCGGAAACGCAGGACGTGCTCAACGCGCCTTTACATAGACTTTGAATGTAAGCTGGACGCTTCGGCCGCTGTACGGGCCTAGAGGTTGAATGGACGATTTTTTTGGCCCAAATCTGAGTCTTATTTTCTCGTGCCGTGGACAGCCGATTAGTCCTGCCACGTATCAATCATAAAAGGCACCTACCGCTCACCTGCAGCCGCGTGCGACTTGTCCCCACGTTTCCGCGTGTCTAAGCGCATTGATCTATCATAATATAGTTCCCTCAGTGTACGGGACAAAATGAAAACGGAGAAAGACTGTTCGAGCTGACTCAGAAGAAGACGGAACGCTACAGGAGACAAGAGATGCGATGCGATCCGATCCGGCCATGGATGTGTAACCAGTTCATGTATTATTGTATAATCACACAAAATCTTTATTATTTTTGTTTTATATTATGTTCAACATGCCTGTTATTTGTTTTATTGTGCTGTCGGTGTCCTCCAGCCCCCTTCTTCGTGTGTTCCCTTATATTCCCCCTATAAATGTGATGGACGTGACTTCCTCTTCCCTTATGTTATCTCCGGGAAGAGGTCAGTCATCCCTCGGGTCGTCCTTCATGTTTTGTATGTAGTGTGTTGATTTAATTGTGTTATATCCCTTTTAGTTTGGGCTGGAGTTGCCTCGCGGCACGTTTGGATTTATTTTTGTGTTTTTCTGTTTACCAGAATAAACGGATAAACCATGTCTCGTGGCCACTCGATATTAGACACAACGCAGGAACGATCCGGTCACACTTGGTGTCGTTCGACCCGTGCCAGCGCCATTCAGCGGTACTCTCATCGCGGGCTGCTGCCGTGCCTTCGGCTTCTCTGCCGGTGCCGCCCCCCTCTTCACTTTCGGCGCGCTGCGTGCTGTGGTCCTGTGACGTCATCGCGTCGCCGAGGAGTGCTGCCCTCAGCACTGTCTGCCAGGTTTTAGGCTTGCAGTGCGGAGTTAGGGTTTATTGACTGTGTGAAGTGACTTTGTTTAAAAAAAAAAAAAAAAGAGACTGAGTTTGAAACGTATATATATTGGCCAAGATGTTTAACCCTAATCCACCTTGCATTGGTAGGCATGGCACTGAATGCTGGTGTTAATGATGTACGCTCTGTTAGTGATAAGACTGTGTTGAGTCCACCGATTGCCACTTCTACTCCTATTGCTAATGCACACTCAGATCCCACACGTGTTCTTACACATGATGCGCTTAGTGGCATAATAACTGATTTGGCAAAACAAATTGGGGATAGTATCGCAAACAGTCTGAACACGATGCACAAACCGCCCTGCCACACCCAGCTACCTGCTACTGTCAGTATGTTCCCCAGTCGCCTGAAGGCTTCACAGCTCAAAGTAGTGGTGCAGTCTGAAGCCAAAGCCCCACCGTTCTTCAGGGGTGACCGCTTTGATACATTCTCCATTCAAGAATGGAAGGGAACGATGAGATGTAACCGGTCTCGAACAAGCTGTGAGACGTCTGAGCAAAGGTATGAACTGATTATGTCCAGATTGACAGGCAAAGTTCGGAATATGGTTAAGGTGTCACTCCGCTGCCGCTCTGACCTGGTTGGGAGTGAGTTGATCGCTGCTGTATTCGACATCCTAAAACGAAACTTCAGTGAAATCACATGTTCCAACATGCCAATGAGAGACTTTTATAGCACTATACTGAGGGGTGGTGAGGATGCAATGGACTATTGGATCCGTCTCAATAAGTCTATTGATGCTGTGGATGAGTGCCTCAGGAGGCCTGGGAAATGTGTGGACGACCCTACCGCTGAGGTTGTGATGATGTTCATAAGTCACTGTCCTGACCCTGCTCTTTCTCTGTCATTTCAAATCAAGCCCCCCGAGGAGTGGACAGCTGCTGAGGTCCAGCGCCGCTTGGACAGTCATGTGGGACGGATAAAAGGTGTTGCGGCCAACACGCACTTGGTGACTAGTGCCTTGTCTACTCAAGCCCCTGTTTATTCCTGCGATCTTCAGGACTCTGCTGAACTGACTCCCTTTTGTCCACCCAAAGCTGCCTATGAGTCTCCACAACCGCTGTCAGGAACAGTGGGCCCGCCACACAATTCAGCTAATGCCACACCAGAACCTGTCACTCAGCAAATGGTGACCATGTTTGACAAAGTTCTCTCCCTGTGCACTGCTTCAGTAACTAACAACAGGCAGAGGGCAGGTCGCGGTCAATTCCCTCAGCGTCCCCAAAGCAGAGCATGCCAGGTTTGTGGTTCCAGCGAACGCACCACTCACTCTCATTGTAGATTGAACAGACTGTGTCTTAACTGTTTTGGGCCCGGTCATATGAGAAATGAATGTGTGCAGCAGACCAGACCCGCATCAGTCACCGCTCCGCCTACTGTTGATTTAAACTAGTCAGCCTAAGTGATAAGAGGGGCAACATGGGGAGTGTTATAGATACCCTCGACAATCCTCCTGATCCTCACTCTGTGTATGATGACTGTTGTAAAAGCTACCCCAAGGACAAGACTGTCGTTCTGGTTGGGTCTCAAAGAATTGAGGGAGCTAGTGAACTGTTTTATGCTCCTGTTTCAGTGAAGAATCAAATATCTTTGAGAGGGATGCTTGATTCAGGTAGCATGTCATGTACACTTAGTGAATTAGCTGAGGCCAGGTTGAGAGCAGCTGGTGTGGTCTTAATTCCACAACCTGTCCCCGAGCAGGTGGTTCTCTTTGGTTGTGGTGGTCTTGTTACTCAACCTAAATGTATCTATGATTTGGACATTGAGATCTATGGCTTGAAGTTTGCGGTGCCAACGTTTCTGGTGCTTGGGCAGAGGGATGAGTTTATTGTTGGCACTAATGTTATCCGACCCGTTGTCCAGAAGATGAAATCTGAAGAGAAATATTGGGAAATGCTATCTTCGCCTACATCCGACCCTGACTGTGAGCTGTTTCTCCAATTACTGAGTTGCTCCTCCCGGTGGTTGGGCCCAGAGGTTCCTGATATGGTGGGAACAGTGAGATTACAACAGGCTGTGACGCTGCTTCCTCAGAAGGAATACATTGTTTGGGGGAAGCTGCCAGCATCTGCTCCTGTGTCCCCTGGCAGCACGGTCATTGTTGAGCCTACATCCGCACGCTCCACACCCAATGTGGGGTGATCGCTGGGTTCCCATGAAGGTCCTCAATCCCATGCAGACTGCTGTTACCTTGCGGCGTAATGCAAAGCTAGCTGACGTGTTCCCCTGTGTGGCCATGGAAGACTTTCCTGTTACCCAGGGCCTGTTTAAGACCCAGTTAGGTTCAGGACCTGTTTTCTCTGGACACCAAAGTAGCCAGTTTGACCCTGTGCAGCTACTGAAGGACTGTAGACTCGGTGACATTGACATGGAAGGTTGTGAAGTGTCAGATGAGTGGAAGTGCAAGCTGGCTGACCTACTGTTGGGCTTTAAGGATGTGTTTTCTAGGGATAGTCTGGATTGTGGGGAGGCTAAGGAGTTTGTCCATCGGATTCACTTAGCTGATGATTGTCCCTTTCGGCTGCCGTTCCGCAGAGTTCCGCCAGCTCACTATCAGAAGTTGAGGGAAGTTGTCTGAAATGGAAATAAGAGGCATAATCAGCAAGTCCATCAGTGAATATGCCTCTCTCCTGGTGTTGGTGTGGAAGAAGTCAGGAGACTTGCGGTTATGTACGGACTTTCGTTGGCTTAATGCTAGGTCTGTTAAGGATGCTCATCCACTGCCACACCAGTCAGACTGCCTTGCTGCCCTTGGAGGAAATGCCTTCTTCAGCACTATGGATTTGACTTCAGGGTTCTACAACATCCCTCTTCATGAGTCTGACAGGCATTACACTGCCTTTACTACGCCCCTCGGCCTTTATGAGTACAACCGCTTGCCCCAGGGCCTCTGCAACAGTCCAGCCTCCTTTATGCGAATGATGCTTAGCATTTTTGGTGATCTCAACTTCTCAAACCATCTTTGCTACCTTGATGACTTGTTGGTGTTTGCACCTTCTGAGGAGGAGTCTTTGAGTCGTCTCAGTGTTGTCTTCTCCCGGTTGAGATCCAGTAACCTGAAGCTTTCTCAAAAGAAGTGTCACTTTCTCAGAAGATCTGTTAGATTTCTGGGTCATGTTGTTAGCGCTGGCGGTGTTTCTGTGGATCAGGAGAAGGTGAGCACAATCTCTGGGTTCAGGAGGGAGGACTTGATGGACTCTGATGGCTGTACTCCATCCCAGCAGAAGGTCAGATCCTTCCTCGGAATGGTCCTGTTTTACCAACATTTCATCCCTGCATGTTCCCGTATTGCCAAGCCACTCTATGCCTTGACAGCTGGCCAAAAGCGGAGGACCAAGGGTGGTTAGGGCCGATGTAAACCTGGTACATACAGACAGTTGACACCACAGGATTGGACCCCTGAGTGCGAGGGAGCTTTTGTGAAATTAAAAACCGCTCTCCTTGATTGTGTGGTTCTGGCTCACCCAGATTTTGATAGACCTTTTATCCTCTCCACTGACGCTTCCACTGATGAACTTGGGGCTGTTCTTTCTCTGGTGCCTGCTGGTGAGGAGAGGGCAAGACCGGTTGCTTTTGCTAGCAAGTCCTTAAGCCGCAGCCAGGCTAAATACCCTGCTCACAGACTTGAATTTTTGGCTCTCAAGTGGGCAGCTTGTGATAAATTCAGTCATTGGCTCAAAGGTCATCAGTTCATCGTCTGGACTGACAATAACCCGCTCACGTACATCTTGACCAAGCCGAAACTGGATGCCTGTGAACAGCGGTGGGTCTCCAAACTGGCCCTGTGCAACTTTGACATTAAGTATGTCCCTGGTAGGCTGAATGTTGTTGCAGATGCCGTTAGTTGACGGCCTTTTGTCAAACCTTTGTCTCCTTTCTGAGCCATACATTGATCTGTTGAAGCAGGCTTGTGAAATGAGGGAGGAGTCCGTGCAGGATGCTTTTCATCTGACCTGTCAGCCTCAGTCATTGGTTGGCCCCGCTTTCTCTACCGCAGTCAAGAAGTCTCCACTGTCCTGTCGGCGTCCAATGACTGGGAGGTTGCGTCCAGACATCGTGCTGTTTCTTTAGCCGGCCATCTAGGTGCGCTTGTTGGCCCTGAGCCTTGCCTGTCGTCAGTGTTGTCCAAGCATGAGCTCCAATCCCACCAGGAGCGTGATGTTGTTGTTTCCAGGGTTACCTTCTTTGTGAACCGGAAACGCAGGCCTTCCAGACGTGAGCGTGACCATGAAAACCAGCAGGTCCTTAGGATTTTGAATCAGTGGGAGAGGCTGACGGTTCTTGAAGGAATTCTGTACCGTGTCACTAAGGATCCTCTGACCAAGCACAAGCGCTTCCAGTTTGTTGTTCCAGAGTCCCTCAAGTCGTCTGTACTCGCTGGCATCCATGACAATGCAGGTCACCAAAGGGCAGCCACCCACTCCGTCATTGGCACGTCAGCGGTTCTTTTGGTATGAGATGGAAAAAGACGTCCGCAACTATGTAAGACAGTGTCCACGGTGTGTCCTCAGTAAGGCTCCAGAACCGTCTGCCAGAGCCCCACTGGAGAACATTAAGACCAGTGTGCCACTGGAGTTGGTATGCATTGACTTTTGGTCTGCTGAGGACAACAACAATAAATCGGTCGATGTTCTTGTGGTCACTGACCATTTCACTAAATTGGCACATGCATTCCCTTGCCGCGACCAAACTGCAAAGAATGTGGCTAAGAAGCTTTGGGAGGGATTCTTCTGCATTTATGGCTTTCTTCAGCGCATCCACTCCGACCAAGGTGCTACATTTGAGAGTGAGTTGGTGGCAGAGTTGCTAGAAATGGGCGGCATCATCAAATCTCATACCGTACCACCCCATGGGCAATGGCATCACTGAGAGGTTTAACAGGACGTTGGGGTGCATGTTGAGATCTTTGCCCCCAAGGACGAAGCAGAGATGGCCGCAGATGATCCAATCTTTGACATTTGCTTATAATTGTACTGCTCATGAAAAACAGGATTTGCGCCCTTCTATTTGATGTTCGGGAGGGTTCCCGGTTACCTGTTGATCGCCTCTTCAAGAATGTCCTCCATGATGGCTCGGTGTGCGACTACAAGTCACTTGTGGATGACCTTCGTTCCGCCATGATCTTGGCACACGGAAACAGTGCAGTTGAACAGAAACACCAGTCGGACCAGTACAATAAGCGAATCAAGGGCTTACCTCTTTCTGTTGGGGACCGTGTACTGCTGGCAAATAACGGAGTCAAAGGAAAAAGGAAGCTGTCAGACAAGTGGGAGGCAGTTGTTTACGATGTTATTGCTTCGAAACCAGACCTCCACATATTCAAAATCCGAGACAGAGCGGGTAATGAAAAGACTGTGCATCGCAACTTACTTCTTCAAGTCAACTTCTTGCCGCTGGATACGTCGATGGACATGACAAAAGCGCAGTCTATTGCTGATGTCGATGCTGTCCCAGAGGAACCCGGAGTGTCCGTGGTGGGTGGGGAATCTGAATCCTCCCAGCCCTATGCCCCCCCGAGTTTGAGTGAGTCTAGTGTTGACCGCACCACGTCTTGGGTCCAGCAGCAGTCCCCCAATGAAAGAATACAACCTGATGTGATATCCTGTGACTCTCCCACCGAGTTTGCTGGTGCTCCCTTGGCCCCGTGTGATGAGGTACACAAACTTTCCGATGACCTTTCTGATTTGGGTCACAACCTTACCACTCGTTTTGGTAGGATTGTTAAGCCAGTCTGTAGATTGATTGAATCTATGACTCAGGAGTCTTTGTTCGGACCTGAGAGAGTTCATGCTCCTATTATAACTATTTGATTTCAGTGGCTTCCTTTCTTTTGATTGGTGCCAGCACTTGTGATTCTGTTGGGCTACTTGATATTTATGTCAGATATCCTATGCACATTGTGAATGGTTGCTATTTTGTGGTGTAAATGGCACCGCTTATTGCCTTTTATTCTTTGAGTAGATTATCTTTGATATATTGGCCATTTTCCTTTTTCTTTTTAGCAGCCGATGTTATGTGCTTTTGGTATTAAGGGGGTGTAACCAGTTCATGTATTATTGTATAATCACACAAAATCTTTATTATTTTTGTTTTATATTATGTTCAACATGCCTGGTATTTGTTTTATTGTGCTGTCTGTGTCCTCCAGCCCCCTTTTTCTTCGTGTGTTCCCTTATATTCCCCCTATAAATGTGATGGACGTGACTTCCTCTTCCCTTCTGTTATCTCCGTGCGGGGAAGAGTTTGGGCTGGAGTTGCCTCGTGGCACGTTTGGATTTATTTTTGTGTTTTTCTGTTTACCAGAATAAACGGATAAACCGTGTCTCGTGGCCACTCGATATTAGACACAACGCAGGAACGATCCGGTCACAGATGTATTATATTATCGGATCCGGCGCGCTAATAAACCAACGCACGTGCGTGTTGTATCAGTCCGCACGGGGAGTGCGCATGCGCACTTCCGCCTGCGCGGAAGAAGAAGAAGCGTCTCGTGCCCATTGTCGTTTCGCCGTCGTTACTGTATTGAACGGCGTGATGCGCGTTTTTTCTTGCTTGACTCTGTTAGTTCTCCTAAATGAAGTGGACGTCTTCAGGACACGTTTAAAAGCCAAACCTCCCGAGGTCAGAGAATGCTCAAACTAATAAACAACTAAGGCTGTTGTTCACTACCGCGGATGTTGTAACTAGTTTTGCTTCCTTCGTAGTCCTATGCTAACTACTGGAGGGACTCACAGGGGCTGTGGAAACACAATCCGCACCTGGAGGATTTACACCAACAGGTCAGTAAATACCAATGGTAGGTATAATTTATACCAGACATTCAGGTCCAGTTGCCATCGTGTGACAGATGCGGTTAGAGACGGGGCGTTACCGCGATTTTGGAGACATTTACGTTCTCGCAGCGGCATTGCTTTGACACGTGTTGGCTCAGCGGTTAGAGACACGGATTGGAGTTCAGGAAATCCTTAGGTCGATTCCCGCTCTGACCCGACGTACATTTTTTTCGGGTTTATAAACTTTTAGATTGCACAGTCTAGTTTGTTTTAACCAGACTAAGTAGGGCTTAGGGGTAATATCCTGCTCATCAACATCATAGAACTAATGGGGGAGGACTAACTTAAGTGTGCACCGTCCCCCACCCACCCAGTCATGGCAAAACGCGCTGAAGAAAATGTTGTAAACGGGTTTAAAAAGTGTATTTGCGATATAAAGGCGCGCAGCAGATAGAGACGGGCGCGCGCTCTCCCCGGGACTGCGCGCAAGGACAGACCCGCTCCGTCACAGACTTCCGCAGGAGTTTGGCAACAAATTGCTTCACGCGCGCTTTTCTTTTGACTTAATACCACTTTTTACATTTAATTTAATGCTATTCTGCTTTGTCGGCTGTACTTTATAAAAAAAAATCATAAGAATTTATTTTATTTATATTGTATAAATCAATAATCTAAGTGCGGCGGATTCGTAAACCAAGTAATAAAATAACTAAGGCCTAACAAAAGTAAAAAGTAGGTTCTGTAGCAAAAGAACATTTATTTCTGTCGGCCTGACCAAAGTTTTAAGATCAAAGATGTTATGACACTCAAGTACCTTCTTCAGTTCCCTTTAGGAACATTTTTGCTATTATTTATCTCTGTTGGATGAACAGAACTACTTCGATGGGTGTGTGTTTGGTATCTGTCAGATTAAAGACCCTTTGGAAAAGAATTACCCTGTTGACTCAGCAGCCCACGTGCATTTCTGTGGTCAAAAGAGTCCTCTGCAAACACCTCAAGGAAATCAAAAGAGATGGTTTGGTGAGTTTATACTGTGGTTTATTTTATTTAATGTGATTATTAAATCTATCTTTTTTATTGCAGCCAACTGAATCGATGGATATAATGTGTAATGCCCAAGTGAAGATTTTCAAATGGACTCTATCAGAGATCCGGGTTCTTTTGGACTGCTGCGGAACTCCGGACAATGCCACTGATCGGCCACATGACCCTGAGCCCTGGAAGTGGCATTTTGAGGGTGTGAAGCTTGACCTCGTATTGGAGGTAATAACATGTTCACCTGGTAAGATTTGAGCAAATTACCGGTAGATATTATGCATTTTCATTTGTAATCTTTTCTTGTAGGCTATGTCAATTTTATATTTGATGAATGCTGATCCAACTTGAAAGACCCAGGAAAAAGACGCAAGTCTTATCTGCTTCAAACTTTTATTCCGTTAACAGCAGAAGCAGCAACAGTAACAGCAGAAGCGGAAGCAGGTCAAAAACCTTTAAACAAATGCAGAAATAAGGCACTTAATTTCTGTTATCTTTTAAACATTTCATACAGAAATAACATAATTTTTGTATGTTTTTAATTTCCAAAACATTAAATAGGAATGTATCCACTAATATCACTGCTGACTTGTAATGTGTTTTAAACAATAAACTAATTCAAGTAGTTTTATAATTTGGTCTAAATTATCTAAATTGCTTTTAGGTTAAATAACTATTCCCCAACCTAAAACAATAAATAAAATATTCCATTACATAAATGTCCTATCTGCAATCTTCAATGCAAACAATATTCAGTTTAAACGTTGCTAAAACCTAAGATGAGGCCAAAATTATCTCGACTTTACTCTAATGACTTTGCTGTTCTACAGCAACACAATGTAACTGCCTCTAACCAAATTAAATACATTTAATAACCTTGAGCAGGTTTAAGTTAAAATCTATTTTTACAGGCAAATCCACTCACCAATGCATCTTTGTTCCCTCCTGTTCATTCATGTGCTTGGTGCGTGCCCTGCACATCTGTATACCTGAGCCCAATTAGTGCTGCAGCTTAATCTGCCTAGGGCCTCATCTGCTGGTTAGATTGGAGATAGCCTACTTGGACCAGAAATTAACTAAAGATAATAGCAGAGTGGGAAAGAAGAGTGAAAGGAGAGACATGAGAAGTAGGGCTGGGCTATTTGACTTGACAGGCTGAGTGTTCTGGTGATTGTGGCCATCATTAGCATTGGACTGTGGTCAACCATCTCCTGGTCTTTGCTGTTCATTATGTTATTTACTATATGTTTCATGATTAGTTGTGTCTCGAACTGGTTTCACCTTCATGAGGTAAAATCGCCTCTCTATGGACTTTTTAAAACATAAATTATTTAACATTTTAAACATTATGCATTTATTTCAGATTGCAATGGCAGAGCACCAAAAAAACCTTGTCAAGATGCAATATCTTTACCAAAAATGCACAGGAGTAATTGAAATTGGGCTGCACCATTCAGACTGCGATGGCTCGATCACCCCCATGCGCTGCATTTCCTCCATCTCCTTCAGAAGCTCTGCTACCAGATGTTGAGGCACCCGGTACGGCCGCTGGCGAACGGGCCCTTTGTCCTTAAGGCGGATGACATGTTAGACTTGGCTGGTCTAGCCCGGGTTGGCCGCAAACAGTTTGTAGACTTGTTGGAAAACTTTGCTCAGCTGACTGGCTTGGGCAGGAAGACATTTGTTGTTTGAATGGTGACGGGCATTCCTACCCTACAACTGAGCTCACTTTGGTGGTGGATGAGCAACCTTATTTACTGACGGTGGAGGTAGTGGAAAGGTTGCCTGTAGCTGCCATCTTGGGGTGGGACCTACCGGTGCTTCTGGATTTACTGATGGAAGAAGAGGCCAAAGACTGTGCGGTTACTAGAGGATTGTCAGGTGCTGTGATTACTCGTGCCCAGACCAGAGCAGGCGTGACATCCACTCCAGAAAAGGAGCCAGATCCTGACCCTTTCTCAACGCTGGACAGACTGTTTGAGAGAGGCACAAAAGGTCGTAGTAAGTCTCGGCGCGGCGTTTTGAAAAAGGGCTGAAATGCAGGGAACCAGACTGTAAGGAGGAGCTGACAAAGGACATGTGGCAGGTACCAAATACTTTGGGGCTTTGCAGAGGGAGGATGAATCTTTAAAACCATTGTTCGCCAAAGTGGTCGGGGGGCTGAATATGGCAAAGAGGGAGAAAGACTACTATAATCTTGAGAATGATGTACTGTATTTTGCGCACGAAAAGACGCACCGGATTATTAAGCGCACCATCAGTTATTTGTGTACCATGTGTACTGGTCCATACATAAAGCGCACCAGACTATAAAGCGCATGAGATAAACAAAACAGACAGATAAGTCAGAGTCAGTTGAGCTTTATTAAACGCGTTCAACTCATTCAGATCAACATTGTTCAACATCAAAACACACTCTGCTACCGCTAAAAGACATGTTAGCATATCCAAATCAATTCTCAGTCAAGATCACTTGTAAACACGTAAAATACAAACACAGAACACACTCTGCTACCGCTAAAAGACAAGTTAGCGTATTCACAACAACTCCCAGCCTCGTTCAGTTGCAACACGTAAAATACAACACAATACACTCCTTCAATGCCGCCGTGTGCATAGCTAGTATGACCAGACGTCCTGATTTACCTGAGACAGCCCCATTTTTTTACATCCCGTGTCCCGATTTAATGGCTGCTGGGGCGCAAATGGTAAAAGCAGCCAAAGCACCGATAGTGCTCCGTGCTAAAATCTCTTTGGTCAGTGTGATCCTGCATCTCGGATCCACGCGGCAGTTCAGTGATGATTCCGGCCTTTTGATTCCCACAGTTGACTGATAATTTAGCCCGTAAGCGCATTTCTTGCGATAATATAACAGATCCAATGGCAGGAGCCATCTTGGGCCAAGTTTCTTGGGGTCCTTTATTTACCGGTAGGTGTCTGGGTTGTGCCTGACTGAAAATGTTGTTTACGTTTTGACAAAGTGTAGCGGTAGACTACTGTTCCCAGAATGCTTTGCACACATGTTGTTGGGACTTCTGATTCAGGAGTACTGTAAATATAGTCACGCATCGGTGTCTCGTGTCCCAAATCTTTTTTATACACCGTGTACCACACAAAATATCTTCGCGGTCAGTAAGCACAACCAGAAATAAACCATATATTAAGCACACCGGACTATTAAGCGCACGGACGGCTTTTGAGGACGTTAAAGACTTTTACGTGCACCTTATAGTGCGGAAAATACGGTATTGTATGCAGTGGGTGATGGTGTCAAGCGCCTCGTGGAGTACTGTCTGCATATTTTTACTAAGATAATGTCCAAAATAACCTTTTTTTCTTTTGTTTCTTGTCAATATCGACCTGAATAATTGTGATTGGTGATTAAGTAAATCATCTTTACGTTACTTATAGTGTGTATTTATGCATCTTTCCCACAGAAGATGAGATGTTCCTTGTGGAAGTTCGAGGGCCTGAGTTTTGAAAATACCTTGGAAAAACAGTTCGGACCTGGCCAATATTTCTTGTTATTTATTTCAGCTGCGTTTTACAGTTCACCTTCACTGAGACATATAAATACATATTTTCTACGTTGAACAGTTTGTCAATTTTCAAATATCAAAAAAATAAAAACAAAATATAGAAACAGTGCATATATTCATGTGTGGGGATACAAAGTTATTGCGTTAATTGCTACTATAGCATAAATCCTATGTGTCCTTGGTTATGTTAACTATGAAAAGTCAGTTTTCCTCTTGGTGTTTGCTGGGGGACTTCACATTCTTCACTTCTTCTTTAGAATGCCCACATTAGATCCATGGCCTACACCTACACATCCCAAAGGCCTTTACGGTCACTAACCGTAAAGCGTCCCATGAAAACCATGGGGATGAGTAGAAGAGGGCAGGTGACTATTGCATGATTAAGGTTGGGACAAACTGGGTTGAAAAAAAATGATGTTAATGTTCCTGGGCAAACACCCATCAAGATTGTGTGAGTGTGGAGCAGACACTGAGATAGTGGAACATGTCATCTTGTATGATGCAAAGAGCGAGGTTTTTAAGCGAGATTTTGCCAGGAGCAGAGAGGAAATGTTCATTTTAAAGATGGGCTGCAATGTTTTTTAATAAGTGGAATATAGCTTTCAGTTTTTCACAACCAAGTGTGAACGGTTAGTTTTAACCAATGACAAAAAAAATTCACGAGTTAATTTTGGCCAAACCCAAGAAAACGCCATTGCAACCGCCTTGGTAACCGAATGCTTTAAGAGCGGTTGCGAAATCAGTGTCGTCACACCGTGAACGCGCTGTGGCCGCACCCTCATTGTTCTCGTCTGAAATGTGCTAAACAGAATTTTACGTTTTACACGACGAATCTTGCAATAACACAGAGATGTGAAGCACAGCACTGCGCTCAAGAGGGAAACGGGTTCTTTGAGTGGCCAAAACGGAAGAGTAGAGGACGTTTTCGGACACATTTGTCCCGGACTAAGAGAATGTTTCAGTGGCATGTATGGCAAGTCTGGTCCAGTGCTATATGCTACCGACATTTCACAGAAGACAGTTTCCAAAACCTCGCGAAGTATCTACTTGGATATGCAAAAAGTAAGTATTTTCACATCAAGGCAGTTGTCTGTGCTTTTCGTAGTCGCCGCATGCGGCTGTCTGACTGACTGATGGCTGTTGTTGTTCACGGGGAGAGTGCAAACTTTATGCATATCACTGGTCGTAATAAATATACCAGGAAGTTGAATGGACCGATGTGTGGTACAGTAATTCCTCGCTATATCGCGGTTCACTTTTCGCGGACTCGCTGCTTCTCGGATTTTCATCATGCATTGTGTTCTGCATTGATTGGCTAAGCAGTCTCTCCGCGTCTTCTCTACCTGTGTGTCAATAACGTTATGGATTAATATGTACACGTACGTAAAACCGCTTGCCAAATTGAAGTTTGCGAGGCCGGTGAGAGCGCACGTGTGAGCTCCAGGAGAGAGCGGTGAGAGTACAGTACAAACGTTTATACAGTACTTTTATTTGTTAAACAAATGCTTGGGCCTGTAAAAAGGTTTTGTTCCTTGCTTTCAATGTTTTATGGAGTATTTCATTGTATAATAACTGTAAAAAAATAAAGGTTTCTACTTCGCGGATTTCGACTCCCGCGGGTTCTTCTTGGAACGTAAACCCCGCGATAAACGAGGGATCACTGTATAGTCAAGCCCCCAGCAGCCAAGATGGTGCGCCCGCGCGTGCAGATCCACAGCACGTGTAGATCCACAGCACGTGTAGATCCACAGCACAGCCGCCGCGCCCGCGCGTGTAGATCCACAAATTGGACTCATCTTTGTTTTGGAGTCAGATCAGGGAGGGAGAGACGACTCTGTCAGGGAGAGCATTTTGGCTGTGCACAGCTAAAATAAAGATTCACTTTAGGACAAGACATCTTAGTCTTAGTCAACAACGGAAGTAACTCCAGAAATCACAATTACAGTGGGTGGATGCCGGCCGCCATGGAGCGCTGGGAAGGAGGAAGAAGAAGGAAGAAGAAAAGGGGCAAGAGGAAGTGGAGAAGACTAAACACCAAAGAAGAAGAAGATGGGGAGGAGGAAGAAGAAGAGGATCTCATGTGCTTGGAATTCGTGGGCTTTGAACTGAAGAATGAAGTCTAAAGAATAAAGTCTGGTGGTAATGTAACGCCTGGATACCAACCGCCATAAACTCGGATGCCAACCGCCATAAAACAACAACAACAACAACAACAACCGCCATAAAACACCATCATCATCACTAGCTGCTAATGCTAACATGTAGAACAATTACTCTTGTTTTGTTTCTTTGCTGTGGGAATATTCTGCTAACACTCGTAACTCACAAGAATAAAATAAGAATAATTATCCGCGTGTTGGCTTTGAAAGGCGGGATGCACGTCTTTGTACTTCTGAGCTGCTTGGCTCTGGCAGTTTCTGAACAGGCAGTGGACGGCGACTTGAGAGATCCTTATGATGACAACTACGATGTCACCTCAACATCAACGCAAAAACCCCCTGAGGTCAGAGAATGCTCAAACTAATAAACAAGGAAGGCTGTTGTTCACTATGGCAGCTGTTGTAACTACTTTTTATTTACTTCGTAGTCCTCTTCTAACTATCCCAACGTGCCCACCAAGAGAGGAGGTCACACGGAGGACTCACAGGGGCTCAGTGAATGCAACCAACACCTGGAGGATTTACAGAAACAGGTCAGTAAAGGGAATACCAATGATGTGTAATTTAAATCAGACATTGACATCCAGTTGCCATGTTGTGACTGTTATATCCTGCTCAGCAACATCATAGAACTAATGAGGGAGGACAATTTATAGCAATATGCTTTAAATTGACTTTATTGATATGCTTTTTTTGTATTTGAGCTGTATGTAATGTTCAATGTTGATGTAGTCCCGCAGTCGTCCAAGTAGGTTCCATAACAAAAGATTTACAGTTGTAGCACAATTTTGATCGATGGTATTGGTTTTTGTCACGAGAGGAGCAATTTCTATAAAAGTTGTCAAACGCAGTCCAGTGGTGGGCACAGCACCAGCAGAACTGCAGGACTGAATTTCCAGTGTGCTTCTAGCGGATTCTGACATACCTACTTTAGTCAGTCTGACTGACACGAATTCTGCATGGATTGGGACTTCAAAACTACCATTATTTAACAGTTTATGGTCTTTATTCAGTTACATTTTTGGTCCTATAACCCATTTGAGAATACTGTAGCACCCCCTTTAGGAGATTTGTATAGTTTGATATATTTCAGTCTGAAGACCAGCAGAAAAAGATGACCCTGTTGGCTTAGCAGCCCACGTGTAATCCTGTGTTCAAGAGATTCCTCAGCAGACTCGTAAAGGAAATCGAAAGAGTTGGTTTGGTGAGTTGTGGTTTATTTTATTTAATGTGATTATTAAATCTGTTTTTATCATTGCAGCCAACTGACTCTACAGACATAAAGGTTTTCAAACAGACCCTGTCAGAGATCCGGGCTCTGTTGGACGGTGAAGAAAGCAGCGGAACTCTGGACAATGCCATCAGTCAGATACTTACTGATCTTCGGCCTCATGACCCTGAGCCCCAGAAGTGGCGTTTTGAGGACACATTTGGTGTGGAGCTTGACCTCGTATTGGAGGTAGCACTGTGTGTTCTTGTTACGTTAGACATTCTGCAGCAGTCTATCGTTTTGTAGTCACCAATGTGGTTCGGGGGAAAAAATACAGACAACCGTCGTCTCTTTGGTCTGAGGGAAAAAGCAACACTACTGACCATTTATTGCGCATGCTCATTACAACACAACAACACATTCACTGATCACGCAGGTAACACATGGCTTTGCTCCATCTGCAAGTATGCTCAACACTCCCACTCAAAGACATGTGTATAGTTCTCATATAGTAAACAAAAATATATAACCCCAAAATAAAACACTTGGCATACTGGCAAAGTTCTAAACATTTCAAAACAACTTTAAAATAAAACATTTGGTATATTAGCAATGTTCAACATTACTTCCCAAACAAATATCCCTTAAAACTTTCAAACTTAGCTTTTGTCAAAGGCTTGGTAAGGACATCAGCTACCATGTTTGCAGTAGGGCAATATTCTATACATATTTTACCTTCTGCGTGTGCAGACCGTACAAAATGGTACTTTATGTCTATATGTTTGCTTCTCTGTCTGCAAACTGGGTTCTTTGATAAAGCTATCGCCCCCTGGTTGTCCTCAAATATCTTGACTGGTGTATGCTGGTTACAACTATCTATTCCTCCAAGTAGTTGTACAAGATACATACTTTCTTGAGTAGTGGCTGCTAGCGCCATATACTCAGCTTCGCATGTGGATAATGCTACCGTTTGCTGTTTTCTGCTCTTCCATGATATAACTGGACCATTCTCAGTTAAGCTGAAACAGTATCCAGTTGTGCTCCTCCTGTCATCCATATCGGCTGCCCAATCAGCATCACTGTATCCCTCCAGCTGTAATGGGCTTTCCTCACATTTCTGGTAGTGTAGTTCTTGATCCATAGTACCCTTTAAGTACCTCAGTATGTGTTTCGCTGTAGCCCAATGCTGTTGCTTTGGTTCTGCTAGGTATTGAGATAGTTTACTAACAGCCCAGCTCAGGTCAGGTCTTGTACATGTCATAATGTATATCAAGCTACCTACTATCTCTCTGTATCCTGTTGAATCAATAACTTCACCCTCACTGTCAAAGTTTAACTTTTGCTCACATGGGGTGGATCTCGGTTTGCATTCGGACATTCCAAATTTCGCTAATATCTTCTCTATGTGTCTCTTTTGGGTCATTTTGATTTCTCCATCACTCTGTCTGAAATCTATACCCAGGAAGTATTTAAGTGGACCCATATCCTTCATCTTAAATCTTCTCTTCAACATTTCCTTCACATCACTGAGTAAGGTGTTGTTACTCGCTGCTATGATTAAATCATCCACCCATACTAACAAAATCACTTTCTCATTCTCAGATTTTCTGCTGTAGACACAATGATCAGCATAATTTTGTACAAAACCGTTCTCTGTAAGGTGATCATGTAGTAACATATTCCAGTTACGCCCGGACTGTTTTAAACCATACAATGACTTGTTGAGTTTACACACTAAGTGTTCCCCTGTCTTTGATTTGATTTCAAAACCTTCCGGCTGTTCCATATATACCTCACAGTCCATTGGAGCATGGAGGTAAGCAGTCTTCACATCCATTTGGTGTAAAATAAGATCCTCCTGTACAGCCACCTGCATTAATGCTCGTACAGAGGTCATGTTGGCTGTTGGTGAAAAAGTCTCTGTATAGTCAATTCCTTCCACTTGACCATAGCCCTTTGCAACATATCTGGCTTTACAAGTCTCAGATCCATCTGGGCTCTCTTTCACTGCATATACCCAGCGACCTCCCACTGCTTGCTTGCCTCTTGGCAGTGGGGTCAGAGTGAAAGTTTCATTCTCTGTCAAAGAGTTCATCTCCTCTTTCATCGCATCAGCCCACATTTTTGACTTTTTAGAGTCCATTGCCTCTCTAAGTGTTTTAGGAACATCATAAGCTACTCTGTAGAAATAATCTACATTCTCACTTTCGTCATTGTTACACTCAACTTTACACTGGTACTCCTTAAAGTATTCTGGAGCCTTTCTCTGTCTTGTAGGGTATCTCCTTTCTCCCTCTTCTTTCTGAGTACTATCTGTCTGGGTCGGACCTGTCTCAGCAGCCTCTTCAACAATGGACCCTTTACTCTCTTCAGGCTGTCTCTGTCTCTGACCCTGGTTGACTCTCTTCTGAGGTGTATTTACATAACTCTCAATGTCTTCCCCCATGTCACAATCTGTCTGGGTCTGGTTATCTGTGCCACCTTTGGTGATACATTTTACCAGCCTATGTTTTAGGACTTTTCCTGTCTCAGGATAATACACATTATATGCTGGACTATATTTGTCATAGCCTACAAGGATCCCCTTGTTGCATCTAGAGTCTAGCTTTTTCTTATCCTGCTTGTAAACATAGCATTCAGAGCCAAATATCTGCATGTTGGATAGGTTAGGTGTTTTTCCTGTAAAAACACGGTAAGGTGTCTGCTCTAGCCGCTTACTGTAGCACCTGTTGCGGATTTGGGCTGCTGTTTGAACAGCATATGTCCATAATTGCTTTGGGAGGTTACTCTCCAATAGCATGCATCGTGACATCTCAAATAAGGTTCTCCACCCTCTTTCGGCAGTCCCATTCTGATGAGGTGAGTAGGGTGCACTCTTCTCGTGCCTTATCCCATTACTCCTAAGTAGACATTGAAACTCTTGTCCGGTAAACTCTGTGCCGTTATCTGACCTTATGCACTTTACCTTTCCATATGGGGCTACATCCGCTATGAATTTTTCTGTAGCTTTTGTCGTGTCACTTTTTGTTTTAATGAAGTATGGAAATATCATCCCACTGCAATCATCAGTAAATGCTATTGCATATCTGTACCCATCTTTATCTGCTGGTTCTATAGGACCGCATAGGTCTGTGTGTACAAGCTCTAACACAGCTGTGGCTTTAGAGTCTGCCTGTCGGTTTCTGCTTTGTGTGAATTTGCCCTGTGTGCATATTTCACATTTTTGGTTGGATTTGTCATGTTTCCCTTTTATAGACATTCCTTCAACCACCTTTTCTAATTTTGCAACATCATCAAAATTGCAATGACCAAGTATCCTATGCCACGTTTGAATGTCATGACACCCATATACTTCATCAACATTTTCATCTTCTACTGTGCTAAGGTAATACAGCCTACCATACACGTCCATTTTGAATTTGGTACCATCCTTGTGGACCAGGCAGTCATTACCGTCCTTAAAGTGGACCTCAGCTCCGTTGGCCGTCGCTGCTTTAACTGAAAAGATGTCCTGTGGAAACGATGGGATGTAGAGTGCCTGTTTGAGAATCGTTTTCACTCTTCGTCCCTCGCTGTCCAACAAGTAGATTTCAGCATCTCCCCTCATTTTCGCCATCCCGCTCACCTTGGATCCGTCGGCAAGCTCGATCATGTGGTCCTCAGGTCTGAAGCTCTTGTCAACTGTTTTGAACTTTGTGGCGTTGTTGATCATGTGTGTTGTGGCGCCGCAGTCGACCATGAGACCTTTCTTGTTTCCTCTTTGTGTAGAGCAGTCACTCATCTTGAAGAAACAAAAAGATGTAGGCTCTGCCTCCGTCTCTCCATCAACTTTCTTCACATGGTCACGGCCTCGTCCTCGATATTGTCCCCTTCCGCGCTGTGTTGTGTCCCATTTTCGTTCCTCTTTTCTCAACTGGTATCCGTCCGGACATGTCCTGGCCATGTGTCCCTTTTTACCGCACGTGTAACATTCAACATCAGCCAGGACCATTTTCTTTCCTCTTCCTCTTCCTCGTGACCTTGTTGCCCAACTAGTCTTCATCACGTTGTCTTCATCAGCATTCACGTCACTCTTCCCATATTTTTCAGTACTCTCATAACTTCGCAGTTTCGTTTTAAACTCGCTGAACGTTACAGTGTCATCTGGGTGATGTGCACGACGAATGGCTTGTATGAATCAGGTAGCCCTTTAACTACCATCGCTATCTGAAGCCCATCACTAATGTGCTCTTCTGCTCTTCTCAATGACGTGAATATAGTCTCTGCTCGAATAATATAGTCAGTTACCGTTTCATTGCTGGTCTTATGAAGCGAGGAAAGTTCACAATATAAACTCACAACGCGAGGTTTGTCCTTTCCAGCGTAGTGTTCGCGGAGAATATTCAGCGCTTTTCTTCCGTCTCTTTTCGCGTCTCTCATTACCAATGACAAGCTCTTGTTGTCCAGACATTGCACAAGCTCTGCATATGCCTCGCCGTTCTTCGTCTCATCTTCCGCCCAAGCATCTTCGTCCTCCTCATCTATCTCCGGGTCTTCCGAGATAACTCCTCTGAGGCCGCGTAACTCCATATGCGCGAGGAACCTCGTTTCCCACAGCTCGTAACTTTTCTCTTCGCCGTCGAATAAAAGTCTGAACCACTTTTGGCCTACTTGACTGGGCCCATAACCTGTTACGTTAGACATTCTGCAGCAGTCTATCGTTTTGTAGTCACCAATGTGGTTCGGGGGAAAAAATACAGACAACCGTCGTCTCTTTGGTCTGAGGGAAAAAGCAACACTACTGACCATTTATTGCGCATGCTCATTACAACACAACAACACATTCACTGATCACGCAGGTAACACATGGCTTTGCTCCATCTGCAAGTATGCTCAACAGTTCTGGTGATTGTAGCCATCATTATCATTGAGCTGTGGTCAACCATCTGCTGGTGTGTGCAGTTCAGGTTTTTTGCTGCATGTTTTATGATAAGCTGTGTCTGGAACTGGTTTTATCTTTATAAGGTAAAATATCCTCTATTTTTAAAATATGAAGTATTGTTTAAGTATTTTAAACATGCATTTCTTTCAGATTGCATTTGCATAGCACCAAAAAAACCTTGTCAAGATGGATGATTTTAAACAAATATGCACAAGAGTAAGGGCAATTGACTGGGTCATTCGTAAAGGTAAAATGAACTTAACCTTTACCCTAATCTATTTGAACAAACAAAACAGTTAAACATCAGCATAAGATTTGTGAATGCTTATTCCAGAGTGGTTCAGCAGAACCTGGACCCTCGAGGACGCTCCTTGTAATCTGTACTATGAAGTTCTCATAGTAGACCCCATACTGAAGGTGCCTTCGACCAAGGTGTATATTCTTTTAGTCAAGTCAACGTAAACTGTAGCAAAAACTGTAACTATTCTAATATTTAAACATATTTGCATTTTGCACTTTTAGGCAATTGCTGTCACTATCGCCACTTTAATCACTGAACCACTAGAATATTTTGGCCAAGAAAACAACATGTTTCGTCGAGCTCTTCTTAAATATCTCCCATTGCATATGCAAATTTTGCTTTCCATACTGGTGAGATTAAAACCTTTTGTAAATAGATTGTGGACATTTATTTTGATTGATTGTCTCTCTTTCCCCACAGATTGTTATGCACAGCAGTGTGAATGCAGACATCCAGCATGTGTAGTGGAATTTCTCTTAAAACGATTCTCGGGAAATAAAGTCAAACTATAGAGTTGTCTTAAGTGAATGTAAATAAACTGAAATAAACTCTCCCTCGTGTGGACTCGTTAGTCACTCTCATGAAGAGCCAATTTGTCCACACGTCTGGCTGCTCCTACATTGCTCTCTACCCCAACCGGGGATTCACATTCATTTTATAGGTCATAGGTAAGCCAGGTGGTCACATGACCCACTTCAATAGAAACATTTACAATTCTTTACAGGCACATTTTACAGGAAGACAGGCAAATGGCGCAGGTTCCAGGGAAAAAGTCTGGGAAATCGACCACAACAGAGATGAGATGGACGCAGATGTGAACGGAACCCATGCATGTTTGCATGGGAACGCTTCCACATGCCGGGACTAAGCATCGACAAACTTTTGGGCATTAGTGTTAAAACCTTTCGTGAACCAAGTCTGTCCCACAGCATTTATCATTCCCCCCTTCGATGCATGGTCAGGGCCATGTGAAATCAGCGCCATATGAGAAAATGTTTAGGTAAGCAGACCAAATCAAACTTCATCCCTTTTCCACGCTTCAGCCTTTTTCCACACAGATTTCCTCTGTTGTGGCGGAGCTCTGCTTGGCATTGAGAGGATCTGGGATGGATGAAGTAGAATCAGAGATACAGCATGTGGCACCAACAGTGTTAGCTCAGCATAGCCCACCAGGTCACGTGAACATCGTGGAATGCTGGCTGCAACTGGGTCCAGATGTGCAGAAAAGTAAGCGACAGGTCGCAGGGAACCCCCGTGCGACTAGCAGGACAAAAGTCATGCAGCCATTTCGTTCGTCGACAGTCTGTGTGAAAGGTCTAGTTGGGTCAGGTCAGAGTTGCTGGGTTCTGTAAGGCCATTTTCAACTCACAGAAAGCTGTGTCTGCTTCCTCTGTCCATGTCAGTTTGTCATTAGCCCTAAGCAGTGTTGGAAAAGTTCACTTTCTACATGAACTAAGTTCACAGCTCCAAAAAATTAACTAGTTCAGTTATGTTTTTCATGCTATAATGTTTCTAAATGATTTTATTCAACCACAGGGAGCAATTATTTTATTAGTTTAATGCTGAAACTATGTGTCAGATTTCATCTTCATATCCAATTTTGAATCCTGACCCAGGATATCCATTCACATTGAAGGGACAGCCTTCCCCAGAGGCAAGGTTAGATTGTTCCCATTCTCACCAACTTTATCATAAAACTCATCAGTCGTTGGGCGACTCTTTGCTGCTCTGTTGCTGTCCATGCTGATTTTTGTTTTGATGCGCATGCGCAGTGTGGTGGGACACGCAAAATCAGTCTCTATGTCTGCGCTATCGGCCTCTTCAACTTCGGCGCTCTCACACTTGCCAGGCACAGGCTCTGATTGGGCAACATAATGGTGTGTTTTTCGCCTGGAATTCTCTAGAAATCGGACACCTTATTGAACGAAATTAAAAAGAATGAGCGGGCCGTTCACAGACGACAGAATGAATGTGTTCACATTATCGTTCGTTGGCAGTAATACAGTGCATTCAGTTCACGTTCACCAAAATTATGAATGCGTTCATGAATTTTCGTTCAATGAATGCGTTCAAGCGCAACAGTGGTCCTAAGGCCTTTACCATGAATGAGAGCACTTAAAGGAGAATCCATTACAGAATAATTTGGAATGAATTATCGACAATATGAATACATCCCCAGGAATGACATCAATTGTTTCTTAGTTATAGGTTTTGGAATATTCTGTATTGCTGCAACACGCTTTGTGGAAATGTTTTTGCCATTTTTATATATCACATGACCCAGGAAAATTACTAATTACTACTGTAGTTTAGAAAGGCTTGCTTTGTGGCCTTCTGCGTGTAAATGTTTAAAAAAACAAACAATTCCCTTCTGGAGCAGAGTGGCTTTTATCTTGTATGTCTTTGGAAACACAACAAACAGTGTGCAAAGCTAGAGACAGACACGTTCTCCAAGAATTAGTGGACTGTGAAAACAATGCATCAGAATCAGGAATTTCGACCCATTCCTCCACCACAGAACAATTTTTAATAAAATCTTGAGTTCCCCGCTGTTAGCCTTAATTGGTTTTGATATTGCGAGATACATATTTGTATTAGACAAATTTAAGTTTTTGAGATAGTCTGGGAGTTGCACAGAGACAGCAGAGAAATTATCATCCCAACATAAGAAGTCAGTAGACAGTACATCTTCCCCACATTCACACCATTGCATTCCATAATTTTGTTCTGTCTGTGGACAAACAAGGAATGTTTTGCAGCTCTCCTACATCTCTAAAGTCAGTGTCATCAGTTTGTTTCACTTTGTTCTGAGCTAAAGAAATCATTTCAATTGAGGAGTTAGGGGTCAATTTCCAGTGAAAATAAGGAAATTTGAATCATAATTTAATTCTTTGATAGTAGTCACCTTTAATCCATCTGAAGTGAAGAGGAGACAAATACCCAAATAACACATGAGATCTCGTCCAAGAGGATTGACAGGACACATAGAGAAATGCATGTTTGAATGATTGACCACTGCTATCAGAGCATGTTAAAGGAGAGGTGTAGTATTCCTTTAATGTCTCACCAGACGCTGCTGATGAATATGTGTGGCGACCAGCTTGGGCTTTTGTTTGAGTGCAGAGGTTTTGACTACAGAACGTGTATCTCCTGAGTCCACAAGAAAATTATTTTTTTCACCATTTACATTTAAAGAGAACTGGAAATTTAGAACTTGATTGAGATGTTGTGAAATAAATGCTGTTAGGTTTAGCAGCTCTACCTCAAGATGAGAGATAGATTGTGTGAGCAGTGTATAGTTACCCTCCTGCAGAGACAATTGGGTATGCTGCTGTTTCTGCCACGTGCCCCGTCCAGTAAGTCCGACCCGTAATTCCCTCCAGGCCGCTGTTGGTTTGGTGCTGTGGTGGCGCTGGATATGGTTGCTATTGTTGTCCTGGATAGGACTTCCGTTGGGGCATCGAATATGCTTGTTGCTGTGGCCCTGACCATACCTGTTGCTGTGGCTGTCCTGGATATGGCCCAAAGTAGGCCCCATGCTGTGGTCCAGGAATGTGTGGCCTGGTGTGGGCAGTCTCGAGAGAAATGTCCAAATTGACCACACACATAGCATGTGTTACGGGCCCCAAGGTGGGACTGCCGTAGCAGGAATTGTAACCTGAAAATATTGTAGAAAAGCAAAAGAAAGGATGAACCGAGGTGCTGCTTTTCATGTCCAGATCACGTTTGACGTAAACAGGAAGTTCCGCCGTCAAAACCCAATCTGGTGCAACACCTTCTGCACAAAGGTTCCGCCCCACTAATCCAACTTACAAAAATCAGGAAAGCACTTAATTATGACACATACTATGTCTAAGTTAATGTCTTAGTATTAACCTACCAAAATACGGCGTGTCGTCGGTACACGTTTATATACACGTTTATATGAAAGAGGAACTTCACGAACGATCGGGACACGCACTGGAATCGCTTTAAATTAACTTGTTTTGACTTTATTCGGCTGGATTGAGTGTTTTCGTCGTGTCGTTGCGATGTGTCTTGGCTCTGAGCCCCCCGGCTCCGGCCCCGCCCCCCGCCCGGCGCCGTACCGCGTTTACACAAAGGAGGAACTCATGAAACTGCGGAGAACAGTCGTCTTACCCGGAGATCGTCACGTTATCCCGGCGGACATCCTAAGGAAAACGCAACGAGGCAGACGGGCTGGACGTAAACTCCGAGAGAAAAGAGGGACAAACAGGAAGTCGGTTCCCGCCGTAGTCATGGGTAACGTGAGGTCCCTTCAAAATAAAATGACGGAAATAGCGAGCCTCATGCGGTCCCAGAGGATTTATAGGGACAGCAGCGTCTTGATTTTCACAGAGACCTGGTTAACAGCAGAAATGCCAGACTCTATTGTAGGTTTGGACAATTTTCATCTGCTGCGGGCGGACAGAACGAGAGAATGCTTGAAGACAAGAGGTGGAGGTCTGGCGGTGTATGTGAACACGAGCTGGTCCAAACCCGAACACTGCACAGTGAGGGAGCAGCTATGTAACAAGGATATTGAACTATTGGCTATTGGCATGAGGCCATATTATCTGCCCCGGGAGTTCTCACATGTGATTTTGATCGCAGTCTATGTGGCCCCGTCTGCCAATGCTGAAAATGCTTGTGAAGCACTGCTCTCCTGCACTTGTAGGCTGCAAACACAGCATCCACAGGCTCTCTTCCTCATCTCTGGTGACTTTAACCACGCTTCTCCCTCTTCTGTTCTACCAACATACACCCAGTATGTTACCTGCCCCACCAGAGAGAATAGAACATTGGACTTGTTTTTTGCCAACACCAAGGAGGCTTATTCTTCTTCCCCCCTCCCTCCCCTGGGCAGCTCGGACCACAACCTTGTACATCTGAGGCCTGTGTATGAACCCATCGTGCGCAGGCAGCCTGTGGTGTCCCGTGAGATGAGGATGTGGTCTGCTGAGAGCGAGGAGGCTCTGAGGGACTGCTTCAGCACCACTGTCTGGACTGAGCTTTATGACCCACATGGGGAGGACAGCAACACCATCACAGAGTGCATCACAGACTACATCAACTTCTGTTTTGAGAACATTGTTCCCTCCCGGACGGTGCGGTGTTTTCCAAACAACAAGCCGTGGATTAACCGTGAACTGAAGGCTCTGCTGAAGGAGAAGAAGAGAGCCTTCAGGTCAGGGAACAAGGAGGAGCTGAGGACTGTGCAGAAGGAGCTGAGGAGGAAGATCAGGCAGACTGAGGCCGGCTACAAGAGGAGGATGGAGGAGCAGCTGCAGCAAAAGAACATTCAGGGAGTGTGGAGGAGCCTGAAAACCATCTCGGGCTTCAAAATCCCCCCTGCCCAGACAGAGGGGGATCTACAGTGGGTGAATGATTTAAATGCTCACTTCTTGAGGTTTGATCGGTCACCCGCCCCTCCCCCTGCACAGCTGCATGCTCCCTCTTCCACAGCTGGACAATGCCCTGCATCTGTTCCTCTTCGCTTATCTGTCCCGGACCATCAGCTCCCCACTTCGCCTGGACTCACCCATCCCCCCAGCACACGGTCCCCCCACTGACTGTCACAGCAGCACAGGTGAGGAGTGAGCTAAAGAGGATTAAAGTGAGGAAGGCAGCAGGACCTGATGGCATCAGCCCCAGGCTCCTTAAGTCCTGCGCAGATGAACTGTGTGGAGTTGTGGAGCATGTCTTCAACATGAGCCTGAAGCTGAGGGTGGTACCACAGGTCTGGAAGACCTCCTGTCTGGTACCTGTGCCTAAGACACCGCGCCCCAAAGACCTCAACAGCTTCAGGCCAGTGGCTCTCACGTCCCACCTGATGAAGACACTGGAGCGGCTAGTCCTGGACCACCTCCGCTCCACCGTGAGCTCAGCCATGGACCCGCTGCAGTTTGCATATCGGTCTGGCATCGGAGTGGAGGACGCCGTCATCTCCCTGCTGCACCGCTCTCTCTCTCACCTGGAAAAGCCTGGCAGCTCTGTGAGGATTTTGTTCTTCGATCTTTCCAGCGCCTTCAACACCATCCAGCCGCTGCTCCTGAGGGACAAGCTGGAGACAGCTGGTGTGGAGTATGACCTGGCAGAGTGGATCCTGGACTACCTCGCAGACCGACCCCAGTTTGTGAGAGCCCGGAACTGTGTGTCTGACACTCGGACCTGCAGTGTGGGGGCGCCCCAGGGCACTGTCCTCGCGCCCTTTCTCTTCACCCTTTACACTGCAGACTTCAGACATGACACGGACAGCTGTGTCCTGCAGAAGTTCTCTGACGACTCTGCCATCATCGGACTCATCACGGACGACGATGACGCGGAGTACAGAGGACTGGCGCAGGACTTTGTGGACTGGTGTCAGCGGAACCACCTCCTCATCAACGCGGGGAAGACCAAGGAGATGGTGGTGGATTTCCGCAGACGCCACCCCACTGCCCCCTCACCAGTGAACATCCAGGGACGGGACATTGAGAGAGTGGACTCATACAAGTACCTGGGTGTTCATCTGAACCACAAACTGGACTGGACTCATAACACGGACGCACTGTACAGGAAGAGCCAGAGTCGGCTCTACCTCCTGAGGAGACTCAGGTCTTTTGGAGTGACAGGGCCACTCCTGAAGACCTTCTACGACTCTGTGGTGGCATCAGCCCTCCTGTATGGTGTGGCCTGCTGGAGCAGCAGCATCACAGAGAGGGAGAGGAGGAAGCTGGACAGAGTCATCAAGAAGTCCAGCTCCGTCCTGGGCTGTGCTCTGGACTCGGTGCAGGAGGTGGGGGACAGGAGGGTCCTGGCTAGATTCACATCTATGCTGGACCATGAGTGTCACCCCCTGCAGGACACTCTCTCCGCTCTGGAAAGCAGCTTCAGTGAGAGACTGATCCACCCTCGATGTGTGAAGGAAAGGTTCCGTAGGTCTTTCCTTCCTGCTGCTGTCAGACTTTATAACAAAAACTGTTAGTACTGAACACTCGCAATACTGACCTAACCATGTGCAATTCTGTCATATGTGCAATTGCTGTTGGAATTCATGTGCAATTCATGTGCAATTACTATGAAATTCATGTGCAATCTATGTGCTGTCGTGACACATATTCATGTGCAATTACTGTCGTGATCACATGCAATGGTATTTATGTATTTATTTATTCATTTGTCTATGGGAGTTTTTATTTATTTATAGGAGATCTTCTACTGAAAGTGTTTTTCAGACTTCCTATAAGTGATCTGTTCTGTTCTTCTGTATCTACCTCTGTATCTACCTGCGTTGCACCAATGAAATTTCCCCATGTGGGACAATAAAGGAATATCTTATCTTATCTTATGTCCTCCTCTTGGAGCCTTGGCATGGTGGTTCTGACTGGACAGGTGTCCAAATCTGGGTCCAGCCGCGCCGCAGAAAGGCAGGTGAGATCTGGGTAAATAGAAGGACACAGACTGACACTGTAATATGTTCAGGTGAGAGTGTCCGTGTGTGTTGTGGTGCGGGTGTCCGTGTGTATGCAGGGGGCACATGTGTTCTTGTGCCTGCACCAGCCTGTGTGCTCTGCGCAGTGTGTGGGTAGCTCTCTCTCACTCTCTCTCACTCTCACTCTCTTTCACACTCACACCGGTCATCTGTTTGCATATTTTCTTCCTTTCACACGTTACGGCCTCAGTTTCCCACAGTTTGATCCATTTCTCGTGCCTCTTATTGTCTCTCACTACCTCTGTTGACACTTTTTTATTTCCCTCTAATGTCTCTTTTTTTGTTTTTTCCAATTTTGCTTTTAGATTTGCAATTTGATTAGTGCTCAGTGAACCTCCGGATGGAAATCCAAATTTCTCTGACTACATTGGCAGGCATTCCAGACACTCTCTCCCATAGTTATTTGACATTGCCAGCATGACAGGTGTCTCCGGGATGGACACATCACTTTTAGATTTATTTATTTGCATATCTGCTCGCTTTCTGCAAACTGCACACGTCTGTGCTGAGCGTATGTATCTTTTTCAACGACTCTCTCGTTGAAGCCTCCACCTTATGTGTGGCGCTTTGTATCTTTACTGAAGGACCTAGTCTCGGCTGCCCCTCCCTAGATTTAGCTTTCACTAAACTATTGTCTCAGACAAAACTCGACCAAAGCCTTTAGTGTTAAAACTGGCTATTGGTCAGTGGGTAGGGGAGCCAGGCTCTTCCTGGACTTTGCAGTAGGCTTAGTGCCGACCGACAACCTAACCAGCGAGTGTTCTAACCCACTCCCCAGGCACCTGCGATGAGGCTGCGATTGGACACCGGCACAATGGGCTATTGTGTCTAGCAGAATTATTTAAATGTTCAAATGCTGTCGTGTCTAAATAGTAGTTTTAGAATTGTAAAGAAGTTTTCTAAAGAAAGACCTTTTAATTTGAATAAATTTAAAGGTGCTATTTGTAGGTTAAACTTTAAAAGTGCAGGGTACTACCTCAAAATAGTACCAGACACGTCTTTTAGTGTTTAACATGTCAAAAAAAAATGGGTCACAGAATAGTCTGCCTGCCAGTTAACAATTAACATACATCAAAAAACCCTAGTCTACACAATTATCGTTCCAGGTGGCCAAACACCGCATCACAGCCCGCGAAGACGAGTCGCCGTTCGAAGGATCCCACTTCTGACACCAAATTGTTGTGGAAACTATTCTGTAATAATGACAGAGAAATGAGGCAAAATAGAACCAAGTTGTCTCGTCCAAAAGTGATTATGTAGTTTAGCTGTGCACAGCCAAAATACTCTCCCTGACAGTTGTCTCTCCCTCCCTGGTCTGAACAGAACAAAGATTGAGTTCAACATATGTACATGTATGCACAAAACCAGTCTAAACATATTGCAGAAAAACACACTCAATGTTCTACCGCATGCAAGACATCCTTGGATCCCCAGCTGTCAGTCTGTTTACCCAAGGATGTCTACATGCAGAGCCACAATAAGTGTGACCCGGAAGTTACACACATGTTGACCTAAGTTTATGACAGACATTACATTTTTCTCTCACAATGCACATCTTTGTACTTCTGAGCTGCTTGGCTCTGGCCGTTTCTGAACAGGCAGTGGTGAAATGATGAAAGTTATGATGAAAACTACGATGTCGCCTCAAAATCAATGCGAAAACCCCCCGAGGTCAGAGAATGCTCAAACTAATGCTCAAGGAAGGCTGTTGTTCACTATGGTAGCTGTTGTAACTAGTTTTGCTTCCTTCGTAGTCCACTTCTAACTATCCCGATGTGCTCACCAAGAGAGGAGGTCACACGGAGGACTCACAAGGGCTCAGCGAATACAATCAGCAATGGAGGTTTTACAGAAACAGGTCAGTAAACACCAATGATGTATAATTTAAACCAGACATTCAGGTCCAGCAGCCATGTTGTGACTATAATAGAACTAATGGGGGACGACTATTTATAGCAATATGGAAAAAAAAGTAGGTTCCCTAACAAAAGTCAAAAATTTTTAGATCACAGATGTTGTGACACTCAAGTACTTTCTTCAGTTCCCTTTCTGAACTTTTTTACTATTATTTATCTGTTGGATGAATATAATATACTACTTAAATGATTGCGTTTTATTTGGGAAAATGTAATATTTAATATTGTACATTAAATACAGCACAGTGCATTAACAGTGTTAATAATTCAGTGAAACAGCCCCCGACTGACACAATCATTGCATTTCTTTAGTTAGGTATATCAGAAAAATGTTAAAGGGTCAGGTTTACAATTGATTTACACCATCAGAAGGATCATGGTGACCAGAGTGTAATACTTTTTGAATCATTCAATTATCCTTAGAAAAACAAGGGAGATATTTAGGTTTTTAAGAGTCTCAAAATGAGGCAAAAGTGTCTTTCAGCCAAAAAGCTTTGACCTCTGACCTCTGCTGGCCAGTGGTCAGTACTACTGCTGTGCAGGGGCGCTGTCACCTGTGTGTATACAACCACCACGCAGCCAGTCAATGTTACTGGATTCATCCATCTAACCACAGAATATTATTTTCTGATGTGAAAACAGAAAATGTATTTTATAAGAAAAAAAAGAAGAAAAAAAAACTGATTAATCTATCTATCTATCTGAACTTTCTGTGCATGTATTTTCACAGCAATTTTTACAACCTGTATAATTTCATACAGTTAGGGCAAGCAACAAGCATTTTGAATGAAGTCATGCAAATATTTATGAACGTGGAACTCCTGATGCCTTGATAGTCGTACCGCTAAAAAACATACTTATCCTTAATCAATTTTCATGAGGATTGTTGCATTAGATCACAAATCTTCTGCAGATTATATTTCCTTAAATAGAATTACAAATTTCAAATGACAAATGTTCTTATCAATGACAAATTATCTAATCTGTATATTTTCAGCATTTCTGTGAAGTACATTTTCAAAACTTTCTCCTACTTATATATTGCCGTGTATCATCATGGGAAGGTCACGTGGGCGTGACTTAGGCTGACTGACAGTTGTTGCACAATTTCTATCGATGGTATTGGTTTGTGTCGCGAGAGGAGCAATTTCTGTAAAAGTTGTCAAACGCAGTTTAGTGGAAGGCGGGCCAGCAGAACTGCAGGCCTATAACCCATTTGAGAATACTGTATCCCCTTTAGGAGATTAAAGACCAGCAGAAAAAGATGACCTTGTTGGCTCAGCAGCCCACGTGTAATCCTGTGTTCAAGAGATTCCTCAGCAGACTCGTAAAGGAAATCGAAAGAGTTGGTTTGGTCAGTTGTGAGTTTATACTGTGGTTTATTTTATTTAATGTGATTATTAAATCTGTCTTTGTTATTGCAGCCAACTGACTCTACAGACATAATATATAACGCCCAAGTAAAGGTTTCTAAACAGACTCTGTCAGAGATTCGGGCTCTGTTGGACGGTGAAGAGAGCTGGAGAACAGGGGCTCTGGACAATGCCATCAGTCAGATACTCACTGATCTTCGGCCACATGACCCTGAGGCCTGGAAGTGGCGTTTTGAGGACACGTTTGGTGTGGAGCTTGACCTCGTATTGAAGGTAATAACATGTTCTCCTGGTAAGATTTGAACAAATTACCGGTAGATATTATGTATTTTAATTTGTAATCTTTTCTTGAAGGCTGCACTGTGTGTTCTGGTGATTGTAGCCATTATTAGCACTGAGCTGTGGTCAACCATCTCCTGGTTTGTGCAGTTCAGGAGGTTATTTTCTGTATGTTTTATGATAAGCTGTCTGGAACTGGTGTTACCTTTATAAGGTAAAATTTCCTCTCTAAGGACTTTTTAAAACATTAAGTATTGTTTAAGCATTTTAAACATTATGTATTTATTTCAGATTCCATTTGCAGAGCACCAAACAAACCTTGTCGTGATGGATGATTTCAAGCAAAAATGCACTGGAGTAAGGAAAATTGACTGGAGTGATAGTTTGAAAGGCAAAATTAACTTATCTTTTACCCTAATCTATTTGAAGTGTACAAACAGTTAAATATCAGTATAAGATTTGTGAATGCTTATTCCAGAGTGGTTCAGAAGAACCTGGACTCTCGAGGACGCTCCTTGTAAACTGTACTATGAAGTTCTCATAGTAAACCCCATACTGCTGGTGCCTCCGACCAAGGTGTATATTTTTTCAGTCAAGTCAACATAAACTATGACAAAAACTGTAACTATTGTAATATTTAAACATATATGCATTTTGCACTTTCAGCAATTGCTGTCACGATCACCACTTTAATCACTGAACCACTAGAGTATTTTGGCCAAGGAATCAACAAGTTTCTTCGAGCTCTTCTTAAAGATCTCCCATTTCTTCTGCAAATTCCCGTTCTCCTCACTATTGTGCTTTCCATACTGGTGAGAATGAAACCTTTAGTGAAGAGATTGTGGACATTTATTTTGATTGATTGTCTATCTTTTACCTCAGATCGTTATGTACAGCAGTGTGAATGCAGCCTTCCAGCACGGTATCACTGCACCTTTCCGTGGGCGACGACGGGATCCTCAACTTGATCCTCCCCCAGAGCGTTATGTCCCTCGAATTGAAGGAGGAGGGGATGCTCAGTTTTATGGACCACCACAACCACATCGAGGCTATGATGAGGATGGAGGTGGGGACAGATGTAGAAACCCAATCCGCCAGCGTCCTGTCGAGAGAGTCCGAGAGCAGAGACAGAAGATCACTGTTCAGAGCCTGGGAAACATGGACCACAACAGAGATGAGATGGATGCAGACGTAAACGGAACCCGCCCAGATTCAGAACAGTCCACTCATCGGTCCAAAGTCGAGTCTGAATCGGAAGGCAACGTGTCCATGGAACAGGCAGAAGTTAATACAACTCGGCCAAAAATGAAACAGACATTGGCTAAGAAACACGCTGATGTCAGCAGAAAAGTGACAGAAGTCGGAGCGCAGACAAACACTGCAGCAAAGAGAGGGGCATCAACAAGTGAGTCGCCACAAATAAAAGAAGATGTTCGGGTAAGTTCATTTGTCATCGTTCAGGGCTGCTATCGGAATAATCGTGAACGTAATCGCTTGGACTACACACACCAAAACACACAGTTAAAGTACTTTTTATAACAAAGATGGGGTAAAATCAAATCAAAATGACAAAGAAGAATAAGCAATTTCTTACTTATTATTATTTCCACTTTGATTTGAATAAAACGTCAAATGGCATTTCAAACTAGTATTTAACTAGTAGTTAATTTATTAAAAAGTGTGATCGTTTTTTGTTTTTTTGTGCCACAGTATTGCACACATATATTGAATGACAGTATCTGATTGCTTGTATACATCTACATTTTAGCATTTTTCAACTCTCATCCATATTTTTTTCTTTTTCTAGAGAGAAGATTGCACTAAAAAGATCAAAGCCCAAAGGTGCAACTCAAAAATATTAAAGAATAGAAAGTATTGGACATCCTGTACAGGAAACATTGCCAGAAGTGGCTCCATAGAAGCTACAGTAGATCTAAATACTTTTAATTGTTTTAATTATCCAGGATTCTGCCAGCCAGACACCCCACATTCACATTGATAGTCACTCAGGTATCAGGATTTATTTACTCAGTGGATCAAAGGAAACACAAATATCTAATAATGTTGTTTCAAATAATCATCTGGGTTTGGTAAAAGGGAAATTGTGATCTGGAGCTCACACAACTGTTTGAATGACCTGCGATTAAATAATTGAACCTGTTTTTAAATTTTATAAATGAATAATATTGGTTTCTTGGGAGTGGGAACATATTATGTTCTAAATTATGAAGATATGTTTATGCATTTATGCTATCTTATACAATAAAGAATGTTGTTTAATATTCCATGTTATTCTAGTAATGCTTGATATAAATAATATGCAAAAGCGGCACAAACCTGGCCACCCATAAAATTATTCATCCATGCACATCACAGCACTTCTGATAAACGAAATTATCACCTGAAATGTGAAGTTTCAAAGCCGATAAACCAGTTAGTTTTTGAATGTTACATGAGGCGCCCCGGGGTGTCTAGATAAGAGGTAAACAGTGGTAAAATGACACGGAAGTGCGCCCCTAGTGGCAGGCTGAGGCAGTGACCTGTGAACCGCGCACGCGCTTCTTCCTGACACTGTCATTGGCCGAGCTCGACGCGCTTTTGCCCCGTGCCTCTCTTTGCTCTGCCCACTTTCAACTCAAGAGTCATGTCACCTTTGGAAACGCTGCCCACGAGCCACTGACGTTTATCTCTGCGCGGCACTGGTCAAGAATGGAGTTATTGGTTCGATATCTGGACAGGAGCAACTCTGTCAGGTGAGATTCAAGTGTCTCACGTAAACAATGTTCAAATGAATTGCACTCTTACTAAGTTCACATTTCTAAGTGACTGTTGGTACAAGAACCTACTTCATTGCTGGCTTAATACTTTTGACTGTGTAATTAAGAATACACCACAAATGCATTTAAAAAAATCTACTGTTTTAAAATGTGTTGAAATAAGTTCAGACAAAGTAGAGACACGTTTAAAAAAGTGTGTACATTTTGTGTGGGAGGTACTTTGGCCATCAAAATGTGAACCAAACAGTGCAAATATTGTGGCCCATATTTTGCTCGGTCTAACCTTGGACTTAAATCCAGGTAGCAACATGAATGTAGCCAGTGTGCTCTGGACATACAGTTCCTCCTGTGAGAAGACTGTTCTGTGCTCTGAAATATTGTGCTTGAACTGCAGAAAGCACTGACTGACGCATTTTGCCTATTTCACTTCTGCTTTTTGAGCAAACGTGACTCTTTGGCCTCTGTTCTGAATTATTATCTGTGTTCTCGGTAACGTGGCGCTTATTTAACTTTACAGCTCCACCACAACAGCAGATGTCATTAAAGAGGAGAACCTTAGAGATGACTTGAAGTTTTATTTCATGAGCCCCTGTGAGAAATACAGGGCCCGGGACCACTTTCCCTGGAAAATGGGTGTTCAGATATTAAAAATAATCATGATCACCACACAGGTAGGCCCTTCAACCTGCTCACGACCACTGACACTGCCAAAACTGTGTTAAATGTGTGTTGTTTCTTCTTCTACTCCCCTTTTTAGCTTGTTCTGTTTGGCCTCAACAATCAGTTAGTGGTGGCGTACAAAGAGCAGAACGCCATGAGCCTCAAAAACCTATTTCTAAAGGATTATAGCGGTGTGGACCCGGACGACTACAGTGTGGCTGTGTACACACAACAAGGAGTCTTCGACAGTCTCTTTTACATCTTTGATCAGGTGAACTTTAATTAGATTGTGTTGCCGCTGACAACAGCAACAACAACAACAACAACAAACAAATGACTTTGCCGGACATAAACAAGACAGACTTTTAATCATTCAACTCAAAAAAATGGGTTCTATTTAATCCACCAAAGTCTTAATTACTCACTCCTCTCCATTAACATGACCCAAACATATTACAAGGAAAAGTATTTTTTGGGCAAAAATATCATGGCAATCCAACCGAAAAGTGCTAAATGTGTTCCATTTGTGTGTTTGCATCATGTTGAACAATGCCTGGGCTTCTTCGTACATTTTGGGGACTTTTTCCCATTCATATGATGTACCATAATAGAGTTTCACTGGAGTATAAATCTCATTTTTGGGGGAAATGTATTCTATAAAATCCGAGACCAAGAACAGACATTTCATCTTGAAATGCAATTTAAAATAATACCAGATTAAAGAACATAGTGAATAGGTTTACGTATGCTAATGTAACACCTTCAGCTACATGACGCACAGGCAACAAACTGTCGTAAGTGTCTGGTATGTTACAATACTAACAAGTTTACCAAAGCATCAGTATTGTCCCAAATCACCATTGAATTCTTCTTCCTCTGTGTCACTTCTAAACAACTCCACAAACTCCAGCAGTAGAGGAAGTGCAGATTCTTCTTCTGCGTCGCGTAGAGCCTTGAGCGCCCTCTTGTGGTTTCCAGTGTGAAAATAATGTGAGTAATCTCACATACAAGTCGCTCTGGAGTATATGTCGCACCCCGGCCAAAACTATGAAAGACTTATAGTCCGGAAAATACGGTAATTGTTTTGAATTGTCAATCGCTATGGCAACCTATCCTAACTATGGATATGCCTGTTATTCAAACTTTTCTTGGTATTTTCCAGGTCTAGGTCAGGTCATCCATTATCCATGTGTTTGTCGAACTGTATCTTTTGATTAATTTGGTGGTTTCCTCGTGTATTTAACTCAAGGCTCAACTCACTCATGTATTTACAGTTCAGTCAGTTGGAGCAATTGTCCGTGGGTCCAATCGGTTATGCAGAAGACGCTGATGGAAAAACGCTTCCAATAACGGTCTGTAAAGAGGTCTACAAAAGAGGCAACATAAATCCATCCGACGAGGCCTTTGACATTGACGCTCAACTCGAAGAAGGTTCCACATTTACACCTTTTCATACAGAATCCGACACTGATAAATTGATGCACTTAGAACGTTTTGATCAGGAGCAACATATTCTTGTTTGATTTTTAAGCATTTTAAATAGTAGTGCCCTCAGTCCACCACAACACACTAATTTTCATTTTCTTTCCTTTGTAAATTTGTTTTTCCATCTTTGTGTTCATTGTGTTTATATGAAATAATTTATGTGACAGAATAATGCCAAATATCTGTTTTTTACTAAAAACTAAGACATGATACATTTTGTTAAAGGAATAATGGAGGATTTTTCGCCGATTTGAGAACTCGATCTCCGTAGATTTCCATCTCTTCTGAGCCAGCTCGAACTGTCTTTCTCTGTCTTCATTTTGTCCTGTACACTGAGGGAACTATATTATGATAGATCCATGTGCTTAGACACAGGGAAACGTGGTGCTCTCCTGGGGATGAGCCAGAACGAGGCTGCAGGTGCGCATTAGGTGCATCCTATGATTGACATGTGAATGAACTACTCTGCTGTCCACGCCATGAGGAAAGCGACATAGATTTGGCGCCAAAAAATCCTCCATTACTCCTTTAATGTAATGATGTGATATAACATTGCTTCAACAATATAGACTTGTTCTTCCAAACTGTAATTCAAATTGTGTTTTGCTTTCTTTTTCAGTCTGCATACATCATGATCCAAGAACCGTAAACAAGTGGAAAACACAGAACTCCTCCTTTTTTGAGTTTGACTTTTACAGGTGGGCGTGGCTGGGCATCTCTCTTCGTGCAGTTTTCCCTCTGCGTTCAGCTAATGCATTTTGATCCGTCTCTTTAGGCTTATTGACGTAAAAATCACTTTCCAACTGAAGGGAATAAACCTGCAGACAGTTCGCTCAAGGGAGCTACCTGACTGCTACTCATTTTATGTAACGGTAAGTGAGGACATTTGATTGTAATTTGGGATGATTCTAATAAAAATCGCAAATTACCATAATTTCCTCCACAAACAACAAAATATCCTGTTGTATTCCGCATTAAAACGTTGTAATGGACAAATTACTCTTGTATGTCTAACTTTTCTAGTTTGGTATACACACTTGCTAGTCTCTAGTATAATATAAACTCTTAAAAAAAGGCATGCATAAAATAAAAAGGAATAAAATAGACTTGAATACAAAATATATACAGTATGGACAGAACACTTGGTTATCTTTATTGTTCAAAAATACACTGAAAAAACATTCTTTCTTGCAGTGCAACAGCCCTTGTGGTGCACCTTTTTTTTAATTGCTGAATATTTTGTGGTTTTTTTATCAGATAACATTTGACAACCAGGTTCACAGTGGAATGGTCAAGGTTTTCCTGGACATCGACGCTGAGAGCAGTACTTGCAGAGGCTGGAAGATATCTGGAACAGGTACAAAACGTTCCCATCAAACTTCGACTTCTATTAGTACCCAATATTGTCATATTCAAGCAGATGTGGAAAGTAACTCATTACAAATACTCGTGTTAGTCCAGTCGAGTAGATCTTTGTGGTGATTGTACTTTTCTGAATAGATTTATAAACTTCTAAACTGTATAAATTCCAGAAATTGTAATTAGTTGCATTAAACTCTAAAAGTCCCAGTTGTCCCAGTCCACAGTTGCCTCACCGCTCTGCTGTCTCTGCTCTTTTCTAAACCTACAAACTCAAAAAACAAACCTGCGTCGCCTGCTCTGGTTGCCTTTTGCTCAGAAAATGAGTGGCTTGGTTTTAAATGACGTAATTCACCATTAACCAGTCAAATAATTGAGTTCTGTTTAAAAATTGTGATCTAAATAGCTTCTGAAGTGGAATTAAAATGTAATTGCCTGTATTATATCGTACATACTTTTAATTGAGTACATGAAGCTGTACTTTTACAAATCCTCAACTCGGGATGTCATGATATCCAATTTTAGAGTTACTGTGATTATTGTGAGGAAAAACATCACGATTTAACCATTATTCATGATTGAGACCAAACAACAGTTACATTTTCTTTCATTTACATTGTCTAACATTCCTCAAACTTGTGAGCGGCATTACGAAATGTTACTTTCTGAAAGACAAATAAAGTTAAATGTGACAAACAGCCAGATGAAAAAAATATATTTACAGTTACCGCTAAGTCTATTTTCTGGATGCTATATTATACTAAAAATACTTAATTTTGCCTCTAAAATTGTCACGATTATATTTTTTTGGTTCTTACGATTATATTGTGAGCTAAATAATCATGATTATCGATTAACCTAATAATTGTGACATCCTTATTCTCAACACGCTTTCCACCGCAGCTTTCAAGATGCTGGTGTGAGTAAGAGTAAAACAAGTATTTTATTGAAGGTTGCATAAATGCATAAACTCTTGTTGTACATCTTAGTACATACAGTCGTTACAAACAAAAAGAGCTGTGGCATATTTGTGGTCGGTACAGTTGGGAGTTTCTGTCTGTTGGGAGTGAGTGGAGGAGATAAGGGCCCTCGGCTCACAAAACCTTTTCTGTTTCAGCTCAAAAAAACACACGCTATCTTCTGGTGTTTGATGCTTTTGTCATCCTGGTGTGCATCACATCGGCTATCCTCTGCACTCGCTCCATCGTGCTGGCGGTCAGGCTGCTCCAGGTCAGCAGCGTTTGTTGTCAAGTCAAAGTACAGAACTGTAATGTGGGGCAACAGCATTCATTTAAATGGCAAAATAAATGGCAAAGAAGGCCATTATTTAAGTAACATAATTTCCTCGGCAAATAACAAAATAAAGCCTTCTGATATATAAAAACATGTGTTCTAAAATACATTTTGTTGTAGTTTAGCAGTTGATATTTCCGAATGCTTAAATCACATGTCACAAATTGTCATTAGATGTTTTTCGAAGTTGTTCTGCTCTACAATATACTCCCACCATTGTTCAATAATACAATTTAAAATGGCTATTTTATTAATTTGCAATACATACTTTTAGTCAATTAACATAACAATGTTTTCTTTCTTTTATTGTTTTTAGAGGTTTTCTAGATATTTAGATGAGAATTACAATCGCAATGTTTGTGAAGAAGACCAGAGTGAGTTTCTCAATGGCTGGTATGTGATGGTGATTGTCAGTGACGTCTTGACCATCATTGGATCCATTTTGAAGATGGAAATTCAAGCGAAGGTAAATTGTTTTACACAAATATCACGCACAAGATGCAGCTACACCCTTTACAGTGTCTACACACAGAATATGCTAAGCGTTAACTTACGCTGTGGACTTTGGACGTCCACACTATATGTTTATCATTGTTTAGAAGCCTTTTCACACTGCGACAGACATGTGAAGTTATGAAGCTGACTATAATTCAATGTGTGTTGCACTTTGAACTACAATAAAACTAAATTACATAACTGTGCCATTTGTCATTTGTACATTTTCATATTATGTAGCATTTTACGAGATTAGTAACATTTCATCAATCTGTTTTTTGTCTAGAGTCTGACCAGTTATGATGTGTGCAGCATTTTGCTGGGAACATCCACATTGTTGGTGTGGGTCGGTGTCATCAGATACTTGGGTTACTTCCAAAAATACAATGTGAGTTTGTATCTTTTGCTTGACCTTTTATTTGAGGACTACTTCAAACTAAGGCTGTTGTTACTTTGTAACTCCAGGTGCTTATTTTAACAATGAAAGCAGCATTCCCCAAGGTCCTGCGCTTCTGCTGCTGTGCTGGCATGATCTACCTGGGCTACACCTTCTGTGGCTGGATCGTACTTGGCCCATACCATGAAAAGGTAGTACATATACTTTAGTAATGTGGACTGACTTGCATTTCAATAATGTTGCGGAGTTTGCAGGAATATGGTCTTTGCAGATTATTTGTAGGTGATATACTTGTCCAAACCAAACATGTAGGTGCATTTAAGCAGTAATCATTTTCTGGTCTTTAATTTTTCAAACTATGCTTGTCTTGCCAGTTGCCACCAGAGGGCAGCAAGTGTTAACTTTAGCAAGCCCTAACCTGAGAAGTTTGAAAAGGCTATATTTTTAAATAATTATATTACTAGACTATATACAATGTCGGCCTATATTTGTTTATATATATTTATATTTCCACACATTTTTTGCAGCAATGGGTAACACCTATTGATTTTGTAGTATTTATTTGGTTGATAACCACAGTCCACTGGCCCGGTTCAATACAAACCACAAAACATGATATTGGACAATTACAAAGTCCTTCTTCGGTCATAATTAAAACTCCTGCTTTAACAAGGTTGGTGTTTGTAATGTGGCCAGTGGGATTAATGTCAATTTACGTTCCAGTGTTTACAAAGCAGTGGTCCGGGGACTCCACTTTGAGTTGCAGTGTGTATTTACTGCAGAAATAAACAGAGGATGTAGTAGGACGTGCCATCCCACACGTCTTCAAGTGCTTTGTCCCAGATCCATGTGTTCAAGGGGATGTTGTTTTAAGATATCATCACACAAACTCATAATGTTTGTGTTAGACTCTGCCCTCAAACCATCTGCCTCTTTATTTGTCTCTGTTTCTGCCAGTTCTTCCGCATCAGCTGATTCACTTGGTTTTTGCAGCTACTACGTCTCAGAGTTTGCCTTGTATCACTTAAGCACTTTTGGACGATAACAATCTGCTCCAAAGTGAACCCATGGAAACAAGGCTTTATATTAGAGATGTCACAATATACAGTTTTATTGTTAGACTTATTGTGAGAAGAAACATCACCATTATTTACGATTATTGACACCATGACCAACAACAACAGTGAAATTAACTGTTTTTGTTCATTCACATCGTCTAATAGTCCTGGAGTATGTCGCCAGCTTCATGAAAACAAACTTTCTGCATGATTATATGACCTAAACAGACAGATATATTAAAAAAAAAAAAACAGCACTTTTAATGTTGGTTTATGGAAATTATTTGATTGGAAATTACCTTATTTTGCTTTGAAAATTGTCACAATAATTTTGTCTTTCGAGGTGGAAGGTGAAGTGAAATTTTTTTTAAATATATATACTGTATATCACATGTGCTCTTGATATAGTATACTGTATATCGTGTTAATAAAATTATTTAAAATGAAATCAAAAGGGACAGAAACGTCTCTGCTCGAGTGTAATTTAGTGTAATCTCCCATACAAGGCTGTAAAGTGATCTTTCTGCCTTTTTGTGCTTTAATTTTATGGTCCAGTCACTTTGTGTGCTAGACTTACTCCTAAACCATTTACAGGGACATACTAGTACATTCCTGATGCATTCTGAAGTATTGTCTGCATCTTTTTATTAAGATAATGCCCAAAAAAAGCTATTTATTTTTTCGTTTCTTGTCAATATCGACCTGAATAATTGTGATTGGTGATTAAGTAAATAGTCTTGACGTTACTTATAGTGTGTATTTATGCATCTATCCCACAGAAGATGAGTAACTTCATTGTGTGTTTGTTCCCCATAGTTCGAGGGCCTGAGTCTTGTGGCCGAGTGCCTCTTTTCCCTGGTGAACGGCGACGACATGTTCACCACGTTTGCTCAGCTCAAGGATAAAAACACTTTGGTGTGGGTCTTCAGCAGGGCCTACCTCTACTCCTTCATCTCCCTGTTCATCTACATGGTGCTGTCACTCTTTATTGCCCTCATCACGGATGCCTACGAGACCATCAAGGTAGAACTGATATGAGCCGCTTGGTATCGGTGAAAAATCCAAAAGTTAATCATTGCATTTTGGATGTTTTGACAGAACTATCAAAAGGATGGCTTCCCGCTGACCGACCTGCAGAAGTTTCTGAGAGAGCAAAAAGAGTCGACAGTCTCTGAGGAGAACGTCCAGATGGATGTCAATCATCAGTGTGCTTTCTTGTGCTGTCGTAAAAGGTGTTGTACTTACAGTATTTTTGTGACTATTGAATCTTGTTTGAGACTTACTACAGTTGTAATCTGAAACTGTAAAATGTGTAGATCATAAATACACATTATACTGCAATGCTGATCCAAACAAGCTTAATAAAAGAAAAAGGTTCACTAACTTCCTGTTGTAAACTGCAGAAGTGATAATCACTGCTTCTTCATTGTGGCATTTCTCCGCAAGCAGTGAATTTTCATGGACTTGTTTTTACTGCTGGAAAATGATCGCAAAATTTCAGATTATCATTATCATTAATGAAGCAATTAAGGACAGAACAGTGGGCGGAGACGGGGGGTAGGTGAAAACATTTTTCAAAGCACTCAAGCCTCAAACACAGGACAATAAAGGATTATTCAAACATGCCACAGTAAAGTGTAACGCAGGTGGCTCTTTGATTTACGTACCCATTTTGCATTTATATCATTACAGGTGTTTTATTACTCAAACATATCTTGGAAAAACTTACTTTCTTACTGTGAGCAGTGTCCCCTCTCCACTGATCTGACCCGGCAAATACTTCTTGCCACATCAGCTGCGTTGTACAGTTTGGCCTCTTCCTCTCTGTGTGGCTGTGATCAGCAGGCAGCAGACTGGAGCAGAGTCTCCCCCGTGCTGCGGTCTTGGCCTGGTCTTACGTGGTCTGAGAGCAATGAAATTAGCGGTGGCAGCTTTGTGGACACACCCAGAGATGGGCTGATTACAGAGAAACTGAGGTTGTGCGCTGGAGGAACTCCTGCCCTCAGCCAACATTTTTTCTTGTTTTGTTGCCTTTCTTATAAAAAGTCCACCTTCACTTTGTAGATGCAAGTATTTTGTACGTTTTGATAATCTGTACAGTTTGTCTTTACCAGTGGCGAAAAAAAATCTTTACATTTGAGTACATGAATCAAAATACAAGTAAAATCATAAATACTGGAGCTAAATTTTAGATCAGTTTTTTTTCAATCATGCAGTTTAAAGCTAAATTCAATCGTTTTTTTGCAGATACAGTGTCGTTCTATGTGTTTGTAGGTTTAAAAAGGAGATAAGACGGAGGTGGGACGAGTGGGTTTCAAATTACAATTAGTACGTGTTAAATATGTACAATTAACCAAAACTTTGATTAGAGTGATGTGAGTTATTTGTAGTTTGTTACTTTCCACCTCTGGTTTTTAGGCAGAAATGAGTTGGTTGTTTCTTTCTCTGCTTCTCTAAATACGTGTCGTTGCGAGGAGCTTAAACCAAAGTGGAATTTCAGTTCTGTTTCAGTTCTAAAGAATTTAAGCCTTTATTAAATTCACATTGAATTTAAATACAATTCTAACAAATAGATTTGTTTGGGTTATAGCGAGAGACCTTTATTATTTTTGTGTTCAGCTCTGACATTATTCCAGCAGTGACCTGATAATATATGGATAAATTATTATTTTCATGAAACGGTCGATTTGCTTCACAAGTTTAACCGCAAATTTCTATCTAAGTGCTGAGGGAAGTGTAGTATTTTCCTCTGACAAACAGTAATGAGGAGGAAAAAGGATGTGTGTAATCTTAGACTTGTAACTAAATATAATTTCTCTCTGAAAATGAAGAAAACTGCTAGTGACCTTGCAAATTAGATGACCTTGGTTATTAGTGCTACTCTAGTTTAGTTACAATTGACCGTAATTGACATTATTTATGACCTTGCTCTGAGTAAATGTAATATATGCTACTTGCTCACAAAATTAGCTGCTGAAAGGATGAAATTACATCTTGATCTTCATTAGACACTTCCCACTCTTATTGCAGCCTTTGACATTATACATTATCTGTATTGAAGATACAATTGCATTAGACGACTAATGTTGTGTATAATCTCTCTAAAGTAAGACCTAACCTTCTTTATGTTGATTTATTTTCCATAGTGTTATTTAATACCGTTTTGTTTTGCAGAGTTCCTGAAAATGACAGTGTTATCCTTATGAGCTGACAGCTGTGCACTTCCTGAGGACGCAGTGAAGGATGCTGGGAAAGAGCTTGTCATGGGCCCATGGAGTTTTAAAAGTCCAGTTTCAGTATTTTGTGAAATGTGATGTTTTTGTACTATGTATGTATGTATGTAATTTATTGTTTTTGGACTTAGTTTTTCTGCTCGTCTTCTCAAAGAGGCTTTGAACAATTGAAGAGATGTAAAACTGGATTGAAAAATAAATGTTTTGTTTTGTGGCAATGGAAATCGATTAACAGAAATTCACAAATTAATCATTTTTCTGTTACGGGGCCCCTGGGCGTACACAAGCTCTGACACTGGGGTTGACACTGGTTATTATTTGAATTTGTTTTTAACACCCTTGAGAGTGTTTTGGAAGATCATAGGTTTCAATATAATAAAACAAGAAAAATAACATTGACAAGGAAAGAGATTGATTTTCCTCGTACTTAAGTTCAGGTTCTCGGTGTGAGAGATACTTTAGAGGCTACTGGAGACAAAAAGAAGTTAAAAGTTTGAAAACACTGCTTTACGTCAGTGGTTTCCAAGGTTTTTCGTGAAATTGGGTCTGATAACAAACTACTATACAAATAAATTTAATCTTACAGTGGGGGTCCCGAGTCGGTTATATGGTTATTGTGGGGGTCCTGGACTGGAAAGTTTGGCAAGCCCTGCTTTAAGTCATAAGGCGGTGTAGTGCAGTGTAGTGTAGTGTAGGAATTCCTGCAAAGGGTTAATCATTATTATAAGTCATACATTAAGCACAATGGATTAAATGTTAAAAGATAGAAATTGATTACACATTGGCAGGTTAGAATAGTAATAACTCCGAATTGCAAGCTCTTTGGGGCGTTATTCCCTTCATTCAGCCTGGTATCAGTGGAGGAATGTGATTGGCCAGCGCACACGCCCTGCGCGTCACTGCTCCACACGCCTCAGAGGAAAGTGTCCTCACTGCCTCGTCCTGTCCCAGACTTCACTCACTGCCTCGTCCTGTCGCAGTCCGTCTGTGGCAGTATGTTCAGTTCACGGCTGCCCAAAGTTTGAGAAAAATGCCGCTTTTTGCCTCATCGCAAGCGTTTGGTGAAGTGTGTTTTTTGACAAACCTTTGAGACTTGCTCAGGAAAGGTAAGCGCACCTGAAATTATGTTGAGTCTATAGTAGATCGTTTCTTGCTTACACAACTTGAACTGGAACAATGGCAATGTTTTATTTAGTTTTTTCCATCTTAAAGAACTAACAATTTGAGTTTGTGTTAGTACAACTTTTTTTTTGTGTAGAATTAACAATATTGTAGCAGCCTAGATAGATAATTCCTGACCTCACGTTTTTGTTTCGACCCCTGTCAGTGTTTCTCTGGTTTCTATCAGAAGGAGCTGGCCATGCCACTTAAAAGGCAGCACTTTGTTTTGTTTAGTTTAAAGTCATTAAAACGTCAACAGCAGTCTGGCCCTGTCAGCCTCTGCCTTTATAATCCAACTTCTTATCTTATTTAACATTTGCAGATTACACGTAGATTCTTGAAGTCATACTTTAATGCGTGTGAATAACTCTCTGCCTGTCTGTTTCTTAGACTAAAATGGACAATCAAAGCTGCCATTACAACGAGTCCATGGGCTTTTTCTACCACAACATCGGTGCAGACGACAACTGGGACAAAACTCAGCTCATCTTGGTGCAGGTGGTGGGTTCCCTCTTCTGCTGTTTCATTCTGGTTTCAAACCTCATGGTCATCGCAGCTGTCATCACCAACAAGAGGTTTCACTACCCCTTTTACTATCTGCTGTCCAACCTGGCAGCGTCGGACTTCCTGGCGGGGATCGCGTATGTGTACCTGATGTTCAACACTGGCGAGGTGTCCAGGATGCTCACGGTCAAGGGCTACTTCATCCGACAAGGCCTTTTGGACGTCAGCCTCTCCGCATCCCTGGCCAACTTGCTCGTCATAGCTCTGGAGCGCTACATATCCGTCCTGAACTGGAACGTCCACAGCAACCTGACCAAGAGGAGGGTCACCTTACTCATCGTGCTTGTGTGGGCCATTTCGATATTCCTGGGCGCCGTTCCGAGTCTGGGCTGGAACTGCATCTGCAACCTCGGCGACTGCTCCCAGCTTGCGCCCATCTTCAGCCGGAGCTACCTCGTCTTTTGGTCGGCGTCGAACTTGTTGGTTTTCCTCATAATGGTGGCAATATATGTGAGGATTTACACGTATGTTAAGAGGAAGACGACCATGCTCAGCTCGCACACCAGCGGCTCCATCAATCGCAAAAGAACGCCCATCAAGCTCATCAAGACAGTCATGGTGGTTCTCGGTAGGTGTATCGTCATGTAATTAGTACGTCTAACCATCTAAATATGATCATAGTGATGAGTCAGAATGTTTTGCCATATTTGAATGAATCACAGAGGAGATTTAAGGCAAGTAGTTGTATTAGTTAGTGTGTATAGCTCTAGAAATGTCCTTTGAATACTCCAAGCTGTGTACAATACTTGGGACGTCTCATGGGAGAAAGCTCTATTGTATTCTGTTTGTTCAGGGTTTGTAATGGGAAACCTTTTGTCGGGATAGGCTGCTCCAGTTCTTTCACAATGGTCTCGTCATGTAGGCTTTTACTTGTGCCAAACCAGGTGTTGACTGAAATACTTACACGGAACATACAAAGAATAATATCACAGCGTATGTAATCACAGCAGAGACGCAGATTGTGACTATTTTATACCTTTTGGAGCTGACCGATTTGCATGTGAACTCGAGAGTTAGAGTGATTTTGTCTCCTCGGCCTGTGTGGCTCGGCATCCACCACATTGTCCCCTACAGCAGTCCCCACCCGGCCCTGCACTTAAGGGCCATTCATTCCGTGTCAATTGCTTTCAGATGCTTTGCGGTGTCTTTGCTTGAGTTTGCATTTGCGTGATAGTACACACATTGTACGCATTGTAAACTGCAGGAAAAGTAAGTTGATTCATCTTTTTACGTGTCCAAAAGTTTATGTACCCAAATGCAATCTGCTCGGGTGGACTGGACAAACCCGTTTAAGAAAACCAGCAATGCGATTGAAGCTCTGATAATGCAACTTTAAACTACGTGCATTAAATTGGGAAATGTGTTCTAAAATTGTGATACTTGTTTACTGCAAAGTTAAGTTTCCTACACTCAGACAGGCGTGCACTTATAAAGGATGTCCACATGCTCAATGAAGAAAGAATTAATCCCCCATGTTTGAAGTTGTAATATATAATGGCTCTTGTTTTGTCAGCAGTTGCTTTGACACAGAAGATGCTGGTGCTGCAGACAAGTTTGTGCTTGTGGCTTTTCTTTCACAGCTCGGAGTGGCTTAAGGAGACTTTTATGCCCAAACATGTCTCGGTTGTGTGCATTTGTGCCCATTATTTACCAAACATGCAATTGAATATGAGCAAAATACATTTCTGTGACCTGTACTAACCTGCAGGGTCTGTTATAGTTAAACTACTGCATTCAAAAATATAGAGATTTGAGGTAATCCTGACTCTAATGCATTTGTGTTAATCTTTATCACAGTAAAAACAAACCTCACTGCAGTTAAAGAATGCTATTCTCCTCTTGTTTCCCCACAGGGGCTTTTGTGTTGTGCTGGACGCCCGGGCTGGTGGTCTTGCTGATGGATGGCCTCCACTGCACCAGCTGTAACGTGGTCAAACTGAAACGCTGGCTGCTGCTGCTGGCCGTGCTCAACTCCGTCATGAACCCCTGTATCTATTCCTACAAAGATGAGGAGATGTGGGCCACGTTCAAGAACCTCTTACGCTGTATCGGGAACGGCACCAGGAGGCAGCGGTCCCTAAAGGCCAACATGCGACCGCAAGGTTCTGGACAAGACACGGGCAGCAGTCAGCCCCCGTCAGAGGAGATGAAACATGACGACCAGGAGATACTAAAGACGTGAAGAATAAGCTATGAATTAATTTTTGATGTGTACATTCGAAGTTAGACATTGAAGCTGACGTTGACGCTCCAAGCTACAACACAAGCAGCAAGTAACTTCTAATTATGATCATCTTTTAAAGACCACCTGATCAGTGATCAAGATAAAGCAATTTTTATGGTCTTTATAAGGAAAGTTACAAATGTAACTATGGTTCTATGAATCCCAGATGTTTTAGCACCGAATGCTTCTCTTTGTGCATTTGCAGGGAATCATTCAGTGCTAAAGCATCGACTGGCGTTCAGTAGGGATGAAATAGAACTCTGGTGCACTATGCATTTTGAAGAACATGCTCATAAACCCACGGAACTGTCTTGTACTGTATATAATGTCTATTTGGACAATTTCTATGAATTGAAATATGAATTTTCTTCAGTAAATTTGTTGTTGTTATTATATATAAAAATGCATATTTAAGGTCTACTATAGTGCTTGCATAATGAGTTGATAATAATGTTGTTGAAGTCTTGAGAGTAGGGATTGTATTGAAAAGATAAATATCTTGGGCAATCCAAGTTTTAAGAATAAGACAAATGTGACTGACAATGTGCAGGAATATCACGTTATAACCTTGTTTTAAAGTTTACAAAGTCAGTCGGTTCCTTTTTTTTATCCCGTCATTTTGTTGCATTTTGAGACCAACAAATAAAATGTGCATATCCCCCAAAAGATATTCACCATATTATTGATTATTATTATTATTATTATTATTTCCCAATCCCACCTCTACTTGGGAGCACATTCAGCTGGTTTTCATATGGATCCTTGTTCAGTGACAAAGAAGCCAGACTTAACTCCCTCTTGTAACTCATTTGTGCTCATTTCCCCTGCAGCAGACAGCAGCGCATATAAACCAAACTTGTTCTACCTGTATCACTCCGTTTGGCGGTAATGGCTGGTGTGATGCAAGAGCAGCACACCTGAAAGCCTGTAAATGTTGCGACACACTGGATTTCTGTGGAGGGTTCAACATACGCTGTGTACCCGTGACTGCGCTCACTCTCTGCCCCGGCGGACGAGTGACGAGTCGCTGCTCAAACATTAACTGCTGTAAAGGTTTCGTGCCACTGTCTGGGTGTGATGACTTCATTGTTTTTAAATGGCACTGACTGAAACTTGTTGAACATAGCCTGTGAATTGTACCCCGTGTTTTATTATTGTGCTTGTTTGTAGCTCACTAAATACGCAAGTGTCTGACACCATATGCAGTGATGTGATTTTATTTTGAATGCCTCATAGAAACATAGGCCATGTAATAAGAACCTAAGGCTGGGAAATGTATATGACAACAAAAATGAATCTTGGTGGATCGTCTTTTCCTCATAAATCACTATTTCTGACGTTTATTTCCTTTCGTCTCATTAAAAACAAATATGATCTGCAAATGTTGAACCTTATTTGTTTGGGATTGGCTCCTCAAACTTGCCATACTGATCTCATGGCTTAAGGTCCTTTCAGATTACAACAATCATGTCTTTGATGTTGAATAATGTCACCACTTTCTGAAGCTATTGTGAATACGGTTTGCCTCATATTTATCTATTATGTCAGAGAAGACATAATAAATAAATTATTATAGTGAACTTTAAGCCACTTTATTATAGTGAACTTTAAGCCACTTTTTGTTTAATATGGATCAGCTCAGTGATTGTAAAGTATTAACCATAAACCAGGTCAACAAATCGTCAATCTGACAGCAACAAATTCTACCATAGATTTATGACCTGTTCTCCAGCTCCATTTGTGACAATAAATGTCCATTCTGACTAAAATAGACGGCACTGAACTGACACTCGGACGAAATAATAATGCTGGAGACGTCTGTTGTTAAGGATTTCTCTGTTCAGGTCGATTTTTGTTGCTTTTAGGGCTAAAAAAGCTATTTTTTGACTAGCTACTTTATCATTGTAATTCATCATACAAATACAACAGTAACAAGCTATTTGTCACTTTATTTTCAATGAAATAAAATAAAAAGCCACACAGGGAAAGTCAAGCTCGCCTTCCCGCTTTTATGTTAAATCTGTGAAACTGCGGCTGTTCTGTAATTAGACATAATTAGACATTTAGTGAAAAGCCATTTAACATTTCACAGATGTACTATACTACACCTATAGAAACAGATGGAAAGTTTTTACCACTTCTTCCCGTCTTATACAACTATTTCTGTAGTTTATAGTCCATAGTACAATATTGAACTTCAAAATGTGGTCAACACCTTTTGTCATTGCAACTATCTCAATGATCTCAATGATTATATAACTACACCTAGTTCACCTGAAGGTTGTTCCAGTTTGTTTTTCAGTGTTTGCAGAGTCATCAATCTTTCCGAACGGCAAACTACCGTACAAACTGCCCCGGCAAAGTCCATACAAAGTCAATCTCACAGTCTCTTTCTCTTTACATCACATGAACGCAGTCCGTCTTATTTTTTTTTCCAATTTCCCTCACAAACATGTAGTCTTGACGTAACGGGGCAGTGAAGGTGAACTCAAGAGCATTTTAAAAGAGCATGATGAGGCTGTGATTGCAGAGCCTCTTGTGCTGATGAGACAATTAGAGAGGAGGGACAGACAGGGGCTCCATGTTGTGGAACAGTGGTCAGTTCAGTCAGAGGTTCTCAGGACGAACAGGATGGCTCTGCACACTGCCGTGACGCTTTACGTGTATTTCTTGCTTGTAAGTGATAGTTGATCATAATTTCTTACTTTGCTGAGACTGTGATTAAGATGCTTTGTGCTGCTTTGTGTATTTCATGTCCCCCCCCGCCCATGTTTCCCCACGTTCTGCTAAGCTTTTGTTGTCTTGTCACAAACACTTGCTGTTGTGAAGCGCATGTCGTCATGTCCATGTCCAGACTGCTCTGTGTCTTAAGCATCGATGGTGCTCAAAATTTGTGATGAGGCATTGGATTTTGTTCTTTTGTACATCTTTACACTATTTATGATGCAGGGAGTCAAATGCTGGCATGACTTGGACAACACGGAGTATGACTGTTGGCCAAACAACACTCCAAATGATTACAACATGATAAACTGCGGTGGTAAGTACAGACTAAAATATTAAATTGAAAGAAAATGCATTGAAGAATAGATTAAGGAGTATTTTTTATAGGTCTTGAGATGGCGTGGGTGCAAAGGCCCCCGGAGAAAGTGACCGACGGGGAAGAGTTTAATGTCTCATACACAGTTACAGCATCAGATTCTTTCTATGAATACGCCGTGAAGAACAAGATATTCCAGTTCAGGTACGCTTCCTTTTGTTATCACCCAACGTCCAAAATGACACAAATTCCAAATGCCCACATATATTTCAAATGATTGTCAGTATTTTTGGGCCGTTGATGATGGTGCTGATGGGTTCTGAGAAAAAGCTCCAAAAGCAATTGATAAGATTGACATTTTTTTTTAACATTTCCATTATTTTTATTCTTAAGGTGCACTTTCTGGTGAAGCATCTGCCAACTGCTTGTCCCATTAAAATGTTATTGCGTTGCCTGGAATGTTCCACAGTATGGTATGAACTTATCTGCTTGTCTCCATGGATAAAGATTCCAGGCAAATATGTGGTTGACATCTCCATGACCTAGATACTTTCTTAATACCACTTCAACTTTGAACTTTATAGTTTCTTCACCGAGATAGAGCATTTCCCTGTCCTGTTTTCATTTAGGTATTTGTCTTTGTATGTTTTTTTTTTTTTAAACCACAGCGATCCAGCCGATGCGAAGAGATTCTGTAACGACCACGAATGCCCCGTAAACTGGAACAACGCGAATGAGATGAACTGCTGTATTTACCACGCCAACATCCACTCCTGCCCCCTCGGCCTCATGGTAATATTACCTACACAGAAGTCCTTGGCTCAGGGGCGGCGTCAGTGGGGGGGGCTTCAGGGGCACCAGGATGGCCCTTAGCCCCCCAGAATGTAGTCACTTTTTCACAGGACATGCAATCTCATCTATAAAATGTTCAAAAGGCCATCTCAAAATGTTTAAAATGACCTAAATAGACCTAAATTGAGCCCATTTTATTTTTAGTATGGACTTGGTTTTGTCATGTTCATGTCCAGGTTTAGTTTCTGGTTTTGTGAACATAGATTTAAAGATAGGCAGGGCAAACATGGAAAGGGTGGTAAAAGAAATGTCTGGAGCCGCCACTGCTCTGGAGTTATTTGTTTAGGAAGTATATTCTTGTAATGTTTAAAGTGTACTTCAAGTAGACCGTGTGTACCAATGTTTTTTCACTTTTGCAGAAACACGGAGGGATCTGTGGGCCGTGGATTCCCGACGACGGCAAAATAGTCACCCACACGGTCTCCAAAGCAGGCACGATGGCTCAGAAATACTGGACTTCTAAGGTAAACCATCCAAATGAAAGCAAGACGGTTTTAATAAATACTTCAACTTTTACTTAACAAATAGTTGAGAGCATGCGGTTTCAAAGCAATCTGTGATTTATTAGGCACTTTAACAAACTGAACTAACTTACAATTTATCTTCATCGCCTTGAAAGAAAATCTGTCCTGTTGCCAAACTTAAACATTTTGTCTGTGTTGTTATAAAATCTTGTCTATTATAGCTATTCTCTTACAGGAATCTCAAATGCTTTAGTTACTTCTTTGAATCGTTTCAACACAATTCACCTATGTAAACCTCTAGCCATCCACAAGTTGCCTAACGGGTAAACTATGTGTGTTTAGGTGCTGCTTGTTCATTTGGGAGTCACTTCAGTCATAGCGCATATTAAAATTGGACAAATGCATGCGGCGCTGGAGTCGAAAGTGCTGGTTACCTCTGCTCAAGGTCTGCCATAAATTACGCTTTTAATTTCCGCACTGTTCTTAAGGTGTGTGAAATGTACGTTTGCTTTTCTTCAGTGTGTGGGGATAACGTCTGTGAGCTGGAGGAGAACTGTCTGAACTGCCCGGCCGACTGCGGCATCTGCCCCATGTCCATCACTATCAAACTGGCCATTGGTCTCCCTGTTGCCCTTTTCTGCAGTGGATTCATCTTAACCTTGGTGGTCAGTCCTTTGAGCATTTGCAAAACCTAACAAAGGACAGTGTGGATGCTCATTGTTGTTTTTGAACGCAGTGGCTTCAGTACCAGAAGCAGAAGATGTTTTGGGATGAAAGTTGGATCATAAACTACAACGACATAGTATTTGGTAAATAAAAGCCTCACCCAACGCAGCCCTAGTTATCGATATGTGGAGTTGTACCTTAGCTAAAGTGTTGTGCACAGGTAAACTTTGCTACATGGGCATTGGGAGCACGATGACCCTGCAGCGCGCCATGAGCAACTCCACCGTGAGTCGAACCACTGATGTCACTGTGTGCACCGGAGTCAACACCTCCTTCAGACCAGGTCTCATTCAGCTGGGTATCTAGTAAGATCATACTTTCATTTATTAGGGTTCACCTGTATCAAACATCAACGTGCTTACAAACTGTATATGTGCCATGATTATATTTAAGTTTTGACTAAAGTTTTTAAATGTATAATGTTGTTTCCTGGTTGGTCATGAGCATAATGTAGAGGTAATTCCACAACTGTTACCTATAAAGTAAGAGTCAAAATCCATATGAATTACACAATAGTTATGATTTGACAAATAATACACTTTTATTCTGTTTTTATTGTCAGGAAATTGTGTAAGTTGCGTGTAAGTTGTGCCTACATTTTTGAGGGAATGTTGCTTATTGATGAAAAGACAGATATAGTAACATTTCTTTCTTGGCAAACTGCATTTTGATGTAAAAATATGATAAATATTTACCACTCGCTCTATCCCGCCAAACTAAGTCATAATTTGGAAAACACGGGAGCCTGTCATGTGCACTTTAAAGCTACGTTACATAAAGTGCTTGATGAGGCGACCGCTACCTGCTTGTCTCCATGGAGATATTATTGCTTTGCCTGGAATGTTTCACAGTGTGGCATTAAAGGCAATTTTGCATTTATTCAGATCTACAGGTGTTTTTATTGCTGCATAACTGACTAATAACTGGGCCTTTTGCTGCCACCTGCTGTCCATTCATGTAGATTTATATAAGTTTAATTCCATACTGTGGAACAATCCGGGCAAAGCAATAACATCTTAATGGAGACAAGTACGAGTCGGACCCTTAAAAAGGAAAGTTACATAGTGCACCTTTAATTTGAATTCATTTGATTAGAGACAATGACATGAAAGACATGCCATGTAACAAGTTTGAGCAAAAATGTTTGTTTTCACCCGTAGACGGTTCATGTCACAGGTACAATTAAATAAAATGTTTAATGGTTGAGCAGTTAATTCAATAAATCATTCTCATGGTCTCATCTCATTAGATACAGTTCCACGATGAAACTATTTAAGTGTGAATAATACAACAAAGCACTGTTTTGTTGTCCCAAGAGCTAAAACAGAGCGTATACTACGTGTGGGGATTCATTGTTTTCTAACTTGGAGGCACCATCTGTGTTTTCAACTGTAACATTATTCTTCTGTAAGACAGGATTGTAAAATGTAAATTGCCTTGTTCCAGTGATGGGAAGACAGTTGCTGTGAAGCATATCCAGAAGAAACATTTCACCCTGTCTAAAACCATCAGGAAAGAGGTGAAAGAAGTCAGGTAAGGACATATCTGCCTAGGAAAAAGAAAGTGATTCATGGCGCACAGTTCATCATGTGTATTTAATGGACAGGCAACTCGACCACCCAAATCTGTGCAAGTTTATTGGAGGCTCCGTTGAAGTGCCGTATGTGTGTGTCATCACTGAGCACTGCCCTAAAGGAAGTCTGTCCGACGTTCTGCTCAACGAAGACGTTCCCATCAACTGGGGCTTCAGGTGATTACATTTAGAATCAGAATCAGAGCCAGAAAGAGGTTTATGGCTGTTCTCAGTGAATTCTATACCTGCACCTGATAGTGGAACATGCTGTATGTATTGGACAACATTTTGTTGTAAAATACCACGATCTTTTACAGTGCAATGGTTTAAAAGTATCTATTGTGCATATCTGACGTGTAAATTGTCCTGAGAGCGCCCCCTGCTTTACTCCATGGACTAAAGAAATAACCTCTCTACCAGAAAAGTTACACAGTGGACCTTTAAATTTAAGGTCCTTTCTCAAAATTATACAGCTGTTTCTACCTTTATTTACTTATTTGAACATTGGTTGAGAATTTAAAAGAAGCATTGAATTAATATGACGTCATGACTGGCAAAACAACACACAAACAAACAAACTAACTAACTAACTAACTAACTAACTAACTAATTAACTAACTAAATACTAACTTAAGTCCATGGTGCTCAAAAGGAGTGGAATACCCCTGTGTTCTACACCTCTTGTAATGTCTAAAATACATTTAGACATGCCTAACAACATAATAAAATTAGCGCAGTCACTCCATACTCATATATATTTTTTATTTGTTATCTTGCCCTTAGACTTTCCTTTGCCGCTGATGTCGCTCGTGGCATGGCCTATCTTCACCAACATAGGATGTTCCATGGGAATCTCCACTCCAGAAACTGTGTGATTGATGACCGCTGGGTGTGCAAAATCTCAGGTAACAACATTGCATTGTGCAATAGGAGACTTTCAGGGGAATACTCAGAGAAGAGTCAAAGATAAACAGCTTTTATTGCAGTCTGTGGACTCTTGAAAAAGCATCTGTGTTATTATCAAGAAAGTCAACATCTGCTGCCTGTTTTCCTGTTTGATTACAGATTATGGGCTCACCGCTTACCGAATAGGGGACTTTGAGGCCGTGAGCGATGGTTTCAACTGTGGGGACATTAACCGTGTATATCGCGCTCCTGAAGTCCTTCTGGGGAGCAGCTCCAACATGACTCAGGGCGCAGATGTTTACAGGTATCAGCAGGTGGTGCTGTCCTCTTACGCAGCAAATAGAGACGTCATTCAATAAAATTAAAAATAAAATAGAAATATGATAACAATAATAATAATTGTGACATATTTAGAAGCTGTTCTCATCACATCCATGTTACTTTTTCATTTAGAGAGTTTGATTTTTACGAATGAAAGCAAATTAATAATTTCCCTGTTGATTTGTTGATTGTGAATACTTGTGATGTGTCTTCCCACAATAACAGTAATTTGATATTGTGACAGCCCTAGCAACAAAGGAACTAGCCCTTAAAGGGAACATTTTATGTAAAATCCACTTTTATTTCAGTTGACCCATGCATGTTTGAGTAATCCTGCATTGCGTGCTAAGAAAATATAAATAATGTAAACCTACCCACTATACCCACCATTCTTAAAAAAATGTTGGTTGTACATTTTTATTTTTAACACTAAAATCAAATCAAAGACCTGTTTATTTTAGTAATCAATATTTGGGTTTTGAACAAAATGCAAAATAAAGATCTGGTTGTTTTTTTTGCTCAATTTAAACCTTTTAAATAGATGCAACTGGAAAAAATGCCCAAATTACACATTTCCTCTGTGTTTCTCATAAGCTACTCCATGATTCTGGTTGAGATTGCCACTCGCGCCGACCTCTTTTCAGTGAGTATGGCTGCCATAGATTACAGCCTTCAGCTTCCTTTGATCTGGTAACAAGCAGCCTCTTCCAACAGGACCAGGCTGAAGGAGTGAGGATAGATGTCATGTGGCGCCCCCCGCTGCCTGAAGTCAGAGCAGGGAAGGCTGATACAGACTGCCCAAGTCAGTTTGACTATTGTGAGGTATGTGGATGTAATGTAAGAGATTCTATTGTAAGCCATTATAATAGTATAAGCTAACTATCTTTTGAACAGCTGATAAAAAAGTGCTGGTCTAATAACATCACCACGAGGCCCACATTTGAGCACGTGAAAAAGATGCTTGACAAGATGAACCCGCACAAAGTCAGCCCAGTGGACATGATGATGAATCTGGTAAGAAGCCGAAAAACAATAGTTTAACATCACAGCTCACAAAAAGACTCTTAAACTTTAGAAACTTCACTTAATCACAGATGGAAAAGTACAGCAAGCATCTGGAGGCGATTGTCGCAGAGAGGACTCAAGACCTGCTGCAAGAGAAGCAAAAGACTGATCGACTGCTGTACAGTAAGCACACACAAAAACACATCAAACTGCTCACATAAACTAATATAAAACATATTTTACATTGTACAGTGCTGTAGTACTGTGATACTTGCTGCCATCTAGTGGCCCATCAGAAATGCATCTATTTGAAAGTGTATGTCTTTGCAGGTATGCTCCCCAAGCCAGTGGCTGATGATTTACGCCAAGGTCAAACAGCAGAGGCTCAAAGCTTTACGAATGCCACCATTTATTTCAGGTTTCAAAAGCAAAATCATACCGTATCTACATATGAATATAGTATTTTAAAATGTATTCTAATACTATTTTGTTCTGTCTATGTTTGACATCACAGTGATATTGTTGGGTTCACTCAGCTGTCTGGGGCCAGCACTCCTCATCAGGTTGTTGATTTTTTAAATCAACTTTACACCACCTTTGACGATATAATTGACAATTATGACGTTTATAAAGTGGAAACCATAGGAGATGCTTGTAGGTTTATCTATGTGTGTATTTGTATTATAAAGTATTTTGTTATCTGCTTTAATGCATGCTTGGTGTCTTTGTAGACATGGTGGTCTCTGGAGTGCCAAAAGAAAATGGCATCAATCACGCTGGGGAAATAGCCAGTATGGCTCTAGATTTGGTCAGTGTCTGCCAAAGCTTCAAGATCCCCCATAAACCCACCACTCAGCTGAAAATAAGAGCAGGGATCCACTCAGGTATGATATAGATATGTGAAGTGAATTGGATTATCCTGTGCCTAATATCTCTTATACGCTTGGCCCTGTAGGACCGGTGGTTGCGGGAGTGGTTGGCACAAAAATGCCACGATACTGTCTGTTTGGTGACGCTGTAAACACAGCATCTCGGATGGAATCAACAAGTGAAGGTAACAGACAGTCACATTAACATATATTTGATGTGTCCTAGGACCCATCACATGTACATAGAGAGTGACAGCTGCTGGCAAAGAACCAATTATCTCCATTTATGTTTTCTGGTCCAGCTCTTAAAATCCAGGTGAGTGATACAACAGCAGAACTGCTCCATTGTCTGAAGGGTTACTTCCTGACCTGCAGAGGAACGCTCAATGTGAAGGTAAATACTACAGGTACACATTGTACAGCCTTCTGTGTTAGTAGTTTCTATACTCTGAAATCCCAGATGAACTTCTGCATGAATTCAAAGCTCTCCACATAAAGGAATGGGCGTGCACGCTATTTTCCCTTTATACCTTTAGGGTTGTATGGAGCAGTTTCTTGGTAACTTAATCCCAGGTTTTGGGTGGTGCCGGGTCACAGGGGGAGGGGTTTACTCTCCCACACTTGTGATGTCTTGTTAGGAGAGACCTCAGCTGCTGCCCTCTGCTCCCTGACCAGAGCTAATGGCTTTATTTAAAATTCAAAAGGCACATGTTCTGCAACTTGACTCCTGTCTTTTGCTCATTTGTCCCTCCATCTTCTTCCTTGAACTTTCAGGGGAAAGGGGAGATGAAAACATGGTGGCTCGATGCCAAAAAAGACATTCAGACAGATCCACTGCAAACATTATCTGAATCAAAAGGAGTCCCAGTTCCAGTGAGCAACTAGAGAGTACAATAAATAAGATGTTTAAGTTGAGAAATAGCTGAAGTATCTAGGCTTTAATAAAAATGTAAAAAAACAGTTGAAATGCTTCATTTATATCTTTTTACTGAACATCATTTGGTATACGGTAATATATCTAGCCTTTTACTGCAAATGTTGTAAATATTGTTGTGGAATGTAGCCTATGTGGTCATGTATTTTTTGTATTTATCTATGTATTTATTTACACATGCTCAATGAATATTTACCTACATGCTAATATGTATTATTCAAAAGTATATTTTCTATTAATTTTGGCTTTCTGCATATATGTTATTTATGTTATTTATTTATTTTTATTGATGTTTTTGACAAACTGGTCGTTGTACATTTGTTCATCTTAAATAATAAAGTGTCTAAATAATGAAATGTGTTTGATTTGAATGGGCTGTGCTTTTTGTGCTCCTATCCACTGGCCAATCACATTGAGCCATGTTTGGTTGCTAGACAACGACGCGGCCAATCAGCCTTCAGTTTGGTTGCGTGCCTTCAACGTGCGCAAAACATTTGGGTTTGCTTCAGGTTTTCTTTTACAGAGAAAACGCACCGCGAGGATCGGCTTTATGTCCTCAAGTAAGTCACTGTAAGACGTGTTTGTAGCGTTCTAAGAGCCAGGCCGTGTCATTAGAGGCGACAGTTTTATTTAGAAGGTTTATTCACGTATCGTAAAGGCAACGCTCCATGTTAATTAGGTCACTTTGCGCTCTTATTATTAATGGATACAAATCTTACAAGACAGTCTTATATCACCTGCTGGACGATTTTGTTGCATGTATTGTGTTATGTTTTACCTGCGTATTTAATGTACAAATCTGCTCCTCACTAGTGTTACTTTAGGACATGTTACATTAGGCACTGCTGGTGAAAAGGACATGGGGTTTTCCTCATGCTATGTTTATGAATAAAAACACACAGATTGCACAAAATGGCACAAAAGTTGCACATATTTTGGACACACAAATATGAAAAATGGATAGAGCCAGGTTTGACATTTCTTGTTTAATTTTGTTGACATACTGTAAGTTACTGATGTTAATTATAAGAAATAGAATAAATACAGAACAGGTTTTGATATCTGATTTTCGTATTTGTGAAAACGAAATCTGACTGAATTTGGCCTAAATATATATATATATATATATATATATATATATATATATATATATATATATATATATATATATATATATATATATATATATATATATATATATATATATATGTATATATATGTATATATGTATATATATATATATATATATGTATATATATGTATATATATATATATGTATATATATATATATGTAGCTATATTCTAAATAAATCAGGTTTAAAATTAGATATAACTTTTCCTGTACAATCCATCCAAATCCGTTAAAGATTGTAGAGTTTGTTTTCTGTTGGTGCTGACGTCACTTCAGAGGCAAACGTCCTTTGAAGAGTTTTGCCTGTAGTGTCTTATCCTAAGGTCATATAACAATGTAGGTATTAATATGAAAATGCTCTAATAGGCATCCATCAGTGTGAAGTATGAACCAAAAGCAAACCTGCAACGGGAAAGGTCACCACTTGTAGAGTTTGTGTAAGCTGGTCATATGTGGGGTTTAAGCTCTGGGGAGGCCGGCTGCCATCTGTTTACCAGACTGATTAAGTGTCATTGAAACCAAAAGAGCCTTCGGTGTGTGCGTGCATCATCATCCATAAGGGTTCTCATCATTTATTCATGTATTGATTGATTGATTTAATTTATTTCTCAAAAGAGGTAAAACAGACTTTGTTAATTTAGTCAAGTAAATTCATCTTTCCTTAATTTACACCTTCACATAAACGCTGATGACCAGTTTAATGTCATATTTACACGTAGCCAACATTTTGCATTAGTTCCTTTAGGTCAGTGTTGTGTTGTTTGTCTGTGTGTGTCATGGATTAGCCTGATCAGTTTATGATAATAGCCTTTAGATAAGATGTCAACACTGTCCCATGTGACGATTTAGATGTAAACTATGGAAACACATTATAACAGGGCTCTATTCTTGTTTGTAAATGACAATGAAATGATCTTGTTTTAGATGAAACCCAGACAAACCCTAATCTGGATTGTACATTCGGCCAATAGACTCCCTTATTATGTCTTGAGAATAAATGGAACTGAATGAGCTCTGCTAATCTGACCCTCTATTAAAGGAGCAGGTGTGCGTCTGTGGATTTTGGATCAGTCCTTGTGAACCCGGCACATGAACCAGACTCGTAGCGTGAAGGCTGCGCAGCAACTATGCCGGAGTCATTTCTTGGTAAGTAAATCAAATTATGATGGTATCATTATCAGGTCGTTTATGGCACGGCAAATATTTGTTGTTGCGTTTCTGCTAGATATCAAAGAGAGTCACGGCGATCCTGTTGAATATAGAGCATCTCCCCAAAGGCTGTTTAACCAGTCATTGCTGCAGAGACCGGCCATGTGCTCCTCTTTCTGCACGGAGGGAAATGTACATGAATGTCTGTCGCACATTACTCAGGTCAGTATCTTATTTTATGTTTGATGGCATTTTACTTGTGTAATGATTTTATTTTCTTACTTAGAATGCATATGTTTTTACATTTGACTCTAATTATTACTTCCTTTTGTGGGAAAGTTATTATTATTATTATTTTTTGCAGAATTGTATAAGGCAGTTTATGAAGAAAATGTATTTAATTATAGAATGTTGTGTTCTAAAAAACAAATCCATGTTTCCAAAATTTCAGGGCAATTTACTGTTCAAGCAAGGAACAGATTTTCCTGACAGTTTAAACATTCGTTTAATAATAATAATAGATATTTTCATATATTTTTATTTGTCAAATAATAGCTATTGAAGAGAAATTTAACTTTCTTGCTAAGTCTATTTTTGAGTTCTGTTCAGTAGTTTTATTATAAACGATACACTCTGTATTCTAATTTAGCATATCTCTAAAAATTGTGATATGATACATTTTTCAATATGTCTCCCACTTCAAATTATGTTAACTACTTTATTGTGAAATGAGTATAGTCAAGACAGACGTTGGCATTTGCTGACCCATTTTTAATTGTCTTAGGTATATGGAACATGGGTAGATAAATCATAAATAATTGCCCATCCCCTGGTCATAAGCACTTGTATTCACAGCCTTCTTGCACCTTCTTACAGGAGCTGACCTCTCTAGGTCTGTCTCCAGTTTGGGCCGACTCCATCAGGCACTCGGAGCTCAATGTCGTGGCGGTGCTTAATTGTGTGTATGACCTGATTCAGCTGCACCGTAGGGATCTGCGAGCTCTAGAAAACATGGAAGTGGAGCAGCTTAAATCGAACAGAAGTATGGAGTACCTGCAACTCACAAGCACTCAGTTAAAGGTACAAGCACACAAGCACACAAGCACACAAGCACACAAGCACACAAGCACACAAGCACACAAGCACACAAGCACACAAGCACACAAGAACACAAGCACACAAGCACACAAGCACACATGCACACAAGCACACAAGCACACAAGAACACATGCACACAAGAACACATGCACACATGCACACATGCACACAAGAACACAAGAACACAAGAACACAAGAACACAAGAACACAAGCACACAAGCACACAAGCACACAAGAACACATGCACACAAGCACACAAGCACACAAGAACACAAGCACACAAGAACACAAGAACACAAGCACACAAGCACACAAGCACACAAGAACACATGCACACAAGCACACAAGCACACAAGCACACATGCACACAAGCACACAAGCACACAAGCACACAAGAACACATGCACACAAGCACACAAGAACACAAGAACACATGCACACAAGCACACAAGCACACAAGCACACGAAAGCACACAAAAGCACACAAGCACACAAGCACAAAGATGTCGTTTGTTTTAGTTTGTTACTCCGAAGATGCATAAAACATAGGTATGAACTCAAGTGATGACAATGAAGACCGTACATAATCGGATTCAAGTGGTTTTATCTTAAAGTAAACCGACCAACATTGTTCATGAGAAATATAAACAAATAAATACGAAAAGGAGTGGGGGAAACATAAACTTATTCAGTCCTTTTTTATGGATTCCATTTTAAATATATTTACAATCAATCTTTTTTTTCTTTTTTTAATCACCACTTACTAGACAGACTTACTCCGATAGACAGATTTGAACCGTGCCCTTTTTTCTTTTGTTGCTACAGGAGCAGGTTGAACTTTTTAAAAGAGAAAACACTGGACTTCATGAGAGAGAGCGCCAACTACAACTGAAAGTAAAGAGTATACAAAATTGCCTGAAAAATGAAAAAGAAGAGGTAACTTGTTAAATGTTTCTATAAATACAGATGTTACTCTTGATGAACTTAACAACATGTTTTGTATCAGGTGCAAAAACTTCAGAACATCATTTCAAACCGGGCTGGCCAGTACAACCATGAAATGAAGAGGAAAGAAAGAGAATTTAACAAACTGAAGGAGCGCTTGAATCAACTTCTTTCTGACAAAAAAGACAGAAAACAAGGTAAAATAATATCTATTTTATATTCTTAGCCATAAGAAGGTATTGATTTTGTTTTTTCATTTAGTTTTTGTTTCACGTTTTCAGCCATTGACGTGTTAAACAGCATTGGACGTGCAGATGGGAAGCGTAGCCTTTGGAAAACTGAGAAGACTGAAGCCAGGTGACTTATTGTGCGCTTAAAAAAAAAAAAAGGTGCTCTGTGTAATTCTCTGAACTAATGTACCTGTTTGTCTTATGAAGGTGACATTGCTTTGTGTTGAATGTTCCACAGTTTTGCATCAAACTTATCCATCTTGCTTTTAATGTGGCTTACTAACCCCCAGAAAAGTTACATAGTTCCCCTTTAGTTAGTAATACAGTTGACCCATTGTTCTATTAAAAACTATGCTATTGTGTGACATTACTGTTTAATGTCTGTATCATTGACAGGCACGAAGGAGAGATGTACAAAACTCTGCTAACGGATTATGATAACCGGCAACGAGAATTATTGCTGGAGAATGCCGAGCTGAAGAAAGTCTTGCAGCACATGAAGAATGACATGGTGTCCATTCTCAAAGCAAAGAAACCTTCAACTAAAAATGACAAATGTGACATCTTTCAGGTGAGACATGCACTCATTTGTTTTAATAATGAATGAATTGTTTTTCCATTGTTGTTACTCATGTGTCACAGAAAGAGGAGCAGGAAGATGAAGAGAATGTATTTGATTCCACAAAAATGGATGTTGAGCTGTTTAGTGATGATGCTCGAGAAAAACTGACCAACGGTATTCGCCTTCAGTGGAGAAGACTCAAAAGCCACGTTGAAAGACTAGACAGCCAAGGTATCATGTTTGCTTATGTTCACATATTTATCTCATTGCATCATTGGTGGATTGGTTGACATCATGCTTAAAGTCAAAATTGCTGCGGTTCAATGAACAGCTTCCTTGGTGGAGACGAGTGACAAAAGCAGTATTGATTCTGTGTCAAGAGTCTCTCATGAGGAGGAAATGCACAAACTGAGACTGGAGATTCAACAGTGCAAAGACTATATTGGAACGCAGCAGCACCTCCTGCAGGTGGGACTGACTCTTATTCTGTGATGACAGGGATGTTCTGTCCAGGCTTTCATGTTTGATACCTTTTTGTAGCGGCAGCTGAGTTCTCCGTGTGATGATGAAGTGACATCTTTACTCAATAACTGCTACATGCAACAAGAGAAGGAGAGGCTCAGCGGAGAGTGGAAACATTTAGAGGAACAAAAAAAGATCTTTGACAGAGAAAGAAGCAACTTTACTGAAGCAGCCATAAGACTGAGTCATGAGGTAATAAAGCATGGAATTTACCACTTTTACAGTTTTATTTTTCAAACTAAATTAGATTACCATTCATTAAATCCTATGATTTGCAGAGGAAAGCTTTTGAGGAGGACCGTGCAATGTGGCTGAAATACCAATTTTTAAATTTGAGTCCATTTCCTGACTCAAATAAACCTCAAATTTCAAGAACAAAAAGTGTCCTTTCAACATGTAAGTAAACAGTCTAGCTATAACTTATGTCACAACACCTCATTATGTCTCAAAAGGTGTCATCTTTTAAAATAATAGATTATTATAATTATTTATATTTAATAATTATGATTATATCATACAATATTTGTACTATAGTATTACAGCGCCACCTGGTGTATGATATCATATTTTACAAATTAAACACGTTCACTATTATAAATGCAAATATTAATGGGTTTCAGCTGATATATGCAACATTTTGAGAACTTTTTTCCATTCTAAAGCTGTAATAGTTTGTTATAATTGTCAATCGCTATGTCAATGGTCCTAATTTCTCATCATTCTGAAACCCATGGATTGCAACTTGATTAACCTCTCTTTCCTCCATGATTAAATGGTTTATTAGTCATTAGATTGCAAAAGGCACGTGAATATGAGATTTTTACAGATACACTCAGACACTAGATTTACATACTACTTGTTTCATTTATTTTAATGCAATTTTTACATTATGATTTAATGACTAAGCTAATCGACAATAATTTCAAGAGTTCATTAGTTTTGATTAATCTGATCAGTTCATTTTCGATAGTTGTTTAAACTTTTCTATTTAATCTTCTTTTAATCAGTTGAAACGGACAGAAATCCAGGATCAGCTGCAGAAAATGTCATCCATGGTTTATCAGACACTTCCACACCAAAAGACACCCCGGTGACATCATCCCCTCCGGGTGGACTGTAGTGACCAGTGGCCGTAGATAAAGAGGTGATTTGAAGACACCGGTGTGGTACAATGTGAATTCAGAGGATGAAGGAACTGCCCTGAGGTGTGGCTGAAGGTAGCAAAAATGTAAAAAGGCCAAGAATAAATCAAGCAATCGAAACATTTGGCCAAGGATATTGCCAAATAAAAACTGGTGTAGTTATGTTTAACTCCCTTGTTTTGTATAACGGTCATATTTTGTACTACACTAAAGCACAAGCTAATTACGTAGGAATATGTTTGGGTATATTGTTGGACATTGAGTATTTCAGCCAATAATAATACTTGTGTGTCAAACAATCAAGATTTTAATATTTTGAAGATTCTATGGCAGGGCCCACAAATTGATGTAAAGTTGAAATACATTTAACAAAATAACTTTATATAAACATTTTTTTTTATCATTACAAATACAAATAAATACTATTTAGCTTCATCACACTTTTATTTCCATTTTTAGTCCCTAGTCTGTTTAAAAAGACACTGATGACAAAGTGGAAATTGCAATGCAGATTACTGATGCATCAGCAGCAGGGGCGGATTAGAGAAATATTGGTGCTAAATTTAGTGCTAAATATTGGAGGAATTATTAATAATCAGGCTGATAATAACACCAATTCATGTATGTAGTAGTCCATCCCTTTATTGATCTGTCTTTTGTCTTTAATTGTATTTGTACTTCATGCTTCTCATATTTATTTTATTCGAAAACACTGCTTTTGTGCAGATATTTTGTACATTTTAAGTTTTGGCCCTCTGGCAAGGGTTGGCTGTGTGAGGGAACCTTTCTTTCTTACAATACATTATGTTTAACAAGAATGAATATATTGTTTTAGATTGTAATCAAATGTTTAAGCAACACATAATATGTGTAATCTGTTCAAATTGATATAACAACTGTAGACTGTGACTAATTGTTGATTGTAAAATGTTTTGACTACAAAAGCCTCCAGCCTAAAAGGAGTAAATTTATTTATTTGTCTATGGGAGTTTTTATTTATTTATAGGAGATCTTCTACTGAAAGTGTTTTTCAGACTTCCTATAAGTGATCTGTTCTTCTGTATCTACCTCTGTATCTACCTGCGTTGCACCAATGAAATTTCCCCATGTGGGACAATAAAGGAATATCTTATCTTATCTTATCTTATCTTAAACTAATGTCAAGTTAGTGTTTTAAGCATATATATCATGTGTATTATTTTTTGCCACAGAAAGAAAATATCAAACAGCCTTAGTATGTCTTTTGAGATGCCTTAATTCATTTAATAAAATGTACACATAGACAAAAAGGGGACAAGAATCTAAGAGCACTGAGCAGTGCAACTGCAGTCCAGATGGGTTTCAACAGACTTGGTTACGTCGATGCTGCGCTCATGGATATCTGAGACCGGGCTGTCACCTGCACAAAACAAAGATCAACAATATCAGTACATTTGGCCTCTGTGGTTCAGTGTTGCTGCTGTGCTGTCGGGACACTCACCGACGGGCCTGCAGTGGAAGCCCACACTGTTCATGGCGGTTTTAGTGGCAGTGCAGCCGGGCCTACAGCGCAGCACAGTGTCAACAGAGACACATTTAGACTGCACACCACGGACGTCAAAGGTTCTCTCAATGGACTCGTGGTTCAAACGGCAACCTGGTATAGAAAAATCCTCACATTACCATAGTCTGAATAAATGTTAAGTCTGGTCATTGTGGCCCACTGTTCTCTTACCTGTCTCATCACTGCAGCTCTGGGAAGACAGAGTCCAGGCATGGGCAAAGCTGATGGGGTTCTCAGTAACACGGCCATTGGGCAAGCGGTAATCGTTTTTCTTATCTCCATTGGCTTGGCCGCAGAGACCACAGACTTGGTTTCTCAATGAATCCGAAACATAGAGCTTGATAGAAAAAGGATTTATGAGATTTAACAACATACCGATTCTAAATAGCTGTAAATATATATAAAAAAATAAACAAAAAGTACCTGAACATCCATGTTGCTGAAGTGGAGTTCAGTCAGATCAAATGCTTTAGCGTAGAGAACCAGCTTGTTGTTCTTCAGCTCAATACGAACTGAATCTATGGGAACGTTTACAGTTTGTAAATAACTATGTATGAACTCATTATTATGATAAAAGTAAATGTGAGAGCTCAGACCTTTCACGTATGGCAGGCTCTCTCTGGAAATTTCCTTTCCGTTGATCATAACTGCTGGTCTTTCTCCATCAAGGAACATGTCAATATCCCTTAAAGAGAAATTACAATATATTAGTTTATTCTCCTCATACATTTATGCATCGCCTTTCCATATTCTTACTTTGTGCCAATCTTTACATTGACCATGTAACGGTTTGCACTGTCCTTCTTCAGCAAAACGATGAATTTAAGCTTATCAGTGCAATCCTGAGCCAGCAGCTGGTAGCAAGAATTTGGCATGTAGTTCTCGTATTGCTTGTTGCTGAAAGTAGTAAGATGCCCCTGCTGAAAACGGCACTCAGCTGAACAAAGATGACAAAAATGGAGTTAATTTTGTGCCGATAAACTGTATAAAGTATTTCAATATTTTGCCATGCCAAGCATTACCTCCAGTAGTCTTTGCCAGCACATGGTGAACATTGTCTTGCAAGTCATCATATGGCAGCAGGTCATTCAGATTATGGATTGAAACAGGAAGAGGCACATTACGTCTGTAGATATACTGTATGAACAAGAAAATATATGTATCATACAATGTATAGGAATCAAAGAGATTGAACCTTTAAAAATGGCCTTACTGATGGTGATTTGAAAATGAGGTCGAGCACTTTCTCAGATTCAATAACAGCAGTCACAGAAATCTGCTTGTTCTTATCTGATCTCTTTTGCAGATTGACACTGGACAAGTAAGGAGCAAGGATGTGCTCGTAGATCCTACAAAATAAATGTGTTAATTTATAAAGGCTGGATTTTGTCTTTTCACAAGTATGTGTACATGAACTTACATTTTGATGTTTTTGACAACAGAAGAGGGAAGTCGCTTCCAAGCCACTCTCATGCGAGCTGCCACCTTGTTTTCTGCCAGGCCAGTCTCAGCTGTGATTGTGGTTTCATAGGTCCTGCACTTTTCTCCCCAAGAAATTTTAGCCTGTTCAGAGGAGCATAAATAGTTTAAGTTTAACCATTAGAGCCAAGCTGAGCATCATCTCTTATTATTGTAATTTCTTACAGCAACTTTGTTCTTGCTAAGTTCCATGGCATCAGCACAGAGCCTCCAGTTGTCCTCAGACTCGAGGGCTGCCATGATCATCTGAATCCTGTGGTTATCTCTGTCATCATAGGCAGCAATCTGATAGCCCAGTGGCTTGTTGTTAGCTCTGACAGCACGAAGGATGAGTACAAAAACTGTGGGAACGGAATCGCCAAGGAATTTGTTCTATGGACAAAAAGAAGTAGGAGTAACTTATTTGAATTCAAAATGTAAAGAAATGAATAAACAAATGATTATACCTGTGCTCTGATGTCCTCCAAGGTTCTTCCAGATGAGGCAGATCCTGAATGACGCTTAGATGTCTGCAAAATAGATCATTCAGTTTGGAATAAAATTACAAACTTGACTTATTTTAAAGTAAATAATGATTAGACATTGGTTAACATACCCTCTTCTGATGTTGTGGTTGGAATTTGTGACGAGAATCCATGCGCTGGTAAGAAAAAGAGAGATGTAAAATTAAAACGGACTAAAATAAACTCAGTAATATCTTTTTCCCCGTGTCTACACCATATCACCTGTTTAAAACTGTCAACAGCTCACTCCCTTTATCATGAAGGTTCACATAAAACATAAAAATATATAAAATGTCTTCACCTGAGAATTGGGAACAGAGCGAGAAGAGCTGGAGCTAGAGCTGAACAGAGAGGACAGGCTGGACACAGTGGACCTGTGGCTCTTGTGGCGGTGTTGTTGTTGTTGTTGTTGTTGTTGTTGTTGGTGGCGGTGGCTTCTGCTGCTGCTGCTGCTGCTGCTGCTGCTCTTGTGGTTACCGAGGATTTTGCCCATGGCACGGATGACTTTGCCAGCAATTTGAGACTTGGATGATGATGAGGAGGAGGAACGACTGTTGCGATGCCCAGACCTGGAGCTGCTGGAGGAGCTGCTGGAGGAGCTGCTGGAGGAGGTGTAGTTTTTCAAAGCTGGATCCAGGAATTTCTTGAGCTTGGACAGAATAGGCGTGCCCTCTGGGATCTCCTCCATGTTCAAGTTGATACTTTTGATCAGCTTCTCTGCGCCCTTGGGGCCGAGTTGGAGTTCCATTTCCCACTTGTCGACAACTTCACTTTCAGCTAAAAACATGAACATTAATAATGTTATGAAATTTAACTTCAAGCAGCTTGTTCATTTATTTTTACTCAAAAATACTTCTAAGTTCAAACAATCGCAAGTTTATGAAAGTAAAACAGAACTTTAATCCTCTACAAGTAGGTTGAAAGGGTAATTTAATCTGACAATGTTATAACAATTGAGTCGTGCAATGTTGATAGAGGTGACAACACTGATTCATGAGACTACAAAGAGGTAAAGCTGTGTTTGTGTTTTTTGCGTACATTGTTTGAGAGAAAGGCGAACAAGGTGCTTTCCAGCCAGTCTGTAGAAAGCAGAATCTCTGAGGAACCTGGCATTGTGAGAGATGACGTTGAGGCAGCTTCTCAGTCCCAAAGAATCGGTGCAGAACTTCTTGTTAAATCGGGAAGCCCTTGTCTGGGAAACTGGCTTGTCCTGAACTTGCTTGTTATCCTGCACATCCCTGGACTGAAACAAAAAGCCACACATCCTAATTCAAACATATTTGCGATCGACAAAATCAGTCTAAAACTATACACCAATCCCTCTATGCTTTAGGTGTTTTTAACCTTTCCTTTAGATTTCCTTTTACTTCTTTACACCTTTTAGGGTTAGTCCTATTAAAAATGAATCTAGCAATGGTGCATTTTATTTTTTTTAGACCATGTTCAGACATTATTTAGACACGGAACAGTTGTGTTACGGACTTGGTGATACTCAGAAGGCCAAAGGCCACCCAGGTGTTGGGTGAGGCTTGGTGGGAAAGGTTTGATAACCGCTGTAAAACATGGATTTAAACACTTACACTGGAGGAGTGAATAGATGAAGATGCTGAAACCATGGAAGAAGCGTTTTCGGGAATCAGAGGCGTCATCCTGTTGGCTTGTTTTGCAATGGCCATAGTCTCAACACTGTAAACATACACAAATGAGTCTCACATATTATTGAGTAAAGTGTGTATTTGTAATGGTAAACTTACTCAACAGCAGCCGCAACATTTTCAGGGAGGCTAACTGGAAGAGCACTGATCTTAAAGTTGTTCTCAACAAAGTCCAAAGAAGCAGAGATTTTGCTGGGCACGTTGACCTTGACCCTGGCTCTGGAGACCATGGCGGCCTGAACCATGTCAGTGTTCACTCCCATCACAGCAAATGTGTTGAGGGCAATGCTGGAAAAAAGAATAGTATAAGAAAAATAATAGATCCAAATGCAATCTTTGTATTCATAGAACACATTTTAAAGTGCTGCACAGAGGGCAGAGTGACAATAAAAAGCAATGAAAGAACTAAATGCTTAAATACTTCATGCAGGTGAAATGCCATGTATCAATTGCATATATTACCTTGGCTTGATATCAGTCTCAATGTGAGTCTTTCCCTTCAGAATGTCAGAAATCTGGAAGTCCTGGGGCACGTTGGCTTGGAATTTGACTGCAAAGCAGTGTTTCAATATATAGGCTCTATATATACAGTTTATTTCAGCAATTTAGTTTCCTTCCTTCCCCCTAACTTACCATGGGCATCTGCTACAGTGACAGCAACAGTGTAGAGGGCGAGCTCCATGGGCAGACCTGCGGCAGTGGGCATGATGCGCCTGATTTCAGAGGGAAGCATTGCCTTGACAAAGCGTGCGGAGATACCACTCTGGAACAAGGAGCGGAGGGCGTTCATGCCATATTCTTTGAAGTCTATCTCTGAGGAAATCTGCAAAGACAGGTGATGACAATATAAGGACTTTATTAAAAACTCTGAGCAACAAATCAGAAGAGAAGTGCAATGGTACCTTAATTGCCTGCTCAATGACCTGCTTGTCAATATCAACAAAAGCTATTTCCTGTCCCAGAACCTTGATGTATGCAGAGCCCAGCATTTTGCTGATTGGCATAGACTTCCAGTTTGAGAGCTGTTGACAAAAGAAAGCATTATTTTATACTTTGCTGCTCCTGTTTTTGGCTAGTTTAAAATAATCTTCTTACAGCCTTTAGGATGCGCTTCATCTTAGTTGTTCTGTCATCAGAGACATCAGAGACTTCGCTTTTCAGGAATTGCTCCTGGAATCCTTCACTTCTGACTCCAATCTGTGCAGAAGTTTACTTGCTTAACTAACATGTACCACAAACTACAAAAGTAAAGACATGTTTTGTAATTTTACCTCAAAAACATCAGCAGCAGCTCCAGCAAAGTAAGCACTGGTCTTAGCTACGATGGTTTTGGGGAGGATGGTAGCAGCGTCGTTGATGTAATAAATACTTGCAGCAGCACCAAGCATCAGAGGATCTGATAAAATTGTTCAGTTAAATGAAATGAGCCCGACCAATACCTAAAACATAATGAACAAACAGGTCTTACGGCTGTAGTAGTCCACGTGTAAAGCCTTGCTCAGCTTAATGTTCAGTCTCCTTTGGCCCAAGAGTCTGAGAGCTACATTAGACACAGAAGCCCTGTAACAGAAGCATTCCTGTGAGTGCTCTGACGTGTATTTGGCAATGTCCTTGAATAGATGTTGTGACTGGGAAAATCACTCTTACACTGAGGGGTCCATGCTTCTGGACAGAGACTTGATGAGAGAGTATGTAAAGCTTGTCACTGGCAGACTGGAGTCAGACTTGATAACATTGACAACATTGGTCACCACAGCCATTGAAGGCTGGGTTTCAAAGAGTGCCATGACAGCAAGCATACGCAGCTCAGAATCCAGAGTTTTGTCCATGTACAGCTGCAGAGCCTGGTTCTGGACCTTATTGAGCAAAACAACAGTTAAGAGCACTTTTCTTCAATAAATAATTATAAATGCTAGATGAGTCACCTCTTTCGTCTTCAGTTTGGCAATGCCTCTCAGGGTCAGGATGGCTTCAATGTGAACTCTCTTGGGCAGTTTATGACCAGCAGTGCCATGAATTGGCAAGAGCTTTGTGATAGCTTTGTAGCCCCAAGGATGAGCAGCATTAGCCAAAACTTTAGCCAACAGAACAAGTTCCTCTGTATTTTGCTGTGCAAAGGCCCTGTCAAAATGCACCTGGATGCGCTGTGGAAATGACATCATTAATAATATGTATAAGCATTATTTTTAGTTGAAATAATATAAATAGAGTTGAAACGTTTGTGTAAGTCTACCTGAATGTCTCGATCATGGCACTCAGTCTTCTCAGCACAGTGTCTGTGGATGATGCTGCCATAGCCAAGGAGCAGAGACTTGCGCACAACTTGATCATAGGGTTCTTGTTTTTGTGAGAGCTGCTCAATGTGGCTCTGAAGAACATATCAGCCATGGGAAATGTTACTTTCTCTAGTAGATGATTTATGACACAGACCACGCTCCCCGCCCACTTACCCAAACCTTCTGGATGTTCTCACTGTTTGGCTCCAGCATGTGCAGAGTTCCAATCAAAACCTGAGCTGCTTCGGGAACACTCAGCTCTCTCTTCAGAACCTCAGCCATGACAATCTCAAAAGCATCCTTAGTTCCAATGTTGGGGATGGCGTCCATCAACCACTGTCGCCTTTCAGCAGATGTGCTGTGGGTAGTCAACAGGTTGCGCAGTTGGGTAATGTCGGAAGCACGCAGCAGCTGGATCAGCTCCAAAAACTTCAGAGGAGCATCCTCATGTACTTTGTCTCTGTTATTAACCACCAGGTGGTTCAGGACCTCAGGAATCTACAAACACAAGACAAGTGAAAGACCCACAGTGTTTTGAGTCAGCTGTTTAAAAAAGAAATCTGTACCTGTTCCTGTGTTTGTTTCATCTTGAAGATCCTGATAGGAGTCTGCTTGAGCTCAGTGGAGAACTCGTACTTCAGAGAACCACGATGACGGTACTCAGCACTGATGGGGACAATAGGGGCGTTTTCCATCTGAATGAAAACCAGGCGTTGTCTAGAAAATGACAAATAGTTTTAAAGGTTACTTTATCTAGTCCGACCCTGTGATTGCTAAACAAGTCAGTATAGTCATACATAGTCTGCATGGAGGCAGCACCGTTCAGCTCATTAAAAGGTGTGAACTGAATGTCTTCATTTCCAGATGCCTCCTCGATGTTGGAACCGCCTGGGACTAGCTTCAGTTTGTAGATGTATCCTGTGGTTCCCCTCAGGCTCTTAGAATGCTGCAAAGAGATGTTCTCAGTGGCTTTACATGCATAGTGCACATGAAGGAATATGTTTATTTCGGTTGTCTGTATTCAGACATAAAATAGTTGTTCTGGTTGCAACCAAAAAAGGATTGAGTTGAAGCTACTTAGATAACAGACAATAGATTATAATATAGATAGTTATCTAAACTGTGTGGACTTACCTCTTGGTATTTTTGGGATGTCTTAGTGTATGCCAACCCGATGTCCTTTATGACCTTTTCCTGACATTGGTTCAGATTCCTGCTCTTGGTCAAAAGGATGCGCTCAGTCTTTTCGTTCTCTGTGATGGCATACTGGGTCTTGCACACGCCCTGAGCTCCCTCCTGTAAAATAAATGTCAAAAAGGTTGGTATGGATGAGGGTTTCAGCTGTGTTGTGTAATAAAGCCATTTTTGTGTTTGTAGTTTGACCTAAACTGAGTAATTGAGTTCAGATGACAGTTTTCTTGTTCCACCATTAGTTTTAACTGACCTCCTGCAGATCATAGATGTTCTGTGTCTTTTTGATGTTCAGCTGGAAGATGTTGAGGATGCCTCTGTAGATGTTGAGCACCATTGTGGGGACACTCTCGGGGGCTAGGATCTCCCTCACAGTCCCATTGTTGTATCTGAACTTGATGGGAGTTTTGAGGTGAGCTTCCAGGTCCGCACGGAGGCGAATTTGGCTGAAGGAATTCTTCGGCCAAACATCACTGTACTCGAAGATCTGAGGGTTTTCAAGCTGCAATGCAAAAACAGACAACATGAAAAAAATGCAATCAATTCCTACCTCTTTCACTTGCTTTCTGTGGTGGTTATTAGCTAATGAGGCTTTTTAATCTTTGCCTCAGAACCAATCACCTCTAAATTCATTCATGTGCAGTAAAGGTACTCTCATCCTGTCATTTCCGGTGCAGCAGCAGCACCTCCACAACCATTCGTCTTCAGAAACCTCAGTGTCCACATCTCGTTTTCTTTGTTATACTCACATTTATTCAACCATACTCTCCCTGCATTGTTTCTCTCCTATTTATTGTGTCCCATTTGTTTCTCATGATTTACCTGAAGCAGGAGGACATTTTCTTGGGCAACACTGATTTTGACTCGACTGGAGAGTTTCAGTCCGGCCCTGGCCAGGTTCTGCTCAGGCAGACCACCCAGTATTTTGGCCTCGTACTCATACACGTAGGTGTTTCCAGGAGCAAAATTAGGAGCTGAAAGTACATTTACATGATATTTATGGAAGCAATCTACAGTAATTTGCACTTTGTTGTTAATTAATATGACTTACCCAAGTTTGAGTGCTGGCCAGCTAAAATGGAAACAAAATACATGCATACACCACATTAGTATTTGGAAATTTTACAAATTTATAAAACCAAAACTAATATTACATAGAACCCACAAAGTATAATCTAAAATAAAGACAAAAATATAACTACCTAATTAACTGCCATAAAATAAGAGTTCCAGTGCAACTTACCCACAAGGGCTAGAGCCAGGGCTAGTACAACGACTCTCATGGCTGAGCGGGTTGTGAGGATGTGCAAACACCTGCTCTGCTTTTTAAAGGGAAAATGTGCTGACGAGACTTCATCAAACAGGTCATAACAACCCCAAATGTGGTAACAGTCACATATGCACTAGATCAATAGCTTTGATCAGAGAGATAAGCTGTTGGTTTCTGTGTAAAGGGAGGATAGGGTCACCTGACATGGTTGTCCTTGTCCATGATTTGGCCAAACATCAGTTCTGGATTTCTTCAGCTAACTTTGATATACACAGGACAGTTTGTGTTGCATTAATTAGTATCACGCTAATATATATATATATATATATATATATATATATATATATATATATATATATATATATATTGAAACAGGCATTATAGGCCTCATATTAATATTAATTAGCTCCTGTGTCTTATAAAAGCCCATCACGGTAAATAAAAGAATTCAAACAAATGAAATATCAAATATGCCTATTGCATCAAATTCAAACAAACTATTTAACAAATATTCATTTACCCATTTGATGTTGTAGATTCATATACATTTTATTTCAATATTTCTTTTCATGCTAATCTTATACAAACCTATGTCATCTGGAATCAATATTTATGACCCTGATAAACACCAGTCCTTGCACTCCAGGTCTTGCTGACCCACAAATTAGATTTCGAGCCAAAAAAGTTGATCCACTCCTGTATCAAAATATTGGGCACCACCAGGCAGGCAGCAATTGGTGTAACAAGGCAAGTCATGTTTATTTGTAGAGCATAATTCATACATGAGGCTATTCAAGTTGCTTCCCACAACAGGAAAACCCTTTCAGTCCTATGCTTAGCTGAACATAATAGTTTTTAGCCTGGATTCGAACATTGTCAGAGTAGAGCCCTGTCTCACATCTTCAGGAAGACTGATCCAGATTTGAGCTAACAAGACAACAAAGACACCCATGCCATGTTTGCAGCACTAAAGATGAAGATTGCAGTGGTTTAGTGCCGGGCACAGTCCAGTTTTAGATTTAAATGAATTACCTGTTTGAATGGTTTGTGCAATTAACATTTAAAAATTAGGAGATAAGCCTAGTTTTGACTGTTAAGATTGTCATAATCTTACAATATTTGTTTATAATTATTATTGCATTTGGTATATTTAATGCATAGCCTAATTCATTTGTTATTTATTAAGTTTTCAAATATTTGTTGTGCTTCGTGCATTAGGTAGTTTGCTGTGTTTTAAAAATTGGTGGCCGTAAACTAGGGGAGATTTGATAAAACAAGTGTAGTACAATGTGAATTTATTAATTTATTTCATTTGGCCAAGGATATTGTCAAATGAAACTGGTGTAATTTTATTTATTTTTAAACTGGTGTAATTTTATTTATTTTTATTTTATTTATCCATGTTATGTATTTATGAAAAATGTGAATATTTTATTGTTTAAAACAGTATTAGGGCCTATTTATAAAAAAATATTGTTATTTTTACTACTGATAATAAAAAATCTAGGCTTACCAATATTAATGATAATAGTTCATAAATCACCGACCCTCGTGGTTTAACTCCCTTGCTTGGTATAACTGTCATATTTTGTACTGCACTAAAGCAAAAACTTATTACGTAGGAATATATCTAAGTATATTGTTTTATCAGTTATAGATGAATTCAGCCAATAACAATACTTGTCTTGCTGTTGTGTCAAACAATCAATATTTTTAAGATTCTATGGCAGGGCCCACAAACTGATGTGAAGTTGTAATACATTTAAAAACAATTGCTTTTCACTTTTGTGATTTTTTTTTATTTTTTATCTGGGATACAATATAATTTATTGTATATATAATGATGATTTAGTAGCCATCTATTTAGCTTCATCACATTTCTATTTCCATTTTGAGTCTCTAGTTTATTTAAAAAGACACATGTGATGACAATCTTGGAAATACACTGATGCAGAGACAGCAGGGGCAGCTTAGAAACATTTTGGTGTTAAATATTGGAGGAATTATTAATATTCAGGCTGATAATAACATCAATTCTACTACTCTACTACTGTATGTAGTAGTTCATCCCTTTATTGGTCTATCTTTTGTCTTTAATTGTATTTGTACTTCATGTATCACAACTTTGTTTTATTCAAAACCGCTGCTTTTGTGCAGTTATTTTGTAATTTTTTTGTTTTGGCCCTCTGGCAAGGGTTGGCTGTGTGAGGGAACCTTTCTTTCTTACAGTACATTATGTTTAAATAGAATGAATATATTGTTTTAGATTGTAATCAAACGTTCAACCAAGGCAAGGCAAGTTTATTTGTAAAGCACATTTCATACACAAGGCAATTCAAAGTGCTTCACAGAGCAGGGAAAAATGCATTAAAATCACAAAGAAATTACAGCTCAAAACAATTTAAGACATAACAGAGAAGAGTGCAAAGAAAAATCCTTTCAGTCATATGAGCAGCTAAACAAAACATTTTTTAGCTTAGATTTGTACATTGTCAGAGTAGAAGCCTGTCTCACATCTTCAGGAAGACTTTTCCAGATTTTAGCTGCATAAAACTGAAATGCAGATTCCCCTTGTTTAGTCCTGACTCTGGCACCAGCAGGAGGCCGGTCCATGTTTAGTCCTGACTCTGGCACCAGCAGGAGACCGGTCCATGTTTAGTCCTGACTCTGGCACCAGCAGGAGGCCGGTCCATGTTTAGTCCTGACTCTGGCACCAGCAGGAGGCCAGTACATGTTTAGTCCTGACTCTGGCACCAGCAGGAGGCCGGTCCATCTTTAGTCCTGACTCTGGCACCAGCAGGAGGCCGGCCCATGTTTAGTCCTGACTCTGGCACCAGCAGGAGGCCGGTCCATGTTTAGTCCTGACTCTGGGCACCAACAGGAGGCCAGTACATGTTTAGTCCTGACTCTGGCACCAGCAGGAGGCCGGTCCATGTTTAGTCCTAACTCTGGCACCAGCAGGAGGCCGGTCCATGTTTAGTCCTGACTCTGGCACCAGCAGGAGGCCGGTCCATATTTAGTCCTGACTCTGGGCACCAGCAGGAGGCCGGTCCATATTTAGTCCTGACTCTGGGCACCAGCAGGAGGCCGGTCCATGTTTAGTCCTGACTCTGGGCACCAGCAGGAGGCCAGTACATGTTTAGCCCTGACTCTGGACACCAGCAGGAGGCCGGTCCCTGAGGTCCTCAGAGTCCGAGATGGTTCATATGGCACTAACATGCCCAAGATGTACTTTGGTGCTAGGCCATGGAGAGACTTGTACACAAGCAGAGCTGCTTTAAAGTCTATTCTCTGAGCCACAGGAGCCAGTGCAGAGACCTGAGAACAGGACTAATGTGATCGTACTTCCTGGTTCTAGTCAGGACCCGAGCAGCAGCGTTCTGGATGTACTGCAGCTGTTTTACAGCTCGTTTGGAGAGGCCAATGAACAGGCCGTTACAGTAGTCTAATCTACTGGAGACAAACGCATGGATAAGTCTCTCCAAGTCTGGTTTATTTATATATATATATATATATATATATATATATATATATATATATATATATATATATATGGCCAGGTGGTAAAATGATGGACACAGACACCAGCAGCTCCAAAAAATAATGTGGGTCTTTTATTTCCCGACTGTCCTCAGGAGAACAGCATTAATTTTGGTTTGATTTGGCTTACTCAAAAAATCTTTACACTTTACACTTTAATATCTGTGTCAGGAACAAAATAAAATCAACAAAAAAAGACAACAGTAGTGGGCTTAAAGTCCTATGAAAACGCAAAGAATAAATACATCTTACTTTATACATTCGACTGTGGATACAATGAAAATAAAATTACATTAGAATCCCACAGTATGACAATGAATCTTAACTCACTTGAAAAAAAGCAAACAGACTGCTCGGACCACACTCAGCACAGAAGGACCACGAGCAGTACTGTCTCCCCTCTGCATTAACCACAAATACAAACTTGGTCAACAACCAAAAACACAATATTAAACATTAATAAACATGACAATCAATCAATATTGCAACTCACGCCGTCACGCTGTTTCAAACTACCCTTACGTCAGTAGTAACACGCTTCACAGGGCTAGTAGTCGATCTACATCGATCCTTGTTCTCTACAAAATTAGAGGAGAATAATCTTAAAATATGATGCAGTTTAAAGCATTGTCTAACGATTTATCAAAGATTATTTTTGTACTAAAAGCTCATTTTAAAGAAAGATTCACAATATACAAACCAAATTCTGCTTTCTCTCAACGAGGCACTCGGCTGTCGCGCTGTGGTGACGTCACAGGTGCGCAAGTGTGACTGTGCTCACATTTGACCACAGTGACATCTGCTGGCTAAACGGAGACTTGCAACTAGCTTTTAAACTATTATATGACCCGGCTACATTCTCCCCTGCCAGAAGTCAACGTCTCGGTGACTTCCTAACCATCAGCCATAGCTTTTGATGTGTAAAGGACCATACCAGCTAACACCTGAGACAGCACATCTGGTGTGAAAGATACTGAATTATTGCAGGCACTCACAGGTAAGTTAAATGGGTTTCTGTTTTGACCAGCGGTTGCCCTTGCACTTTTGCGTGGGGGTGGCATAGGCGTGACTATCTTGGATGGTGCCGCCCTCCGCCGCGGAGCAGGTACTGGTCTTTCTTTAGACAAACCCGGACTTCCCACAACTGATCCTGAGTGAGGAGAATCTTCACCGGGCTCATCCATCATGTCAACATCCAACAGTTGGTCACTTCCAGTTTTACTCCTGCTTTCGCCCTCAGAATTACTTTCTAGGTTTTCCAACCTTGGACCAATGGGTTCATCAACTTGTTCCACTAGCAGGTAGTCAGGTTCTGAGGCTGTGGATTCAGTTTCTGAGTCTATATCAGCTTCAGGCTCACGAACAAGGGGAATCATTTGATCTTCCTGACTTGGAGGTGGCAAAGGCCCTACACAAAGACGAAGATTAGACCTATGCACTCTTTTTAGTGGACCACCATTCACTGGGACTACTGTGTGTGTTGTCCCCTGGACATCAATGACTTTATGCACTTTTGATGACCATGAATCTTGAATCTTATTTCTGCCAATAGGACGATGGCGAAGGTACACGTACTGCCCTATTTCCACAGCTGGACAATAAGCTTTAGCATTCTGACGAGCCATTCTTTCTGCCGCTTTTCTTTCAGAAAACTCTCTGGCTCTCTCATGTGCATTCTGAAGACGTTCTCTGTGTGCCCTGAGCCAGTCTGTGTTCTCATCTTTGGTTGTCTCCTGCCCAAGCAGAGCATCAACAGGTAGATGAGGGTGTACTCCAAACAACATGTAGTAAGGAGAGTACCCAGTCGAAGAGTGTGGAGTCACATTATAAGCGTACACAAGTTCAACTAGATGTTCAGGCCAGCGGCGCTTTTTCTCAGGGGGAAGTGTCTTCAGAAGGTCATGTAAAGTTCTATTAAACCTCTCACACTGGGGGTTTCCCTGCGGGTGATGAGGTGTGGTGCGGCTCTTCTTCACCCCATACAAACTGCATAATTCTGCAATCACAGCACTCTCGAAATTTCTGCCCTGATCTGAGTGCAAGCGCTCAGGCACCCCATATTTCAAGAACCACTCTTTCAACATGACCTTAGCAGTTGTGTCTGCCCTCTGGTTTCTAGTGGGGAAGGCTTGGCTGAACTTTGTGAAAACATCGGTGAGCACAAGAACATTTTCATTTTCACATCACTTGCTCGGTCAAGTATAGTGTAGTCAGCTGCAACAACTTCAAGAGGACGGGTAGCTAGAAATGGAGTTTGGGGTGCACGAACTTTGGGTTGTGGCATCTTTGTTAACACGCACCGTTGACAGTTTTTGATCCATTTTTCTACATCCTCATGCATTCCTCCCCAAAAACACCTTTGTCTCAACAGCCCAAGAGTTCGTTCTATCCCTTGGTGTCCCATCTGATTGTGCACACTGGTGAGGACTTTTTCTTTAAGGCAGGAAGGCAATAATAGCTTTTAGCATTTTCCAAGATTTACATCTTCAATCTCACGATACAAGAGTCCATCTTTTACTCTGAGACGGTGCCATTGTTTCAGTAGGGACCGTACTGGGATGGGCAGAGTTTGTCTTTCCTGTATAGGTTATTGTCTCCTATCCCAGAGCTCTTTCAAAACCTTAAGTGTTGGATCCGAAGCTTGGAATGTCTGGAGCTCAGCCTTTGTGTAACTGGGAAGAGTTGGTGTGTTGCTCTGCACTGAATCTATCTCCTCACTGTCCATGTGTAAAACACTTAGCTGTCTCACTCTGCAGTGCTCAACCCCTGCAGCAGTTAACTCAGAACACAAAGCAGTGCCTACCCTAACAACGTTGCATATAGCTACACAACCGTCAAACTCTGCATCCTCTGAATTTGGATCCAACTCTGTTAAAGCCGGCTGACTGGAAAGGGCATCGGCTGCTGAGTTACAGCGACCGGGCCGGTACTTAACATCAAAGTCAAACACTGCTAACTGCGCTACCCAACGCTGTTGGATAGCCCCCAACTTGGCCGTAGACAGGTGACAAAGTGGGTTATTGTCAGTTAGGACTGTGAACCTGGACCCAAGGAGGTAGCTGCGAAACTTTTCCGTTACCACCCATTTCAACGCAAGAAGCTCCAGCTTCATACTACTGTAGTTCCTGTCGTTCCTCTCAGCCCCTCTAAGCCTGCGACTTGCATAAGCTATGACCTTTTTCTTCCCACCCTGAACCTGATACAGAACTGCACCTAAACTAAGGTTGCTAGCATCTGTCTCTAGGATAAATGGTAACTGAAAGTCTGCATAACCTAGCATAGGCGCATCTGTCAACTTGGCTTTTAGAACTTCAAACGCCACAGAGCATGCTGGAGTCCAGTTCAACTGGAACAATTGTTTGGCCTTAGCAGGACTACTCTCCTTGATACGGCCATTTACAACGTCGTGAAGTGGCCCTGCAACCTGTGAAAACCCCTCAATAAACCGCCTATAATAACTACAGAAACCCAGAAAGGACCGGAGATCTTTAACTGAGCTTGGCTGAGGCCAGGTTTTCACAGCACTTATCTTCTCAGGATCAGTGCCTACACCCTGAGCGGAAACTTGATGACCTAAGAACTTGACTTCAGATTGAAGAAGTCGACATTTTTCAACTTTAACTTTTAGACCTGTTTCTTTCAGCCTCTGGAGGACAGTTTCAAGTCTCTCAAGATGTTCTTCAAAGGTTTTGGAATACACAAGCAGGTCGTCCAAGTAAACGAGAACAATCTGGAAGGCAAGGTCACTCATTGTTGCTTGCATTAATCTCTGAAACGTTGCAGGCGCGTTGCATAATCCAAACGGCATGCGTAGATATTCATATAGGCCGAAAGGTGTTGTAAAGGCCGTTTTGTGCCTGTCTTTTTCATGGACTGCAACTTGATGGTACCCGCTGGCAAGGTCAATGCTTGAGAAGAATTCTGCACCACTTAAAGCATCTAGACTTTCATCAATACGTGGTAGCGGAAATGCATCACGCCTAGTCTTTAAGTTCAACTTCCTGTAGTCTACGCATAGTCTCAGACTACCATCGGGCTTACGGACCAAGACTATTGGTGACGCATATGAGCTTGAACTTTCTTTGATAACACCCTTTCTTAACAGTTCTGAAATGTGATCCCTCACCTCTTTGTACTGATTTGGTGGGATCCATCTGTATGGCTGGTTAACAGGCGTCTCGTCTAATACTGGGATCTCATGTTGGACATGGTCAGTGTATCCCAGGTCTTCGTCCTGCACTGCAAAAACATCAGCATACTTAAGTAATAGCGCCTTTAACTCTGTTTGCTGCTCACTGGTGCCACCTAAGTGTAACCGATCAAACAGGGCCTGCATGTCTTTGTCAGGATTCTCGTCACTCTTCTGACTAACAGTGACCTCCTCGTGTGTAGCCGATATGCGCTGAAACTTAACTTCATAAGGGTCACCTTCAATGCACTCACATGGGGTAAGAACACCTAATCTGGCCTTCCCTGGGAGCCACACATCATTTTGAGAGAAGTTGATCACTTGGACTGGACACATGTGACTATTAGCAAATACAACAGTGGGCATAACAATAACACCACCAGGTAGAGGAGTATTGCCTGGTTCTAGCACCATAACAGAGGTGTCACTAGAGTCTCTCTTTGGGCCCCTTACATAAACTGTGGACACTGAAAGGGCAGGCAGGTGACATTTATTTTTCTGTGCAACACGAGCCAAGGCCGTCTTTTCCAACAGTTCCGCCTTCTGTACTCTTTGAAAAGCCTCTCTCCACTCTGAATCCAGTTCTCCTCCAAGTGCTGCATCAAATTCTGTTAGTATCAACTCTTTGCACCGTTTTGCAATGTTCATTCCAATTATGCCAGGTGGAGATGGATCATATTCATTTTTGTCTGTTTTACTGCCGTCTCTGTCTCGTGTTATCAAAAATCCACATTCAGGTAGTGTCACCCCCATGACTTGAATATCTAGCTCTACATAACCCAGGTACGGTAGTGGTAGCTTGTTAGCCGCAGTGATTTTCAGCCATTTTGATGTACAGTGCATGTCCTCATCCTCCCCATGGAGATGGTCCCTGAAAAATCTCTCTGTTAAAGTGCTAACATTGCTTCCTGAGTCTATGAGGCATTGCAGGGAAACACCACCGATTGGTCTCTTCCTCATCTCTGGTGACTTTGACCACGCTTCTCTCTCTTCTGTTCTACCAACATACACCCAGTATGTTACCTGCCCCACCAGAGAGAATAGAACATTGGACTTGTTTTTTGCCAACACCAAGGAGGCTTATTCTTCTTCCCCCCTCCCTCCCCTGGGCAGCTCGGACCACAACCTTGTACATCTGAGGCCTGTGTATGAACCCATCGTGCGCAGGCAGCCTGTGGTGTCCCGTGAGGTGAGGATGTGGTCTGCTGAGAGCGAGGAGGCTCTGAGGGACTGCTTCAGCACCACTGTCTGGACTGAGCTTTATGACCCACATGGGGAGGACATCAACACCATCACAGAGTGGATCACGGACTACATCAACTTCTGTTTTGAGAACATTGTTCCCTCCCGGACGGTGCGGTGTTTTCCAAACAACAAGCCATGGATTAACCGTGAACTGAAGGCTCTGCTGAAGGAGAAGAAGAGAGCCTTCAGGTCAGGGAACAAGGAGGAGCTGAGGACTGTGCAGAAGGAGCTGAGGAGGAAGATCAGGCAGGCTGAGGCCGGCTACAGGAGGAGGATGGAGGAGCAGCTGCAGCAGAAGAACATTCAGGGAGTGTGGAGGAGCCTGAAAACCATCTCGGGCTTCAAAATCCCCCCTGCCCAGACAGAGGGGGATCTACAGTGGGTGAATGATTTAAATGCTCACTTCTTGAGGTTTGATCGGTCACCCGCCCCTCCCCCTGCACAGCTGCATGCTCCCTCTTCCACAGCTGGACAATGCCCTGCATCTGTTCCTCTTCGCTTATCTGCCCCGGACCATCAGCTCCCCACTTCGCCTGGACTCACCCATCCCCCCAGCACACGGTCCCCCTGCCAACCACTGACTGTCACAGCAGCACAGGTGAGGAGTGAGCTGAAGAGGATTAAAGTGAGGAAGGCAGCAGGACCTGATGGCATCAGCCCCAGGCTCCTTAAGTCCTGCGCAGATGAACTGTGTGGAGTTATGGAGCATGTCTTCAACATGAGCCTGAAGCTGAGGGTGGTACCACAGGTCTGGAAGACCTCCTGTCTGGTACCTGTGCCAAAGACACCGCGCCCCAAAGACCTCAACAGCTTCAGGCCAGTGGCTCTCACTTCCCACCTGATGAAGACACTGGAGCGGCTAGTCCTGGACCACCTCCGCTCCACCGTGAGCTCAGCCATGGACCCGCTGCAGTTTGCATATCGGTCTGGCATCGGAGTGGAGGACGCTGTCATCTCCCTGCTGCACCGCTCTCTCTCTCACCTGGAAAAGCCTGGCAGCTCTGTGAGGATTCTGTTCTTCGATCTTTCCAGCGCCTTCAACACCATCCAGCTGCTGCTCCTGAGGGACAAGCTGGAGACGGCTGGTGTGGAGTATGACCTGGCAGAGTGGATCCTGGACTACCTCACAGACCGACCCCAGTTTGTGAGAGCACGGGACTGTGTGTCTGACACTCGGCCCGCCCCCACCCTGCAGTGTGGGGGCGCCCCAGGGCACTGTCCTCGCGCCCTTTCTCTTCACCCTTTACACTGCAGACTTCAGACATGACACGGACAGCTGTGTCCTGCAGAAGTTCTCTGACGACTCTGCCATCATCGGACTCATCACGGACGACGATGACGCGGAGTACAGAGGACTGGCGCAGGACTTTGTGGACTGGTGTCAGCGGAACCACCTCCTCATCAACGCGGGGAAGACCAAGGAGATGGTGGTGGATTTCCGCAGACGCCACCCCACTGCCCCCTCACCAGTGAACATCCAGGGACGGGACATTGAGAGAGTGGACTCATACAAGTACCTGGGTGTTCATCTGAACCACAAACTGGACTGGACTCATAACACGGACGCACTGTACAGGAAGAGCCAGAGTCGGCTCTACCTCCTGAGGAGACTCAGGTCTTTTGGAGTGACAGGGCCACTCCTGAAGACCTTCTACGACTCTGTGGTGGCATCAGCCCTCCTGTACGGTGTGGCCTGCTGGAGCAGCAGCATCACAGAGAGGGAGAGGAAGAGGCTGGACAGAGTCATCAAGAAGTCCAGCTCCGTCCTGGGCTGTGCTCTGGACTCGGTGCAGGAGGTGGGGGACAGGAGGGTCCTGGCTAGATTCACATCTATGCTGGACCATGAGTGTCACCCCCTGCAGGACACTCTCTCCGCTCTGGAGAGCAGCTTCAGTGAGAGACTGATCCACCCTCGATGTGTGAAGGAAAGGTTCCGTAGGTCTTTCCTTCCTGCTGCTGTCAGACTTTATAACAAAAACTGTTAGTACTGAACACTCGCAATACTGACCTAACCTAATACTAATGTGCAATTCTGTCATATGTGCAATTGCTGTTGGAATTCATGTGCAATTACTGTGCAATTACTGTGAAATTCATGTGCAATCTATGTGCTGTCGTGACACATATTCATGTGCAATTAGTCGTGATCACATGCAATGGTATTTATGTATATATTTATTTGTCTATGGGAGTTTTTATTTATAGGAGATCTTCTACTGAAAGTGTTTTTCAGACTTCCTATAAGTGATCTGTTCTTCTGTTTCTACCACTGTATCTACCTGCGTTGCACCAATGAAATTTCCCCATGTGGGACAATAAAGGAATATCTTATCTTATCTCTTATCTTATCTTATCTTATCTTATATATATATATATATATATATATATATATATATATATGTATATATATATATATATATATATATATATATATATATATATATATATATATATATATATAGGCAAGGCAAGGCAAGTTTATTTGTAGAGCACATTTCATACACAAGGCAATTCAAAGTGCTTCACACAGCAGGAAAAATGCATTCAAATCACAAAGAAATTACAGAAACAGAAATACAATAAAATTAACAAAATTAAAAATTATCAATCCAACTGATTGTCTAAACTAATAAAATCACAAACAAAAGAGAAGAGTGCAAAGAAAAAAAATGTTTCAGTCATATGCGCAGCTAAACAAAACTGTTTTTAGCTTAGATTTGAAAATTGTCAGAGTAGAAGCCTGTCTCACATCTTCAGGAAGACTGTTCCAGATTTTAGCTGCATAAAACTGAAACGCTGATTCCCCATGTTTTGTCCTGACTCTGGGCACCAGCAGGAGGCCGGTCCCTGTTTAGTCCTGACTCTGGGCACCAGCAGGAGGCTGGTCCCTGAGGTCCTCAGAGTCCGAGATGGTTCATATGGCACTAACATGTCTGAGATGTACTCTGGTGCTAGGCCATGGAGAGACTTGTACACAAGCAGAGCTGCTTTAAAGTCTATTCTCTGAGCCACAGGGAGCCAGTGCAGAGACCTGAGAACAGGACTAATGTGATCGTACTTCCTGGTTCTAGTCAGGACCCGAGCAGCAGCGTTCTGGATGTACTGCAGCTGTTTTACAACTCGTTTGGAGAGGCCAGTGAGCAGGCCGTTACAGTAGTCTAATCTACTGGAGACAAACGCATGGATAAGTCTCTCCAAGTCTGGTTTTGACAATATATTTTTGATTTTGGCAATGTTTTTAGATGGTAAAAAGCTGCTGATGTTATTGATTTGACGTGGCTATTAAAGTTCAAGTCTGAGTCCATTATTACCCCCAGATTTCTAATTTGGTTTGTAGGTTTTAGGGCGAGACTCTGGAGGCGACTACTAACACTTTCTCTTTGTTTCTGTGGCCAAAAACGATTATTTCAGTCTTGTCTGAGTTCAGCTGGAGAAAGTTGTTTTGCATCCACACACTGATCTGTTGGATGCAGCGACAGAGTGAATCTACTGGTCCATATTCACCTGCCGACAGTGAGACATTGATCTGAGTGTCGTCTGCATAATTGTGATAGGACACATTTTCACTGCGTATCAACTGACCTAACGGCAGCATGTAGAGGTTGAACAGAAGGGGACCCAGGACTGACCCTTGGGGCACTCCACAGGTCAGGGTCATGTGGTCTGAGACACAGCTACCAATTTCAACAAAGTACTTCCTGTCTTCCAGATAGGACCTTAACCAGTTTAGGGTAGTGCTAGTAAACTGTTCAGCACAGACTTTAGAAATCTGGTGGATAACACATCGAGGCAGCATGTAGATGAACTCAGACTGGTGATGATCTTCTGGACAGGAGCAACACATAAGGTGTGTAATTGGTTGAAACTGGTATAACAACTGTAGACAGTGACTAATTGTTGATTGTAAACTGTTTTTACTACAAAAGCCTCCAGCCTAAAAGGTGTAAACTAATGTCAAGTTTTTGTCTAAAGTGTTGGTGTTTTAAGCATATATATCATGTGAAATATTTTTGCCACAGAAAGAAAATATCAAACAGCCTTGGTATGTCTTTTGAGATGCCTAAATTCATTTAATAAAATGTACACATAGACAAAAAGGGGACAAGAATCTAAGAGCACTGAGCAGTGCAACTGCAGTCCAGATGGGTTTCAACAGACTTGGTTACGTCGATGCTGCGCTCATGGATATCTGAGACCGGGCTGTCACCTGCACAAAACAAAGATCAACAATATCAGTACATTTGGCCTCTGTGGTTCAGTGTTGCTGCTGTGCTGTCGGGACACTCACCGACGGGCCTGCAGTGGAAGCCCACACTGTTCATGGCGGTTTTAGTGGCAGTGCAGCCGGGCCTACAGCGCAGCACAGTGTCAACAGAGACACATTTAGACTGCACACCACGGACGTCAAAGGTTCTCTCAATGGACTCGTGGTTCAAACGGCAACCTGGTATAGAAAAATCCTCACATTACCATAGTCTGAATAAATGTTAAGTCTGGTCATTGTGGCCCACTGTTCTCTTACCTGTCTCATCACTGCAGCTCTGGGAAGACAGAGTCCAGGCATGGGCAAAGCTGATGGGGTTCTCAGTAACACGGCCATTGGGCAAGCGGTAATCGTTTTTCTTATCTCCATTGGCTTGGCCGCAGAGACCACAGACTTGGTTTCTCAATGAATCCGAAACATAGAGCTTGATAGAAAAAGGATTTATGAGATTTAACAACATACCGATTCTAAATAGCTGTAAATATATATAAAAAAATAAACAAAAAGTACCTGAACATCCATGTTGCTGAAGTGGAGTTCAGTCAGATCAAATGCTTTAGCGTAGAGAACCAGCTTGTTGTTCTTCAGCTCAATACGAACTGAATCTATGGGAACGTTTACAGTTTGTAAATAACTATGTATGAACTCATTATTATGATAAAAGTAAATGTGAGAGCTCAGACCTTTCACGTATGGCAGGCTCTCTCTGGAAATTTCCTTTCCGTTGATCATAACAGCTGGTCTTTCTCCATCAAGGAACATGTCAATATCCCTTAAAGATAAATTACAATATATTAGTTTATTCTCCTCATACATTTATGCATCGCCTTTCCATATTCTTACTTTGTGCCAATCTTTACATTGACCATGTAACGGTTTGCACTGTCCTTCTTCAGCAAAACGATGAATTTAAGCTTATCAGTGCAATCCTGAGCCAGCAGCTGGTAGCAAGAATTTGGCATGTAGTTCTCGTATTGCTTGTTGCTGAAAGTAGTAAGCTGCCCCTGCTGAAAACGGCACTCAGCTGAACAAAGATGACAAAAATGGAGTTAATTTTGTGCCGATAAACTGTATAAAGTATTTCAATATTTTGCCATGCCAAGCATTACCTCCAGTAGTCTTTGCCAGCACATGGTGAACATTGTCTTGCAAGTCATCATATGGCAGCAGGTCATTCAGATTATGGATTGAAACAGGAAGAGGCACATTACGTCTGTAGATATACTGTATGAACAAGAAAATATATGTATCATACAATGTATAGGAATCAAAGAGATTGAACCTTTAAAAATGGCCTTACTGATGGTGATTTGAAAATGAGGTCGAGCACTTTCTCAGATTCAATAACAGCAGTCACAGAAATCTGCTTGTTCTTATCTGATCTCTTTTGCAGATTGACACTGGACAAGTAAGGAGCAAGGATGTGCTCGTAGATCCTACAAAATAAATGTGTTAATTTATAAAGGCTGGATTTTGTCTTTTCACAAGTATGTGTACATGAACTTACATTTTGATGTTTTTGACAACAGAAGAGGGAAGTCGCTTCCAAGCCACTCTCATGCGAGCTGCCACCTTGTTTTCTGCCAGGCCAGTCTCAGCTGTGATTGTGGTTTCATAGGTCCTGCACTTTTCTCCCCAAGAAATTTTAGCCTGTTAAGAGGAGCATAAATAGTTTAACCATTAGATCCAAGCTGAGCATCATCTCTTATTATTGTAATTTCTTACAGCAACTTTGTTCTTGCTAAGTTCCATGGCATCAGCACAGAGCCTCCAGTTGTCCTCAGACTCGAGGGCTGCCATGATCATCTGAATCCTGTGGTTATCTCTGTCATCATAGGCAGCAATCTGATAGGCCAGTGGCTTGTTGTTAGCTCTGACAGCACGAAGGATGAGTACAAAAACTGTGGGAACGGAATCGCCAAGGAATTTGTTCTATGGACAAAAAGAAGTAGGAGTAACTTATTTGAATTCAAAATGTAAAGAAATGAATAAACAAATGATTATACCTGTGCTCTGATGTCCTCCAAGGTTCTTCCAGATGAGGCAGATCCTGAATGACGCTTAGATGTCTGCAAAATAGATCATTCAGTTTGGAATAAAATTACAAACTTGACTTATTTTAAAGTAAATAATGATTAGACATTGGTTAACATACCCTCTTCTGATGTTGTGGTTGGAATTTGTGACGAGAATCCATGCGCTGGTAAGAAAAAGAGAGATGTAAAATTAAAACGGACTAAAATAAACTCAGTAATATCTTTTTCCCCGTGTCTACACCATATCACCTGTTTAAAACTGTCAACAGCTCACTCCCTTTATCATGAAGGTTCACATAAAACATAAAAATATATAAAATGTCTTCACCTGAGAATTGGGAACAGAGCGAGAAGAGCTGGAGCTAGAGCTGAACAGAGAGGACAGGCTGGACACAGTGGACCTGTGGCTCTTGTGGCGGTGTTGTTGTTGTTGTTGTTGTTGTTGTTGTTGTTGTTGGTGGCGGTGGCTTCTGCTGCTGCTGCTGCTGCTGCTGCTGCTCTTGTGGTTACCGAGGATTTTGCCCATGGCACGGATGACTTTGCCAGCAATTTGAGACTTGGATGATGATGAGGAGGAGGAACGACTGTTGCGATGCCCAGACCTGGAGCTGCTGGAGGAGCTGCTGGAGGAGCTGCTGGAGGAGGTGTAGTTTTTCAAAGCTGGATCCAGGAATTTCTTGAGCTTGGACAGAATAGGCGTGCCCTCTGGGATCTCCTCCATGTTCAAGTTGATACTTTTGATCAGCTTCTCTGCGCCCTTGGGGCCGAGTTGGAGTTCCATTTCCCACTTGTCGACAACTTCACTTTCAGCTAAAAACATGAACATTAATAATGTTATGAAATTTAACTTCAAGCAGCTTGTTCATTTATTTTTACTCAAAAATTCTTCTAAGTTCAAACAATTGCAAGTTTATGAAAGTAAAACAGAACTTTAATCCTCTACAAGTAGGTTGAAAGGGTAATTTTAGCCTGACAATGTTATAACAATTGAGTCGTGCAATGTTGATAGAGGTGACAACACTGATTCATGAGACTACAAAGAGGTAAAGCTGTGTTTGTGTTTTTTGCGTACATTGTTTGAGAGAAAGGCGAACAAGGTGCTTTCCAGCCAGTCTGTAGAAAGCAGAATCTCTGAGGAACCTGGCATTGTGAGAGATGACGTTGAGGCAGCTTCTCAGTCCCAAAGAATCGGTGCAGAACTTCTTGTTAAATCGGGAAGCCCTTGTCTGGGAAACTGGCTTGTCCTGAACTTGCTTGTTATCCTGCACATCCCTGGACTGAAACAAAAAGCCACACATCCTAATTCAAACATATTTGCGATCGACAAAATCAGTCTAAAACTATACACCAATCCCTCTATGCTTTAGGTGTTTTTAACCTTTCCTTTAGATTTCCTTTTACTTCTTTACACCTTTTAGGGTTAGTCCTATTAAAAATGAATCTAGCAATGGTGCATTTTATTTATTTTAGACCATGTTCAGACATTATTTAGACACGGAACAGTTGTGTTACGGACTTGGTGATACTCAGAAGGCCAAAGGCCACCCAGGTGTTGGGTGAGGCTTGGTGGGAAAGGTTTGTTAACCGCTGTAAAACATGGATTTAAACACTTACACTGGAGGAGTGAATAGATGAAGATGCTGAAACCATGGAAGAAGCGTTTTCGGGAATCAGAGGCGTCATCCTGTTGGCTTGTTTTGCAATGGCCATAGTCTCAACACTGTAAACATACACAAATGAGTCTCACATATTATTGAGTAAAGTGTGTATTTGTAAAGGTAAACTTACTCAACAGCAGCCGCAACATTTTCAGGGAGGCTAACTGGAAGAGCACTGATCTTAAAGTTGTTCTCAACAAAGTCCAAAGAAGCAGAGATTTTGCTGGGCACGTTGACCTTGACCCTGGCTCTGGAGACCATGGCGGCCTGAACCATGTCAGTGTTCACTCCCATCACAGCAAATGTGTTGAGGGCAATGCTGGAAAAAAGAATAGTATAAGAAAAATAATAGATCCAAATGCAATCTTTGTATTCATAGAACACATTTTAAAGTGCTGCACAGAGGGCAGAGTGACAATAAAAAGCAATGAAAGAACTAAATGCTTAAATACTTCATGCAGGTGAAATGCCATGTATCAATTGCATATATTACCTTGGCTTGATATCAGTCTCAATGTGAGTCTTTCCCTTCAGAATGTCAGAAATCTGGAAGTCCTGGGGCACGTTGGCTTGGAATTTGACTGCAAAGCAGTGTTTCAATATATAGGCTCTATATATACAGTTTATTTCAGTAATTTAGTTTCCTTCCTTCCCCCTAACTTACCATGGGCATCTGCTACAGTGACAGCAACAGTGTAGAGGGCGAGCTCCATGGGCAGACCTGCGGCAGTGGGCATGATGCGCCTGATTTCAGAGGGAAGCATTGCCTTGACAAAGCGTGCGGAGATACCACTGTGGAACAAGGAGCGGAGGGCGTTCATGCCATATTCTTTGAAGTCTATCTCTGAGGAAATCTGCAAAGACAGGTGATGACAATATAAGGACTTTATTAAAAACTCTGAGCAACAAATCAGAAGAGAAGTGCAATGGTACCTTAATTGCCTGCTCAATGACCTGCTTGTCAATATCAACAAAAGCTATTTCCTGTCCCAGAACCTTGATGTATGCAGAGCCCAGCATTTTGCTGATTGGCATAGACTTCCAGTTTGAGAGCTGTTGACAAAAGAAAGCATTATTTTATACTTTGCTGCTTCTGTTTTTGGCTAGTTTAAAATAATCTTCTTACAGCCTTTAGGATGCGCTTCATCTTAGTTGTTCTGTCATCAGAGACATCAGAGACTTCGCTTTTCAGGAATTGCTCCTGGAATCCTTCACTTCTGACTCCAATCTGTGCAGAAGTTTACTTGCTTAACTAACATGTACCACAAACTACAAAAGTAAAGACATGTTTTGTAATTTTACCTCAAAAACATCAGCAGCAGCTCCAGCAAAGTAAGCACTGGTCTTAGCTACGATGGTTTTGGGGAGGATGGTAGCAGCGTTGTTGATGTAATAAATACTTGCAGCAGCACCAAGCATCAGAGGATCTGATAAAATTGTTCAGTTAAATGAAATGAGCCCGACCAATACCTAAAACATAATGAACAAACAGGTCTTACGGCTGTTGTAGTCCACGTGTAAAGCCTTGCTCAGCTTAATGTTCAGTCTCCTTTGGCCCAAGAGTCTGAGAGCTACATTAGACACAGAAGCCCTGTAACAGAAGCATTCCTGTGAGTGCTCTGACGTGTATTTGGCAATGTCCTTAAATAGATGTTGTGACTGGGAAAATCACTCTTACACTGAGGGGTCCATGCTTCTGGACAGAGACTTGATGAGAGAGTATGTAAAGCTTGTCACTGGCAGACTGGAGTCAGACTTGATAACATTGACAACATTGGTCACCACAGCCATTGAAGGCTGGGTTTCAAAGAGTGCCATGACAGCAAGCATACGCAGCTCAGAATCCAGAGTTTTGTCCATGTACAGCTGCAGAGCCTGGTTCTGGACCTTATTGAGCAAAACAACAGTTAAGAGCACTTTTCTTCAATAAATAATTATAAATGCTAGATGAGTCACCTCTTTCGTCTTCAGTTTGGCAATGCCTCTCAGGGCCAGGATGGCTTCAATGTGAACTCTCTTGGGCAGTTTATGACCAGCAGTGCCATGAATTGGCAAGAGCTTTGTGATAGCTTTGTAGCCCCAAGGATGAGCAGCATTAGCCAAAACTTTAGCCAACAGAACAAGTTCCTCTGTATTTTGCTGTGCAAAGGCCCTGTCAAAATGCACCTGGATGCGCTGTGGAAATGACATCATTAATAATATGTATAAGCATTATTTTTAGTTGAAATAATATAAATAGAGTTGAAACGTTTGTGTAAGTCTACCTGAATGTCTCGATCATGGCACTCAGTCTTCTCAGCACAGTGTCTGTGGATGATGCTGCCATAGCCAAGGAGCAGAGACTTGCGCACAACTTGATCATAGGGTTCTTGTTTTTGTGAGAGCTGCTCAATGTGGCTCTGAAGAACATATCAGCCATGGGAAATGTTACTTTCTCTAGTAGATGATTTATGACACAGACCACGCTCCCCGCCCACTTACCCAAACCTTCTGGATGTTCTCACTGTTTGGCTCCAGCATGTGCAGAGTTCCAATCAAAACCTGAGCTGCTTCGGGAACACTCAGCTCTCTCTTCAGAACCTCAGCCATGACAATCTCAAAAGCATCCTTAGTTCCAATGTTGGGGATGGCGTCCATCAACCACTGTCGCCTTTCAGCAGATGTGCTGTGGGTAGTCAACAGGTTGCGCAGTTGGGTAATGTCGGAAGCACGCAGCAGCTGGATCAGCTCCAAAAACTTCAGAGGAGCATCCTCATGTACTTTGTCTCTGTTATTAACCACCAGGTGGTTCAGGACCTCAGGAATCTACAAACACAAGACAAGTGAAAGACCCACAGTGTTTTGAGTCAGCTGTTTAAAAAAGAAATCTGTACCTGTTCCTGTGTTTGTTTCATCTTGAAGATCCTGATAGGAGTCTGCTTGAGCTCAGTGGAGAACTCGTACTTCAGAGAACCACGATGACGGTACTCAGCACTGATGGGGACAATAGGGGCGTTTTCCATCTGAATGAAAACCAGGCGTTGTCTAGAAAATGACAAATAGTTTTAAAGGTTACTTTATCTAGTCCGACCCTGTGATTGCTAAACAAGTCAGTATAGTCATACATAGTCTGCATGGAGGCAGCACCGTTCAGCTCATTAAAAGGTGTGAACTGAATGTCTTCATTTCCAGATGCCTCCTCGATGTTGGAACCGCCTGGGACTAGCTTCAGTTTGTAGATGTATCCTGTGGTTCCCCTCAGGCTCTTAGAATGCTGCAAAGAGATGTTCTCAGTGGCTTTACATGCATAGTGCACATGAAGGAATATGTTTATTTCGGTTGTCTGTATTCAGACATAAAATAGTTGTTCTGGTTGCAACCAAAAAAGGATTGAGTTGAAGCTACTTAGATAACAGACAATAGATTATAATATAGATAGTTATCTAAACTGTGTGGACTTACCTCTTGGTATTTTTGGGATGTCTTAGTGTATGCCAACCCGATGTCCTTTATGACCTTTTCCTGACATTGGTTCAGATTCCTGCTCTTGGTCAAAAGGATGCGCTCAGTCTTTTCGTTCTCTGTGATGGCATACTGGGTCTTGCACACGCCCTGAGCTCCCTCCTGTAAAATAAATGTCAAAAAGGTTGGTATGGATGAGGGTTTCAGCTGTGTTGTGTAATAAAGCCATTTTTGTGTTTGTAGTTTGACCTAAACTGAGTAATTGAGTTCAGATGACAGTTTTCTTGTTCCACCATTAGTTTTAACTGACCTCCTGCAGATCATAGATGTTCTGTGTCTTTTTGATGTTCAGCTGGAAGATGTTGAGGATGCCTCTGTAGATGTTGAGCACCATTGTGGGGACACTCTCGGGGGCTAGGATCTCCCTCACAGTCCCATTGTTGTATCTGAACTTGATGGGAGTTTTGAGGTGAGCTTCCAGGTCCGCACGGAGGCGAATTTGGCTGAAAGAATTCTTCGGCCAAACATCACTGTACTCGAAGATCTGAGGGTTTTCAAGCTGCAATGCAAAAACAGACAACATGAAAAAAATGCAATCAATTCCTACCTCTTTCACTTGCTTTCTGTGGTGGTTATTAGCTAATGAGGCTTTTTAATCTTTGCCTCAGAACCAATCACCTCTAAATTCATTCATGTGCAGTAAAGGTACTCTCATCCTGTCATTTCCGGTGCAGCAGCAGCACCTCCACAACCATTCGTCTTCAGAAACCTCAGTGTCCACATCTCGTTTTCTTTGTTATACTCACATTTATTCAACCATACTCTCCCTGCATTGTTTCTCTCCTATTTATTGTGTCCCATTTGTTTCTCATGATTTACCTGAAGCAGGAGGACATTTTCTTGGGCAACACTGATTTTGACTCGACTGGAGAGTTTCAGTCCGGCCCTGGCCAGGTTCTGCTCAGGCAGACCACCCAGTATTTTGGCCTCGTACTCATACACGTAGGTGTTTCCAGGAGCAAAATTAGGAGCTGAAAGTACATTTCATTACATTGATATTTATGGAAGCAATCTACAGTAATTTGCACTTTGTTCTGAATGAATATGACTTACCTAAGTTTGAGTGCTGGCCAGCTTAAAATGGAAAGAAAATAATACATTAGTGTTAGAAAATGTTACTAATTTAGGATTTAAAAAAAATCATAAACTTTTAAAGATCAAATATATGGTTGGTTAAAAAATGAGTCTATATTAATCAATAAAGTATAACCATAAAATAAGAGTTCCAGTGCAACTTACCCACAAGGGCTAGAGCCAGGGCTAGTACAACGACTCTCATGGCTGAGCGGGTTGTGAGGATGTGCAAACACCTGCTCTGCTTTTTAAAAGGAAAATGTGCTGACGAGACTTCATCAAACAGGTCATAACAACCCCAAATGTGGTAACAGTCACACATGCACTAGATCAATAGCTTTGATCAGAGACAAACTGTTGGCATCTATGTAGAAGTAGGATAGGGTCACCTGACATGATACGATAAGTAAGTTTATAGGTGTTCAACCTCTACTCCTTTCCGAATATATATATCTATCTATATCTATATATCTATCTATCTATATACATATAATATATATATATATATATATATATATATATATATATATATATATATATATATAGATATATCCTTGGTGTGGTAGATATATATGATCTACCACACCAAGGTGTAGGCAGTATAAGATGCTGGAAGGGAAATCATACATGGAGCACCATAACCAAGTGGCTGGCATAGTGTACAGGAACATCTGTGCGTAGTATGGACTGGAAACCCCAAAGGTGGTAGAGAATGACCGAGCCAAGATCTTGTGTGACTTCCAGATGCAGACTGACAGAATGGTAATGGCAAACCATCCAGACTTTGTGGTGGTGGATAAACAGCAGAGGAAATCCTTTGTGGTTGAGGTGACGATACCAAGTCATGTCTTGACTTGGGTCTCGACCCTCAAAAGTCTTGGGTTTGTCCCGGCCTCAATCATCAGTGATGGTTATAAAAGAGTTAATGTCTATAATGTATTTTGTCTTTGTATTTTTTGCAATAATGTGAAAGTCCTAATTGATTTGTAGAGCACAATTCATAAACAAAGTAATTCAAATTGCTTTACATAACAGGAAATGTTGCTTTAAAATCACAATAAAAACATAACGTATTATTAAAATATTATCATTATAGTAATATTAATATAAATAATGTCATAAACTGTATTTAAATATATATGTGCATTGGGGAGACATGCCATACCTGACTTTGTTGTGTGATGGTGAAATCTCAAAGTTTAGGGGCACTCTGACCGCAGATGTGTGCTCACTTTGTTTGTTATGGTCATCGCAACCAGGTTTACACAACATCACTGGACTTCACAGCACTTTACATGACATTTTGGCACTGGCATCAGAGGTTGTAGTTAGTGACCAGAGTGTGGCTTCCAAGACCAATATGGAAGCCAACAGAATATTAGCTGCAAAATTATGGGCTGCACCAATGATAAAATGAGACTCAAACTGAATCCACTCAATGGAGGAAGTATCACCAAAAGGTTTGTAGAGATAAACTGTAAACCTCAAGCATACCAAAAATCTAAACATCTGAAAATGGACAATCAAATCTAATTTGTTACACAGTATGTATAAGGAAAGGCTTAAGAAGAACCAGGGCATATTAAAATGTGACAGTGTAGCCTACTAAGAAGCTTTGCTAGAAAAATCAACAATTCATTTTATAAAGCGCTTGCAAGTGATGGGTTTGCAAATGGTGAAAAATATCATCAAAACTGGCAACCTCAAAAAAGGCAGGCTCTTGTAAAGAAGCTGGACTTATAGTGGACCTCAGAGTTTAATATTAGCCTAGCTTGCCTTGAACACATTAAAATATCTATAAAAGGTGGAGTCAGAAAAGTTCCTAAAAGAGAATATAAGAGAATGCTTCTGGATCTATTCCTTGAAAACACAAACATTTCTGACCTTAAAAAACAGTCTCTCTGATTGTTTATTATGAATTTACATACATTATTTTCTAGACATCCTTTTGGGACCCCAATTAAAACGTTTGAGAGGAATTTCAAAATTACCAATCACCAGCAGCAGCAGCAGCATGTGTTTAAACTCCACATTTTCCCATCTGACATAGCAAGGATAGGCACACTTTTAGAAAAGAAACCACAATTGATTAATCTTACTAAAGAGGTAGGACAACTGTGGATAAATATGACTTGAAGTCATAACGGAGTGCTATATGACCCAAGCTCTAGGCTACAACCTTTTATTTGACAAAAATGTAACTATGAAGTGCAGTTTCAGTGATGCACACCCAGATGGGCGCAGTCTCTTCATCTCAGAACTGTCCTAATATAGTATATCATCATAAATACATGATAAAATGCATGTTCAGGCGTCCTGATGAAAGCCTGGTGTTTGTGAGGCTGTTTAAACGACATATTGAAGACTCATGTATTAGAGTGCATAAAGCAGCTCTATCAGAACAGGACAGAAGAACCTGCACATACACTAAGAAAAAAAAATTATCTTATATTATTAAGCCAGACTACTCATACATAAGGCCACAGAGGCTGGAACTATCCTAAAGATGAGGTTCCAAATCTCAATATGACTTTTCACTAACAAGGACCACAACCCCAGCTACAATACAAAGTGTTTATCGGCATACGAGAAACATGAGCAACACAAATGTATAGAAATGGATGCCGTTTTGGGGCTTCTGGCAATGAGGGCTGTAGGCTCCCGGGCCTCGATACCCCCATCTTGGAGAAAATTAGAAGAAATAGAATAATTAAAAGAGGGTGGAAGGGAGGGGCACGAAGTCACAACACTGATATGTGTGACCTGGATGCTTAAATGGTGTAGCTGCAGGAAGGGGCGTGAGAGGGGTGTGGTCCTGCTCCCTAACTTATGCGTGTTTTCTTTTCTCTGCCTCTGTCTTCCTTTTTGATAATTATTTTTAGTGATCTGTTGGACACTATAGTGGTTTGCCTGCGATCAATATCAATATGCATGCATGCAAATAAATAAATAAACAAACAAATGAATAAACAAACAAAGAAATAAGTAAATAAATAAATAATAATCAGATGAGGTTTGATTTATTTATTGGTGTTTTCAAAGGCCATTATCTATAACACCAATAGACGTACCTATATTTGGTTGGATGTGGAAACCGTATTTCCTGGAGAAATCTCACCCAGACATGCAAAGGCCCTGGAGTCAAACCCAGAACCTTCTTCCTGTGAGGCAAGAGTGTTCTCCTATCAGCCACGGTACTGCCTCGATCATATCCATGCAACCTTATTTTAACTAATCTATGGCTAAATAAATAAATACCCATTCTAAAAACCAAAACTGAGGTGAACTCTTCAATTTTCAGGAAATGCCCTGGTGGTGGGAGAATGGAAATTTCAACTCTGCCTCTCTCAGCTTCAACTCCAGCTTCAGACTTGAGACAGCAGTTTTTTTTCACAAGAGTTGCCAGTCCATTACTCAAAGGGTTTCCTCTGTTGCAGTGTTAAAGATCATACATTTTGCAAATGTCCTTAGTGTTAATGGACTGTATTGATTTATGATTCCTTTTTTTACTCCCTAGAGAACTCCAATGCACAATTCCCGTGTCTGGTCTTGGCACTAGGCACCAGCAGGAGGCCGGTCCCTTAGGTCCCTGATTAATCATTGGATGTGAGAAGAGAACAGCACTGCATTTTGTTTATCTATAAAGCTCTCATTTGGATTTTACCTGATTATTTATCACATTTGCTGAATATCAAATCAGGTATTTGCTGGTTACGATCACAGGTCATTTCTATTTTAGAGTCTCATTGAATTAATAGGGCACATGGGAAAAAGGCTTCAATAGCTTTTAAAAGACTATCCACAGTGTGCCCCTATTTTTTAAAATGATTTTATACCAATTGTGTGTGTTAATTGGTTATGGTCCTATCTGGAAGACAGGAAGTACTTTGTTGAAATTGGCAACTGTGTCTCAGACCACATGACCCTGACCTGTGGAGTGCCCCAAGGGTCAATTCTAGGACCCCTTCTGTTCAACCTCTACATGCTGCTGTTAGGTCAGTTGATACGCAGTGAACATGTGTTCTATCACAATTATGCAGACGACACTCAGATCTATGTTTCACTGTCGGCAGGTGACTATGGACCAGTAGATTCACTCTGTCGCTGCATCCAACAGATCAGTGTGTGGAGGCAAAATAACTTTCTCCAGCTGAACTCAGACAAGACTGAAATAATTGTCTTTGGTCCTGTGTTTATTTCAATCTCTTCGGAAAATGTTAACACCCTGAATATATAATAAATTGAGCCAATTTATTGTAGTGTTACTGTGTTATTCATGTGTTTCACTCACATTACATTTTACTGCTATGTGTTTGAATTTGTAACACTTTTCAAACACTTTCAAAAGTTTTTTAATTATTGATTTCTATTGCTTTAGTCCTAAATTTTCAAGCCGTATACTTTATACACAATATGGCTTTTGAATTGAAAGAGGACCATTAAAGTGATAATTTAGTGTAACTGATGTGATATTACTTCACGTGTTGGTGTGTTACGTAAAGTAAATTCCTCTTCCTATACAAACATTGTACATACACTATGAGTGACTTGCTTCAATAGTTTATTTAAATTTATATAGATCAAACATTACTTCAAACAGACAAACATTGTGAAATCAGGCACATCGAGGTGTGCATTGGCATTCCTCGTGGGCGACCGTGTCCAGCTCCACATCCTTACTCTTTCTGAAGATGTTATCTGTAGAGGACAGGCGAGAATCTGCACCAGAGAATAGACATGTTAGTTAGGTTTTATTTCGCTTGCAAGAATGTGAAACTCGGTATTGTGTGACTCACCAGCAGGTACGCAGTGGTAGCCGACTCTGATGGTTTTGGTCCTCAGGGCATTGCAGCCGGGCATACAACGCAAAACTGGCTCAACTGAGTAGCACTTTGAGGATACGCCATGATTGTTAAATTCCCCATCCAGCTTCACAGATACTTGCTGAAGCTTGCACCCTGAAGAGCCAAAAGGAAGTACATTTTTAATTCATCATTTAACTCTCACACGCAAACCCTGTCAAGAGTCAAGACCGTTTGTCTATTTTTATGTTTGAGTTGAGTTTGATAGCTAGATACTAATTGATAAAAAATATATAATTAATACTCATTTGAACAAGTATTATGTTGAAAAAATGCCCACATTAAAATAGGACAAAATTTAGACCTTTCTGTTTTGTATTTCCTTGCGATATTAAATAAACTGTCCTTATTTTATGTTGTGATGAGCATGTTTTTTTATCTTTTTGTTTGTAAATCTTCAAATTCAAATTTTGAAATTAGTATTGAGTATGAAATCTTTTCCTTAGAATCTAAATTAAGTTTGAGATTTTACATATGGTGTTGACATTGTGACAGTGACAGTGACAGTGTGCGAGTCCCCCATTTTACGCTGTTAAGAGTAGTTACAGTTTGTCAGCTGGTCAGAGGATCTTGTTATTAGTACTGACCAGCCTTGTTGCGACAGGACTCAGAAGGCAGAGTCCAGGAGTGTGCGTGGCTAACAGCATCAGAGACAATGCGGTTGTTAGGCGTGCGATATTCCTGTCTGAACTCGCCATCAGCGCGGCCACACATACCACAGGTCTTTCCCTTCAGGATGTCCAAAACTTTAACCTGTGAACAAAGGACATTGTTAAAGGAACATGATGTAACTTTATTGGGGGTCTGAAAACTGCTTGTCTTCATGGAGATGTTATTGGTTGGCCTGGATTGTTTCACAGAAATGGCATTACAATTTATTAATCCTGCATTTCTTCAGTAATTGGTGTTTTATTGAAAAACACGCATTGTTACAGCAAGAAGGGCCACGTCTCCACAGATCTGACCTGTAAATTAGCTTGATAACTTGTTTCCCTAAAGATTTATACTTTTAATGTCATACTGTGTGACATTCCAGCCAAAGCAGCAAAATCGCCATGGAGATAAGTAGACATTACATACAAGTTTGTAGTTGCAGTTACCTTGATCACACTTATATATATGTATATCAATCCCAGGCTTACCTTTTGGGTTTCTCTATCAAAGTAAAGTTCCTTGAGACCAAGTTTATGAGCGACAAGAACCACACCCTCACCTCTGCGTTCAATTGTGATTCCTAACATCAAACACCAAATGAGTGACTTTGCATCTTTATATTATTACTGACAGTGGATGTTTTGGACATACCAGGGGCCAAGTTTATTTTTTGCTCAGTGACTTCCTGTTCTCTTCCATTTACAGTAACTGCAATTTGGTCGTCCCTCTCAGAAATGTCAACAGTCCTGTGAGGTCAATCGAACAAAGTAAGAATTATGTTGCAGACTAATGTCCAAGCAGAGGTGAAGGTGTACTTACAAGTCTGACAAGTGCACACGGAGTTCGCGCTCTGAGCCTGTTCTCTTCACCAGAACAATGAACCGCAGTTTTTCTGTGCAGTCCTGAGCCAGAACTTGGTAGCAGGATTCAAGCATGGAGCTTTCACACGTTACATTGTTGAAACTCGTCAGGACGTTTTGCTGGATCTTACAGGTCACTATAACACACAATAATGTTAATATTCTCATATCGAGTTTAAATTAAAACATACCTCTGTTATTATTTTTCTTACTGTCGTTGCCGTTGGAAAACATGTAAGTAATCTTTGAAGCCCAGTTGTCATAAGATTGCAGTTGAGAATTTGTTTCTTCCAAAGGCAGGGAAAAGGGAAGAGCCACACCCAGGCTGTAGATGAGTCTCTAAAGTGACATTTATAACACCATATCAGATGTGTACATTCAAACTGGGCTGAAAAATAGTTTTAATTGCAATATTTCTGATAACCATTGTTACAATAAGATTTTGATTTGTTTTAACTGCACAATTATGTTTGGATCATTTTATAAGTATATATTTGTAACGCAGACATCCATTCATGTGTTTTATCTGTATTAGATAAATAAATAAATAATAGTAGTATAACATTTGCAAGAAAACTAACATATGAACTACTAAACTAATATGAAAATTTGAATTTGATTGTGCTGTATCTTGCATCCCTAATTAGAATGCATCACTGTAAGTACTATTTTTTTATGACAGAGGGTGGAAGAAATTAAAGAACATAAATATCGAGGTAGACATTGATATTGTACCTTTGGTGTCCTCAGCAGAATATCTACTTTTGTCTCAGAAGCCAGCACCATGGTAAGTTTCAGTTCCTTAACCATGTGCTTAATCTTTGCAACGCTGGCCCCATATTCTTGAAGGGAGTATGAAAGATGAGACATCCTGAACACAAGGAGCACAATTGATCAGGGAACACATTTGACAAGATTTGCAAAGTGAGTGATTTGATTTGATCTTAAATATTGTCTTACCAGTAGATGTAGTGCTTAAATGTTCTTGGAATTTTTTCCCAACTCAGTTTCAGGCGCATAGCCATGTTTTCTCCCACTCGGCCAGTCTCTGCAACGACATCAGTGGAGTACTGTTTGCAGTCTGGACCCCATGCAACTCTGGCCTAAACAGAAAATAACATGATGAACATAAATTGTATCATATTTTTTTTCAAATGAGTAACAAGACAATCAGTACCATCAGTTTGTGGGGGCTCAACACGACACCATCAGCACAGATCACAGAGCGGTCGGCATCAGACAATTTGGCAAAGATGATTTGAAGTCTCATGTTTTCTTTGTCAACATAAGCGGCAACCTGATATCCCTGTGGCTTGCGGTCGGCTCTAATAGCACGGACAACAATGGCGAGACTTGGTGTCACAGCGTTAGACAAGAATCTGGCCTAAAAAAGAAACATGATTAGAGATTTTATTCTCGTGTTCATTGACTTCCTCGAAGAAAAAAATCATTTTCATTAATGACCATACCTTGTTGTAGAGGTCTTCAAAGCTCTGTGCACTACTCTTGCTCTGGCGAGAAAGGTGAGTACTGGCGCGAGAATGCTGTAAATAAACACACATTTTAAGTTAAAAAATGTATGTAACAAAAATCTGCTCATGTAATTAATACATCACCTGGTGTTTGTGATCCTTGATAAACTTGACCTCATACAACTCTTGCTGCAAAACATGAAAGACACATTTTAACTTAGTTAAAAATGTATGCATATAGATTAGTTAAAAGTACTTGAAGTCAGAATATTTTATAATCATAAATATATATATATTTTTTTTTTATTTCAGTAGCGTTTAACTTTCAAGACGTTTCTGACTTCATTTATTTCCATCCATTATAAATCCAAAGTAACAAATTGATATTTGTACTGTATTTAAGTAATTCTAACTTAAATTAGATTTTCTGCAGTGTGAGGCTTTGGGTTTAACATGGATAGTTACATGTGAGTGTCTAGACGAGCTTGAGCATGATGAGCTGCTGCTGGAGCTGCTTTTGCTGCTCTTGCGACCAACAGTTAAGAGATGTTTGGACTGGTGGTTGGCCCTGCTACTGCTGCTACTGCTGCGGCTGCTGCTGCTGCTGCTGCTGCGACCGCTCCTGGAAGAAGAGCTGGAGCTGCTGGAGCTGGATGAGCTAGTGTTGTTCTTCTGTCCAGGATCCAAGATCTTCCTCAGCTTCATCAGAACACTCTTGTCCCCGAGAATCTCTTCCTCCTGTGCGATGGTGACCACGCGGATGATCTCTGATGCTTTTTCTCCAACTTGGATCTCAATCTCGATCTTCTCCACAATACCCTCACCAGCTGCAACCCAACACAATGCATTAACAATTACGTAATTAATGAGTCATTATGTTTATCACTTAATACTGTTAAAACACACAGTGGGGCCAAAGAAAGTCACCACCTAACTATAAGTTTGGTTAAATATATGTAGTAACTTATATACATACCTCGAGCAATGTCAACAAAAACGTGGTGTTTTCCAACGAGGGTGTAAAGAGGAGAGTTTTTGATAAACCAAGCATTAGAAGACTGAATGTGGGTGCATGCTTTAAATCCAAGGGTTTCAAATACACCACACATCTTCTTCTCATAAGCCTTCAGCAACCTCATTCTGTTTTTGCGTTGTGGCATATCAGTGGAGAGCAGCTCTGATGACTGTAATGAAATAAATAGATATATATACATATACAGTATGTATGTGTGTATATATCTCTGGAGAAACACTTACCAAACTCTCCGAGACCAAGGCTTTTGAAGAGAGGCTATTCAATCCTTTGTTTATATTCTCAGTTGGGAGCACAGGAATCATCCTGGCTGCTTGGAGATCTTCCACATTTCTGACAATTGCAACAGTGTCAACGCTGGTGGAGAGAGAAAACATTAAAACTTACTCAAAAATGAATCATGCAGTGAGTGTTATAGGTCATAACTAAAGCTCCATACTGCAAAGAGGCGATCTTGTCAATGTTCTGTGCCGGCTGCAGACTGAGCTTGAAGTTGCCCTTGTTGATGTCAAGTCTTGCGTCAACTTTAGCAGGTACAACTGTGTGGACCTGTGCTCTTGATATCAGAGCGGCCTGGACAATAGGAGTGTTGACTCCCATCACAGCATAGGAGTGCATGGCAACACTATGATGTAGAATGAACAGTGATTTATATAGTTTCTTTGATCATATACAGGTTTGTTTGATCATATTAAGAGGGGAATGTACCTAGGAACAATTGAAGCCCTAAGGCTGATGTCGGACTCAAGAAGCTGCCCTGCACGGTAGTCCTCAGGGAGAGGTGGAGTCACAGTAGCCTGAACTATTAAAACATTATCATAATTAATGATCAATTAATTAATCATTATAATGCACTTAAGTGAAGTCTTACTGTTGACTGATGCTCCAGCCACAGCCGCAGTATAGAAACTCAGCTCCATGGGCAGACCAACAGTTGTGGGCAGGATGCGCCTGACCTCTGACAGCAGCATTGGGTGAGTATAATGCATTTGAACTCCAGACAGCAGCTGGCGCAAGAAAGTCTTTCCTTTGTTCAGAATTTGTGGTGTTTTGGCCCACTACAAACCAACAACATGTTAATGCCAAACACAAACCATCTAATATTTGAAATATATAAATTTAAAGACAAATTTACATCAATAAAGTAATCCATAAATTCCTTGTCAATGTTGGCAAAGGCGACTTCCTGGTCAAAAACTTTGACGTAAGCTGAAGCCAGAGGCTTGGGGGTGCTTTCAGCCTTCCAGTCAGTGAGCTGTGAAGGAAAATAAGTTTAAATTATGTTTTTGTTAGACTAAAAGTATCAAAACTAACAAGGAATCATACCACTTTGATTATTTCCTTCATTTTAGTAATTCTGTTGCTGTTATCTGGATGCTCATTGAACTTCAGAAGCACATCCTGCAGTCCTTCAGCCCTCACGCCAACCTGAAATATGAAATAAGATATTTATAGTCATGTGTGCCAAGTATTGTGTTTAAATGACTTGAGTATTACAATTGTTTTTGCACCTCTACAACATCGCTATATGCCCCAGCGGCATAGGCACGTGCTTTGGCCACGATGGCTCTGGGGAAAATGCTGGCAGCATTATTGATAACGAAGGCACTGGCAGCCACTCCCGTCATCCATGAGTCTACCAGGTACAAAAACAATCATCATTTTTATTTGATTTATCTGACTGTGATGTGAGAAGTAGTCCCCATTTACTTACTGTGGTAGGCCTCCATATACAGAGCTCTGCTGTAGCGGCTATTCAGTGCGCTCAGTCTGGGACTTACAAGCCTCATGGCCACATTACAGGCAGAAGCGCTGAAAAAAAGCAGTATGGTTTATAGCTTACAAGTATCAGTTATCAAACATCCTCAGAATAGAGTTTATTTTCTTACACGGAAGCCATGTCTGGGGCAGTGCTTCTGGTCAAGGACTTCATGTAGTTGTACACAAAGCTTGCAACCTGCATATTGCGCTCCTTCATCAAAGAGGCAGCGACCAGATTCACAAGACCCATGGACGGCTTGGTCTCAAACAGCACAGCAGCAGCAATCATACGCAGTTCAGAGTCAATGTTAGTGTTTCTGAACAGACTCAGAGCCACTGGTTGAACCTTAATGGTGAAAAAATACAGCATGTCAGTAAATATAAAAGCGCAAATCAAAAATATCTAATTCGATGTTAAGTATGTACCATTTTAGGCTCTGTTTTTGCAATGTTCTTCAGTGCAGAAACAGCCTGAATCTTTAAATGCTGAGGCAGATCTTCAGCTGCTCTACCAAAACCAGGCAGGAACTTCTGAATAGTCTTCAAACTTCCAACATGTCCAGCATTTCCGATGGCTTTAAGAGCAACAAAGAGCTTTTCGGGGTTAGCTGCATTTTCAACTGCATAGTTGTGAAGGGGCTGTGTAAAAATAAATAGAGCATGTTACAACATTTAGCATGTCATCGTGCTGTCTAATTACAGATCACAAACTACACACCTTGACCAGATCAACGGGGCAATCCCTTTCTTCCACGCAATGTTTAGCAACCAGGGTCCCATAGCCAAGCATAACTATGTCCCGGAGAATGAAGAATTTAAAATCTTTCACTCCCATTGCCTTTTCCTTCTCAAACACGTCTTTCAGAAACTCCCCGGCTTCATGTATTGCAGCGCGGTCAGCTGTTACCATGTGGAATGTAGACACTAAAGCATTAGTTGCCTCTACAAATGATTCATGTTCAGTCAATGGCAACTGATTCCTGATGAACTTGAGAGAAACATGAGTTCCAAGAACAGGAATAGCATTCAGGATCCAGAGCCTAAAAAAAACATATGCTTGTAAATTATTGTATCAAAGACATGTTTTAAATGTTTTTTTGTTTTTGTTTTTTACCTCTGACTTGGTTTGTCTTTATGGTTTCTCCACAGAGTTACAATTGCATCGTGGTCCAGCATGCGCATGAGTTGGATGAGTTCAATAAACCTCCGTGGGGCATCTTCATGAACTTTTTCAGCATTGTAGTTCTTCAGGAGCTCCAGTAACTCAACAATCTAGCCAAATAAGTTAAAGTGTAAGAAAAAAATACAATTCAAATATAGTATAATGGATTGAGTTTAACCTGGGCATCAACATTCTCGATTCTCAGCAGCTGCACGGGGTTCTGGAGAAGTTCAGCACCAAACTCGTACTGCAGGGATCCGCGCTGGTGATATTCAGCAGTGATGGGCTCAACAGGTGCAAATGTGACGTCTATCAGTTTCAGCTTTTGTCTACAAAGAAAATGTGTTTTTAATTTGCGTGTAATTAATAATACAAATCGTATAATTATTTGTGTACATACGTAGCTTCCATCTGGGCAGCGCCTTTGACAACATCAAATGGGGAGAACTCAATGATCTCTTTAGTTTGCACATCCTCGATCAGAGTACTTCCAGATGCGGTCTTCAGGATGTAGTTTGTTACTATTGCACCATTCAAGGTCTGGGCTCTCTGCGACGTCAATGGACACTTTAATTTACAACATCAAAATTCATATGAAGACATAATTGGTGAACAAATGTACTTACAGCCTGACATTCATGGCATTTCCTCATGTAAGCCAAGCCAATGTCTTTTACAATTTTGTCCTGGCACTTGGTCAGATCCTTTGCTTTTGTAATGAAGAAGTTGCCAGTGCCCTTGTGCTCAGTGATGACATAGTTGGTCAAACACACACCATGTGGACCAGACTGAAAACAAAGAAACAATTAACATTTACACACAAGAAATAATGCATGCATACACGACTTTACCTCCTGCAGGTCATAGGTGTCCAGTGTTTTCTTGATGTTCAACTGGAAAACGTTGATGATGCCTTTGTAGATGTTCAGGATGGTTGTAGAGACACCACCTGGTGCATACACTTTGCCCACGATACCATTGGTGTACTCAAACTTGATCGGCGTTTGGAGCTGAGCAGCCAGGGCATCTCTTAACTTAACAGATTCAATGTAGGCATCTTTTGGCCAGACACCATTGTACTCAAAGATTTTAGGGTCTGTAAGCTACAGAATAAAAATATCTAGTTAGTATGGTATCTTTTATTAAATTATACCAGATATTGCACTGTTCCTCCATAAAACAACTGTACCTTCAACAAGAAGTTGTCTTTAGATTGTGCATGAATCAAAACTTTGCTTTGGATTTTCAGTCCAGCTCTTGCGAGACCTTCCTCTGGAAGACCACCCAGAATCTGCGCCTCATACGCGTACACATAGGTCTTTCCAATGGCAAACTCAGGGACTGCATAGACATATTTTAAATTAGAATTTTATAAATTGCTATAATACCTAAATTATCATCAATCTTCATATACAAAATCTTACCTAGATTGACTTGGTTAGCCACTGCAGAGTAAAAAGGGAAGAATAAAAGGCATATTTAATTTAATTCCCAATGGTTCCCATTGCCCCCAATATATATATATATATATATATATATATGTATGCAAAAATCTTACCTGCAAGGGCCAACGTGAGCGCGAGCACAAACACCCTCATGACTGGTGAATGTGAAGAATCTAGGGCTGAGGCTTCTTTTTAAAGCCTCTTTGTGCTGACTTTGGCCACAGAAATGCATCATTAAGTAAACACACATTTGATGTCACAGGTGTTACTCTGCCCTGACCATGTAAATAAGACAAACAGATAAATCCATTGGAAATGTCATTGACAGAAAGTTACCACAACCTGATCATTGGACTTAACATCAAGGAGCCCGAGATGGATTTTTTTCTTCTTCTAAGAATAGCCCAGGGGTTCCCACACGTTTCTAACAAGGACCGCAAACATGTTTAGGTAGTTTATTGTGTTATTTTAATTAATTTCACTGGAATAAACTGTTTATCTTAGTGCCTCGACCCCAACTGGAAGAGCCTATGTTCATAAAATCTCCTTTGAAATGAAAAATATACACGTTTATCTATTTAGTATCTACTATATATAAATAAACACATTCATCTATTTTGTATCTGCTATAATTTAATTGCCTGACCAGCCATTCCCAGACTACTTTACTAAACCGCATTTGAACAGAACGTGGGAGGGACTGGCTGGTCAGGCTAATAAAAATAATTTGAGGCGTCAACAATCTTTTTTATTTTGTCCCTTGTCTCGCCCCGTAGAAATCAGCTAATGTTTACTTCTACTTCCTCATTCTGACAGCCCGTGGATTGCACCTGATTTTTTCCCCCTCAAATGTTTAACTTTTCAAATATGCCTTGTTTTCTGTGGCTTTTGTCGTCGTTATTTCTTCTCTGTGGCGCTTCTGACAAATGTCCGTGCGAGAGGCCGGAGTTTTGTCTTCAAATTCAAACGGAGAGAGACTTTGAGGTGCAGTGACGTTCAACTCTGGTCAAATGAAAGTTTAAAGTGCATATGACAGCTTCTCATGTTTTTCTTATTATTACTTTGTTTGGTGGGATAGTGTTTGTGGTAAGTACTTATCATAGATTAACATAAGTGAAGTTAAAGTGAAAGAAAATGTGAAAATGAAAGTTGAAAATTCGAAATTAAAAGTATAACGAAATCCTTCTGTCTTCAACAAGCTACATTTAATTTTAAAAATGCAGGGAAAATGTACTGCAGTTTATACTCTACTGTATTCTGACAGTTCTGCCCCTGTTTAATATGGTGTCATGGTAACAGTTACTGGTCATTTGACTTCTCTTTAAATCCCTCAAAATCAAAGTTAAATATTTTGACCGTGACTATGTTTATCAAAGTGTTTTAAACCATTTTATGTGCATTGTGTGACATGGTTTTGTCAGTGATTATACTTTATTGTGCATTTATTCATTGAATTATCGTGGGAGCAGGTGTTTGTGTTTGATGTGGGCGGTAAAGCTTGGAAGTCCTATAACTGGAGCATAGTGACCACAGTGGCAGCATTTGGTAAATATGACCCTGAGCTGATGTGCCATGCTCATTCAGTGGGAGCTCGACTGGTACTTAAAGGTAAAAATGTCTGTAGCCCATACTTTATGCTTGGATCAGACTTCAAGCATTACTAATCTCCTTTTAATATTTCTGTCCGTCAAAGGAGATGTCCATCTTGCTGATATTGTGGACCAAAACAACAGAACAGCCTGGATAAAGGAGAAGGTGGACTTGGCTAAGCATCAGTTTATGGATGGGATAAACTTGGATGTTGAACAAGCGGTGGAGGCAGGTTCACCCGAGTACGCGGCTCTGACAGACCTGGTCCAAGAGATATCTGAGGCCTTTCACTCTCAGATCCCAGGCTCTCAGGTCTGAAGTGTGCAACAGCAGAGGATGTGTTCAAAATCACTTACAAACATGTTTTATTTTTTATTTGAAGGTGTCTTTTGACGTGGCGTGGTCACCAAACTGTATTGACAAACGCTGCTATGATTACGTCAATATTGGCAAATACAGCGACCTCCTGTTTGTCATGTCTTATGACGAGCAGAGCCAGATATGGGGGGATTGTATTGCAATGGCAAATGCTCCACTTGAACAGACGCTCAATGGCAGGTGTTAAATAACTGAATCATTAATCTATGGGAGGTTTATTAATGTTAATGTCAATTTTCCCAAAGGTTATGACCAGTTTTTGAAGATGAAGATCGATAATACAAAGGTTATCATGGGAATACCATGGTATGGTTATGACTATCCGTGTCTCAATCTGTCTCAGGTACAAAAAAAAAAGTTCTTACTCGTTCCTGTGTAATGTCAACAAAACTAACAAATAATTGGATATTTTATTAGGAGGGCATCTGCTCAATAGAGAAAGTTCCTTTTCGTGGCGCTCCTTGCAGTGATGCCGCAGGTACACAGAAGCCTTACAGCTGGATTATGAAGCAAGTGAACAGTTCACTGACCGGTCGACTGTGGGACACCAAGCAAATGGCCCCATACTTTAATTACATGGTACATTTGAATTTCTCATGCTCTGAAGTAGGACAATGTTCAACCTGGAAATTATAGAACTATCAGTGAGATGGAATAGGAAGAATGAATAAATATGAAATTAATTAGTGAATGATGAATTTATTTCTTCTATTGTAGGATACTGAAGGAAAGATCCACCAGGTTTGGTACGATGACCCAGAGAGTCTTTGCCCAAAAGCAAATGCAGTGATGGCCACAGGTTTGCGGGGAATTGGCATGTGGAATGGCAACCTCCTGGACTACAACAATAATCCGGTTGCTCAGCAGCAGACTGCTAAAATGTGGAATGTTCTTTTAGGATGCTAGCTAATTTACACGAACCCTGCTAGTCCCCACTTTTATTCACCACAGAGTGAGGCTTTTGTTGCTTTAACAATGGATGTGTGAAAGCACTGACGTGTAATGCAGATTTCACTGCTTCTGCCTTAATCAGTTTCACTTTCAAACTTGTCAGCTAAACACTTTTTGTAAATCTAAAACATTTAATGTTTTTTAAACAATAAATCAACAGAAAAATGTTGGGTTTTATTTTCCATTTTTTAAAGAGAGACATACAAAAGTACTTGCACCTCCATCTACAGTTGAATGGATGAGCTGTGTTTGTGTGCTCTGTTTTGTGGAGTATTTCCAAAGTAGGCCACAGTCCGCGGCTCTGACTGACTCTTCTTTTGGGCCAGTTCTGCTTTTAGGGATCTCAGTTCTGTGGCAGCCTGTTTCCTCAACTGTGGAGAGGGAGAATATCATAGACATGTAAATCACAAATAATAATAATGAAAAGTTTACCTTAATTTCTGTTAGCAGCTTCATCTTGGCATCTTCAACCTTCCTCTTTAGATCCTCAATCTCATAGCTTTCAGTCATGATATGTATTATAAGTTCATTCTGTAACGACAAGTGTCTTAATTCACGAGTTTATGTCTTTGGACCACACAGCCACAGAGTTTACCTTGACTGAGGTCCTGCCCTGTCGTTTGGGGTTGCTCCTGTTCTCCCTGGCGTGGAGCTGATGCAGAAGTTTACTGTAAAATGTTTCCAGATCTTGTCGCACATTTTTCAGGCTTTCCTCCAGTGGAGTTGTGCCTTTTTTTGTTTCAAAATATTTCTTTTTCCAACTATCTCTTGCTTCGAGGAATGCACAAAAATTATATACTCTAGTTTATATGTTTCAAATACTTCAATATCTTGTACTCACCTTGGTTCCTTCTGTGTCTGTTTTGCGCCAACAAATCTTTACCTTTCCTGAGCAGCTCTTGTCTCATCCATTCAAGCTGCTTTCTTTCCTCTCGCACCATTTTGATTTCCTCTGTCAGCTCTTGTTCTTAAATGAAACGCGTTGAGTGAGAATGGATACAAAGGCATATGTTAATCTACTTTTAATACAATGGAAGCTTACTGTTTGTCCTAAAGGATGGAGACTCAACATATTTTTCTGAAGTGACAGCTTTAATTGTAGAAGTGCGCTGAAGTGACAATACTGCTGGACTGTCCATCACCTTAAAGACAAGGGAAAGGATTTGAGTAGAGTTTGCCTTGATTTATATAATGCAAGTGCGTAACAGTATATAATAGTACCTGATTATTTTGCTTACTTCCGTTAATTACTGCACATGACTTTCGGTCGGCTTTCGATTTCCCATGCCTGAAAGTAGACACATAATGAAAGAAGAAAAAAATCACATGTAATTTACAGTTTGGATTATAACACGATCTTAAAGTACCCGTCTTTGAGTGAGAAGTCAGAGTATCTGCCCTCTAATGACTCGGCCACGCCCGAATCTCTGGCTGCACGGCTTCTGATGTTGCATGGCTTTGTCTTTCTGCTCGTTCGCCCTTGTTTGGAGGTCGAATCTGCTTTGCACTCCTGTAAAACTTAAAAGTGTAGCACATTGTTAAATACTCAAATACAGAGAACTAACAGTCTTCTAGTAGAGATGTCACAGATATTAACGTTAACAATTATTGTGAGAAGAAAGGCGAAACAATTATTCGCGATTATTGATAGCATGATCAACGATACAAAACACAAAACAATACAAAACAATTTTTAAAAATACAACAGTGAAATCTTTTAGTATCTTTACATAATACATTTTTCAATTTAAGGCCCGAAGTCACTGGGATAGGCTCCAGTCACCCGCGACCCCGAAAGGGAACAAGCGGTAGAAAATGGATGGATGGATTTTTCAATTTAATCTATTTTAAGTTTATTTGTATTCTAAATTGGTCACGGTTATTATTATTTTTAGTTCTTACCATTTTATTCTGACCTGAACAATCAAAATTCTCTATTAACTAAATAATCTCGACATGATTATCTTCTAGTACTGAACTAAGTGTGTCTATTTACTATTATTCTCAGATGAGCAACGCTGATTGGACATGCGTGGACAACTCTCTGCCTTGACCCAGTTCAGTTTGCTGCTGCTGTTGATGCTTTTCTCTGGGCATTCTGCCTCAGATGAGCTGCAGTCCTGCTCCACCTCCTGGTTGTCCTCCACACGTCCTGTAGGGGGCGCATGCTGAGCGCTGGTGGTGATGTGGGGGAGTTTACCCAGCTCTTTGGCCCCTGTTGTTTGAGGACTGGTCTTAAAGGGGTAATATGAGTTTTGGTCAGAGGAGCTGCTGCTGTCTGGAGTGAAGGACTGTGAGCGGACGCTGCTGTCACTTTCAACGACGTGCAGCAAGTAAAGCTCCGGCTGAGGGGCCTGAAACACATCACAGTCACAAAATATCAAAACTGTGAATGCAACATTAAACAAGACAATGGTTTAAAATAAATAAATAATAATAATCAGTGACTATACAGAGAGCAGTGGTGTATTAAGTATTTATTGCTGTCACTTATGTAAAACTACAGGTACAGGAGCAAAAAAAAAAGTGGCTCATTAAAAAATCTACTCAAGTAAAAGTACACCTTTAAAAATGTAGTAAAAAGCAAAAGTAATTCACACAGATTTTTAGAACCATTAAAGCATCAAATGTGATGCATTTCCCTGGACATTAATAAAGCCAAATTTAGTTTGCTCAAAACCGAGACTTGAAAAATGACATACAGTGGAAATATGATTTTTTTTAGAATCTTGGTGCTACTTCCTGAAAGTTTCTACTTTTATTTTTCATATTTTCTTCACAACAAAGTCATATGCTTTTTTCAAGGTTATTTAGGCATAGAATTTTGTAACAATATGCAACAATTGGTATTCAGTATTTCACTTACTAGAGAAATTATATTGAAAGAGTATTAGATAAGATCCATTTGTACCACAATGGAAAATGTTGCAACAGGAGAATAGAAACTTCCAATTAAAAATTAGATAAATAGCAAAAAATAGACTCAATTGGAGTTTTGTTTTTACTTTTACAGTATTTTAATAAAACAATATTACAGTATAGTTGAGAAAGTTTGACTATTGACATTAAATAACCACAGAAACACATTGACTTACATATGGAGGAGCAAATGTTTTCACTTTCACATCCTTTTCTTGCTTTGTTTTGACCTGTAATACACAGACATTTGTGTGTGAGAAAAGACGAGGCAGTAAAACACGCTGTGCTTTACACCCTTCAGTGCTTGAACAGTGGACCTGTTGATCAAACGCTCTGTATTGTGTTCTTTTAACTGTCCGCCTGGTGGGACACAAGCAGCAATGGAAAACATCAGTAAATGGCTGACTGCACTCACCAGCGCTAAACTGTGACCCACACATTTCAGAAAGAAGAACTTGTCCATCGAGCCCAAGGAGCCTCCCAGAAGAGCACGCAGCCTGCTCCTCAAAGATTTCAATGTGACATCTGGATAAACTCTGAAGTAATAAAACAAAAGTAACATAAGCCCTTGCCAGAATTAAACATAAACAAGTGCAATGAACTGGTCAAATGGCAAAACAATTTAAAAGTATTTAAGTTACACCACAATATCGTTTGGTAAATTTATCATATCACTTTATTTTCTTGCTTAAAACAATATCATATATTTGTGTTTTTGTTTTATTTGAAAATAACATATTACTATTGTCTTGGCAAAGTACATTTATTTGACTGTTTTTATTTACTTTTGCTTACCTGATGAAGCCTCCTGAGACAAAAGTGTGGATGGCCTCTACAGGGACTTTATTAAGCTTTGCGTTCCACTGGTCATTGGGAACATAGAGCACATGGAGCTCCACAAACTGGACACAACAGACAGTATGTGCCATTCGTTAAATACATTATGTTAAAAATATGCTCTAGGTTCACATTACCTTGCAGCTGACTGGCCTCTTCTCCTCAGAATGTGTTGGCGACTCAGAAACTGGCAAGTCCATTTCAGATGCTGTTTGTAAATCCACTAAAATGAAGTTGAGTTTGCAGGGGTCTTGTTTCCCATCAGGTGGAGGCGTAGACTGCCCAGTAACAGGTCAGTTTAAAGTAACACACTCAAAGCCAGTGGAATTTCTTTTACGAGGGTGCCAGCACTGTTGCTCTGGTGCTGATGATGACAACTGCAGTAAAAAGTGGTGTTCACAAGAAAAGAAAAAGGAGCAAGAAACTCTGTAACTTTGTAATCATTATTTTGTTTAGTCGGTCAGGACAGAATATGATACACATACTGTAAATACACCAGATTGTAGCTATGGGTTAATTTCCATCCATTGTCCCACATTCAGTCTCACAAACACACTCTAGTGTTGGGTGATGTGTTTTGCCCAAGGACACACCAACAGTGTACACTACCACCCCTTGTACTAACCAGGCCCATCCCTGCTTAGGTTCTGAGATCTGATGAGAACAAGCTTTGAAAAAGTTAGTTATATAGGTCAGTTATATGTTTTTATTTTGTTCATTTAGGTCATTTTCTCTTTTACAATGGAGCATACATAGATGTCATCCTTATTTGCAGACCAGAAAAAGAAGGGGGAAGGAAAAATGATTCATCTAATGGGCAATGTTATTCACTATGGCCCAAAAAGGAGAGGGAAGCAAACATATCTAATCTCATTAATGCATATAAATTATTTTCAGATCTAAATGTTTTTTTTTTGTCTGTATAAAAAAGCAACAATTTGGCAAACAAAAAATGGCAAACCAGGAAATTCACAGGTTTGCCATTTTTCAAATATTCATCTACCAAAATGTCCCCATGTGTGGACAATAAAGGCTATCTTATCTTATATTATCTTAAGAATAAGAACTCTTTACGGCCCCCTAACAACCTTTTACTTTATTTAGTTAATTTTAAGAATGTACTGCACACTCCTGTCCGGCCTCTTTTGTTATAACACCTGTCTACTTGATTTATGCCAATATGTTTGTATTAGAATATGCATGAACAAAAAGAGTATTTACTTGTATTATATATAAATGGGTGCAGGTCTTTTATTCACCGCTACGGGGCGCTGTTTTAAACACAACCGGAAAAGAGGTGTTGTTCTCTGTTGATAACTTGTTAGCATTAGCATTAAGCTCCACACATCAACACTTAATCATCTCTTGCGAAACTAAACGACTAAACTAAAAAACTTGGACCATGTCTGGTTCATCGAACATCGTAGCAATGAAGAAGGTTGTGCTGCAGTTGCGCCTCGAAGCAGGAATAAACAGAGTGAAGGTAAACACAAAATAAGAACAAAGTTTAGGGCGTGTGTTGACTTTTTCCCCACTGTTGCTCATCTCCCCCGGTCTGTGCGTTTACGTTTGACCACGTTGTGTTTTCATGTATTTTCTGTGAGACAAACGTTCGCTCTTCCCCCCCCCGTGAACGTTTTTTGGTGTTTTGCTCCACAGGTGTCCCAGGCCGCGGCGGATCTTCAGCAGTTCTGCCTCCAGAACGCCCCCCACGACCCCCTGCTCACCGGCATGTCGTCCAGCAACAACCCCTTCAGACCCCAGAAAGTCTGCTCCTTTCTATAGCACCGACCCGCGTCTGTAAGTGTGCAGTCTTTGAAGGACAATCGTTTTCTGCACTACTATCACTGCTTAATAACATGTTTACAAACCTAAGTATGATTTAAGTTATTCGTTTTACAGTTCATTGGCTTTTTTCAGTACTTTTATGGCAATTATCCTGAACTTTGAACTCTTATTACCGAAACCTAATCGCAATACTCGTCAGTGAAATCTCAATTACATTTTTTTTCCTAATTGTGCATTCTTACTTCATGTCCATTTCATTAAGCTCTCATGTTTTCCTCTAGGTCTTGGATATGAATGGTGTGTGGCCTCCACTGCTTCATGGACTGGATTGTCTCAGGAGTATTAATGAATTTATGCTTAAGAATTGCTATGTGTTTTTACTAGTTATATTGACAATTCTAACATTTCCATAGGTCTCTGTGCCTAAATGACTTTCCTACTTGTAAAGATGTATTACCAACATGGTGCCTTTTTAAATGTTATTTTCCATGCCTAACTGGGGGGAAAATAAAATTATTTTACAGCTATTATTGCCATCATTTTCCGATTTGTAATTATTTGAGGATTAATTCTGACTCTCCTGCAGACAGGAACTACATCAAAACATAACTTTTCTATAATAGAAAACTTAAAACCAAAGGGCAGTAATTTCTAAAAAGTGACCAGAACTGATCGGTTACTATGCATTTTATTTATCACAACTTTATGAATAGTAATGGTGAAAAGTATTTTACAATTTACAATGGACCAGCTTTGTCATTCCATGCAGATAATCTAATTCACAAAACCAATACAGGATTGGCACATTCTTATGTTTTGGATGACACCATTTCCTGATTTGAAAGACCTTTAGTTTAATATCCCCCTTTCAAAAGAGTCCATATATTCATTTACATTTTTTTGTTGCTCTGGTAACGGTCCTGACTTGAAAGCCACGGATATAAATGCTACTTTCACTGCCTGACAGGTACACAAGAGAGGCAATACTTCGTCAAGGCATTTGATGTAGGTGACAAAGGCGGCGCTGCAAAATGTGGAGCAAATGCCTGACTTCATGACGCGACTTATTGGACATTTTTTTCCAGAGTGGAGAGCAGCACTTGCACCACAGATGACTCTCTCCAACAAACAAGCTACAAGTCCAGACCAATATCATACACTTAGCCTGGAACCAGTCTTTGCTTTTAAAACTCCCAAGCACTGAGCTGTTTGCAACTTCATAAAATTGTTAATAATTTTGGAGTGCTGTCTCTCATTTTTTGCAGTTCCACAAAAATCCAATCGAACATGGAGAAAATGCAGAGCTCTCCATTTAAAGCTGGAACTTTCTTCTGCAGGAATCCATATCGTGACGCTGCAAAAGAAAAACACATCCATTTGTAAATTTTTTATAAAATTCATGCATTATCTTTTCCAAATGATAATCAAAAGTAAATACATAAAATAAACACTCACCTTCAGGACCCACTCATACTCTCCAAACTTTGAATCAAATGTGCCTTTTTGCAAAGAGCGAAGTTTAAGTGTAAAGCGAGGTCCTAGCTCCTGAATACCAACTTTCTTCTCATTTTTGAAGATGTATCTTAAAATGAAGTAGAAGATGACGGTAATACAACATTTAAAAGACCAGATTTGATTGAAATAATATGAAATAGTACCGGTGGAATCTGAAAAAGATGAAGTCTCTCTGATTGTGAAAGGTAGCGACTTGCCGACCCACAAACTGAGGATCCTGTGGGAAAAGCGCAGCAAACAGCCGCCCGATGCTGTGACCCAGACGAGTGGAGAAGTTATTCAGAATGACCTCTGGATGATGTTCTGTTGGATCCTTGCCACGTCTCTGAAAGTTCAATATTATTATTTTTAAAAGGCTGAAACAAGCAAATTGATTTATGAAATGATCATCGACTAATTTATGTACACTTGTTGTATAAGCAATTTCACATTTACCACACAAGCGTAAAAAAACCCCTCTAAAATGAGCCATAATACGGTGACGTCATACAGCCGGGACTTCCCCATAGTGGCCATTTTAAAAGGGGCACGCAATGTATAAAAAACAACACGACTGCATCCTTTTCTACGGCATAATGAGCTACAAATACTTTGATTCTTTAGACGATAATAGCAAACTAAGGTTCACGACAAAGCTATCATTTCTTGGTCAGTCAACAGAGCAATGTCCTAACAGAATGCAGGTTTTTGGCATTTTGGCCTCATATTTCCTGGATTTCGTATGTAGTAGACGTGCTGTTGTGCCCCTTTCAAAATGGCGGACTCGGTTGCCACTGCACAAGTTCCCGGATGTGCGAACGCATGTATTCAAATTGCACTTGCCTTTATTTCCTTTCGTAGTCTGACGCTGCTGACCTTGAAGTGTGCTGTTGGGCCATCAGGTAAATGACAGAGCACCAATCCATCTTAACGGTTGGTTAAAGGAAAGCCTTCCCAATGAAATGCAACAACTAATCGAATATAAATACAAGTTACAGCGGTTATACAGTTACTGCATCAGCCACAATAAAGAAGCTCCAGCTCCATTCTGAGATAAAAGGATACTGGGCATTTTGCGATCCTCGTTGACGACCATGAGGTAGGTGAAGTTTCTTGCAACGCACTGAGGTATGATGCGCTTTAAGGCCAAACCTCTTCTGTAATACACATGAGCGTTGGGAATGACCTTCCCCAGCTGCTCGCAAAACCTTACAGTTCTCTGCAGGACACAAACAAAATCACAGACCGTCAGATAAATGTGTAATGTGAATAAGTGATGAAGTCTTCTTCATTTATATAAAAATCGTACTCCTCTTGGTCGGTCTGACGTCGTGATGAGGACTTTGGGATTTGTCAGTCCGTTAAAATATGCAGCAAATTCATCAGTTTCCTCATCAAATTTGACCTGGGCAAGAGAAAGAAAATTTGAGTAATGAATTATTGTGCAATGGGGCAAGAGCTAATCCCCTCTTTGACAGATTACCTCTTCATCATCTGGATCAACTGTAGTTTCATCATAAACTCTTTGGTTTTCAATGGTCTTGGGGACTTCTTTTGGAGGTGCCTATTTAAAAAAAACACAAACAAATTACACAAACAACACATGGTGGTACAGAAGGTTCTGAACATTTTCAGTTGTATGAACCCAAACCTACCTTGTCACCTAAAGCCTCGCGCTCCTTTTTCTTTTTCTTTTTCAGAATCATCTTTTGCTGAAATGAGAAAATCAAGAAATCGTTGAATATAACGCGACCGCCTCAAATTGTAGGAGGTAAATGTGGTTAGACATGGAAGTACAGACTCTTAAGATCATAGATGAGAACAGCAACAACACCGTCTTATCAATCCTAATAGATATATATATATATATCACAATGTTTCATAATCTTTTATTATATTCATGTGACACAATTGTAAACGTGGGATATTCTCCAAAATAAGTTGGACGAGGACCATCCTATTTATCATTTATTTCTTATACATTTTATGCTTCCGATTATCTGGACCTCAGTATTTCATGTATGTGTATATATATTTTAATACTGTAATGACAAGTAAAAGAGGGACTTGTGATCACAAATAGCTGAATGCAGAGTCCATGAGTGTTGGCAATGTAATAATGCACGAACCTTTGCTGCTGAAAATACGGTGCATTTCGAACTCATATTTACCTTTCTCTTTTCCTGCTTGTGCTTCATGAACATGACGTGTCTGCGCTGTTTATTCTTGATTTCGGACACACTGAAAGTCGGTGGAAACGCATGCTCAGGCTCAGTCTTCTCCATCTTCACGCCGTCTTTCGTGTCCATTTCACCGCCCTGCACGTCTCCTTCCTCACTCAGTCTCTGCTTCTTCGTCTTCTTACTCTTCTTTTTCTTGCCATTACTCTGATCGCTGACGGGGACCTCTGTAATGTCCATTTTTGTACCCGCAGTGTGTGTGTTTTGGCCGCTGCTGTGTTCACGTGTTGCTCGGACGTTGACTTCCGGGCAACACCGGAAGTGAATGTTGGGTCTTTTGTAAACGTGCGACACCGTGTGGATAGGAGGACAAACGTGTGATCGTGATGTAACTGTGATGATGTAGTTAAAAAAAGAAGAGATAAACAATCTTATTTCGGTCGCTATTCTACAGGATGAATAGCAGCAGTAACTGTGTATGTAACATTTATACACAGTTGATACAAGAGAGTGCAGAGAGAAGTGTTGGTAAGATGCAAAAATATCCAAAGTCATATTATCATTATTAGGGATCATGTTCAACTCAAATGTTATATTATTGGTGGAACAAGTATCATAATTTAACGATTATTAACAATTAAAGACCCCGTGACCAGACAATGTGAACATGAACAGTAATTTCATTGACATTGTCTGATCATTAATCCTTTTAATTTGTCATTTGCAGTACTGTACTGGTGATGATCGCTACCATTATTTATCTTTTTTGCTCCACCGTGTGGCATTAAATGTCCATGAAGATAAGCAGGTGACATCGCCAGGCCAAGTTACAGGTCAACAACCACCTCTCCCAAGAAAACACGCCTGTAATTGAATAAAGGTGAGATGAACACGTTTAATGCAGGCAAAGCAATGACATCTCTATGGAGACAAACACCCCACTCCACCAGAGAAGTGACATAGTGCATCTTTAACAAGATTTGACACATTGTGCATGTGTCAAATGATATGCCAATTTTCAGTTGTATGTCCCAAATATGTTATTTTTTGTACATTTTTCATAAAATGCTAAAAATGATCAAAATCATGAAATAAATGTTTTCCTTACATTTATGTTGGCAACGGTCTAAGTAAGAAACAGTGTCAAATTCATATCTCAATTTCCTATTCACCTGCAGTGTTTTAATTCTTCTTAAATAGTCTTAAATATCTTCAATAAAACTAAATTAAAAATCTGTTGATTGTTCAAACAATGGTTACAATTTTAGACTTCCCACAGTCACAGTTCTCCATTTGTATCAGGAAGTTGTGGCAGGTCACATGGCTGGGACTTTCGAACAGCTGCATGGAAAGCTGCCCCAACAGTGATGTCTTCTGTGCACACGGCCCCTCCACCTCTGCTCATCTGGGAGACCTCCCTGTTCATGTCAGCCACACAGGTAAGGTCACCTGAAGTGGTCACGCACCACTTTGAGTGGTCCACAGTGTCCAGAAAGGGGCCTCTCCTGTGAGGGTTCACTTCTTTAATGTTGTACACTGAATGTGGGAGGATTTGACTGCAGTTTGATGGCAGTGGCCGATGCATATTTCCCCAACTCTTCACAAGTAAATCCTGTTTTGCAAAGTTCACAATAAGGCCAGTATAAAGATCTAGGAAGAAGATTAAGCACAATTAATCAAAGCATTAATTTCTCAGCCTCTATTTGTGTGGACTAGGATCTTACCATCCCCAAATCGTGTGTATTTTGCAAAGCTCTTAAATCGATGTCCTTTTAGTGAAGTCAGCTTCATAATCTTAAACCAGGGCTCGGTCTTTGGGTAGCAACTTCTTTGTGCAACACATTTTAGCTCCTCATAAAAATATGGTGGTAACACAGAGTCAAATGGGAATGCATGGATGTATTTAAGATGCACGCCTAAAACATTAAAACAAGATTTAAAAAACAAAACAAAAGACTAACAAGGGAAAGTCACATTTATTAACCTACCTATATTTTGAAATTCACTGTAGGCATAAGTTACACAGAGGAAGGTCTGAGCATTGTTTGTCCCGCTGCTTGGCCAAAAGTCTTGACTTTGATATGAAGGAAACTGTGGTGTACTGTGAGACAGCCAGACTCCAGAAGTTTTGTTTAACATCACAACTCCTGTATTAGAAAAGAGGAATAACAGTGAAACATGATGCAAATCTAAATTATGGGTTATATATTTTAATGAACCACCTTTAGCGTGCCCAAATGATGCTGGAGCAGGTTGTAGACCTTTTGGAGGCTGATCATTGTAGAGAATATATCCAAAACCTTCAGTCTAAACACAGAAAAAAATAAACTAAACAGCATTAAAGAGATTTTCATTAAATTTTAGACTAAAAGGATAATACCACGGGTGAATGTTTATCATAGTTTAAGACCAGGCAAGTGACGGCTTGTGAAGAAAAGTAAAAAACAGAACAAAAAAAAGATCCAAAATTACACATATTTTTCATTAGTTAAACACAATAACTATAGCGTAGTCAAACTTTGGACCTTGTTTACTATCCAGTTGCTAGGTAACAGTTATGTATTTATCTCATCCGCTGTCTACCAGGAAGTAAAATAAACAGAAACATCTTGAATATAATAGATGTTATCTAAGTTTGGGTGAAATAAGCTGTCATATGCATTTTAAATTTAAAAAAGAAATAATGAACATTAATCAGACTCTGACAGTTTCACACCTTTTTCTTGTAGCAGTCAAAAAGTGGCGTCAGCGTTTTGGCCACGGACCCTGTTGGACTGTTGATCTTCTCTTTGCTCTCCCTCCATCCGTTTGTGCTTTCATCCATGTACAGGTAACTCAGCCCATCGCCTGTAGATTTAGGCAACTTGTACAAAAAGTACCTAAAATCAAAGCATTGTCATTATACGCGATATGTAGTGAAATGTTGCTGTGTCATTTTGAGTTTCACCAACCAATCAACCTCTTCTCCTTTATCGTTTTTGCATGCCACTTGAGATTGTCCCAGTTCAAACAGCAAACCAAGACACAGTAACAGTCTCACTTTCCTCTGAAATGAACAGATTCACAACTAAAAACTGTAGGCTACAAAATGAAACAAATTCTTCGGAATATAAATAGTCGCACGGCTTTATAGGAAGTTCAAAAGTGGTGTTTATTGACAGAGGAAATGGCTCTCTAAACTGACACACAACTAAGTAAAATCTTATCTCTGTTTACAACAAATCATTGTAATAGTCAACAATTAGCAATCATTAAAACTGAAACCAAATTCATACAAAAAACAACAACCTCATATTGCCAAATAAGTAAACTCCTGCACTCATAACATTATTATTATAGAAGGTTTATAGCTTTGTACTCACGGTCAGATCCATCTCCAATCGTTTCATGTATAAGCTTTGACGCAGCACATTCATTTGACACGAAATGAAAGCAACACCCACTTGCTTTGTATATCCTGGTTCCTCCCCTGTACGCAATGACATTCTCTGGTCTAATTAATGTGTTGTAAGAACCTAGGCTGAGGTAGAAACGTATAATGCCTGACCCCATTTGGTAGTGGCAAGCAGGCCAATATAAACAGCGAAACAAAGCACAATTATGTTAGTTCAACTGGTTTGGCTGTTGTCTGTTGGATTTCTGTGAGCAACAACACAACCACAACATAACAAAACAGGTTTGGCACGATTAGTAAGGCTTTGTTTGAAATTGAGCAGGAGGACAGATCACAATTTAGTGGTGGAATTTGCTGTTTGAGTCCGATCATCGAAAGTTGGCTCTTTTGTTTTTTTGTAAACGTGCGACACCTCGTAGAAAGGAGGACAAACGTGTGATTGGGATGTAACTGTGATGATGTAGTTAAATAAATAGATAAACAATCTTATTTCGGCCTCTGTGCTACAGGATGAATAGCAGCACTAATAGTGTAAGTTCCACCTACATTTATACACAGTTGATATAAGAGAGTGCAGAGAGAAGGGCGCCCTGCCGTGTTCCTCTTTTTATGTGTTGATAAGATGCAAAAATATCCAAAGTCATATTATCATTATTAGGGATCATGTGCAACTCAAATGTTATATTATTGTGGGAACAAACATAATAATTTAACGATAACAGTAATTTCATTGACATTGGCTGATCATCAATCCTTTAATTTGTCATTTGTAGTACTGTACTGGTGATGATCGCTACCATTCATTATCATTTTTGCTCCACCGTGTGGCATTAAATGTCCATGAAGATAAGCAGGTGACATCGCCAGGCCAAGTTACTAGTCAACAACCACCTCTCCCAAGAAAACACGCCTGTAATTGAATAAAGGTGAGATGAACAGGCGAAGCAATGACATCTCTATGGAGACAAACACCCCACTCCACCAGAGAAGTGACTTAGTGCATCTTTAACAAGATTTGACACATTGTACAGAAGGATTTGATGTCTAATTTTAAGCCTGATTTATTTGTAAAAAAATGTTTGCTAATTTTCCATTATATTTATTTTTTTGTAAATTTTATATAAAATGCAAAAAAACAATTAAAATTATGCAAGACATTTTCCCCTTACATTTATGTAGGCGGCGGTCTAAGTAAGAAACAGTGTCAAATTGATATCTCAATTTTAGATTGTTTTTCCTATTCACCTACAGTGTCTTAATTCTTCTTAAATAGTCCTAAATATAAATAAATAAATTGATTGTTCAAACAATGGTTACAATTTTAGACTTCCCACAGTCACAGTTCTCCATTTGTATGAGGAAGTTGTGGCAGGTCACATGGCTGGGAATTTTCAACAGCTGCATGGAAAGCTGCCCCAACAGTGATGTCTTCTGTGCACACGGCCCCTCCACCTCTCCTCATCTGGGAGACCTCCCTGTTCATGTCAGCCACACAGGTAAGGTCACCTGAAGTGGTCACGCACCACTTTGAGTGGTCCACAGTGTCCAGAAAGGGGCCTCTCCTGTGAGGGTTCACTTCTTTAATGTTGTACACTGAATGTGGGAGGATTTTACTGCAGTTTGATGGCAGTGGCCGACGCATACTTCCCCAACTCTTCACAAATAAATTCTGTTTTGCAAAGTTCACAATAAGGCCAGTATAAAGATCTAGGAAGAAGATTAAGCACAATTAATCAAAGCGTTAATTTCTCAGCCTCTATTTGTGTGGACTAGGATCTTACCATCCCCAAATCGTGTGTATTTTGCAAAGCTCTTAAATTGATGTCCTTTTAGTGAAGTCAGCTTCATAATCTTAAACCAGGGCTTGGTCTTTGGGTAGCAACTTCTTTGTGCAACACATTTTAGCTCCTCATGAAAATATGGTGGTAACACAAAGTCAAATGGGAATGCATGGATGTATTTAAGATGCACGCCTAAAACATTAAAACAAGATTTAAAAAACAAAACCAAAGACTAACAAGGGAAAGTCACATTTATTAACCTACCTATATTTTTAAATTTACTGTAGGCATAAGTTACACAGAGGAAGGTCTGAGCATAGTTTGTCCCGCTGCTTGGCCAAAAGTCTTGACTTTGATATGAAGGAAACTGTGGTGTACTGTGAGACAGCCAGACTCCAGAAGTTTTGTTTAACATCACAACTCCTGTATTAGAAAAGAGGAATAACAGTGAAACATGATGCAAATCTAAATTATGGGTTATATATTTTAATGAACCACCTTTAGCGTGCCCAAATGATGCTGGAGCAGGTTGTAGACCTTTTGGAGGCTGATCATTGTAGAGAATATATCCAAAACCTTCAGTCTAAACACAGAAAAAAATAAACTAAACAGCATTAAAGAGATTTTCATTAAATTTTAGACTAAAAGGATAATACCACGGGTGAATGTTTATCATAGTTTAAGACCAGGCAAGTGACGGCTTGTGAAGAAAAGTAAAAAACAGAACAAAAAAAAGATCCAAAATTACACATATTTTTCATTAGTTAAACACAATAACTATAGCGTAGTCAAACTTTGGACCTTGTTTACTATCCAGTTGCTAGGTAACAGTTATGTATTTATCTCATCCGCTGTCTACCAGGAAGTAAAATAAACAGAAACATCTTGAATATAATAGATGTTATCTAAGTTTGGGTGAAATAAGCTGTCATATGCATTTTAAATTTAAAAAAGAAATAATGAACATTAATCAGACTCTGACAGTTTCACACCTTTTTCTTGTAGCAGTCAAAAAGTGGCGTCAGCGTTTTGGCCACGGACCCTGTTGGACTGTTGATCTTCTCTTTGCTCTCCCTCCATCCGTTTGTGCTTTCATCCATGTACAGGTAACTCAGCCCATCGCCTGTAGATTTAGGCAACTTGTACAAAAAGTACCTAAAATCAAAGCATTGTCATTATACGCGATATGTAGTGAAATGTTGCTGTGTCATTTTGAGTTTCACCAACCAATCAACCTCTTCTCCTTTATCGTTTTTGCATGCCACTTGAGATTGTCCCAGTTCAAACAGCAAACCAAGACACAGTAACAGTCTCACTTTCCTCTGAAATGAACAGATTCACAACTAAAAACTGTAGGCTACAAAATGAAACAAATTCTTCGGAATATAAATGGTCGCACGGCTTTATAGTGTTGTGGAAAAATATAATCTGGCCCTTTGCTTTTTGATTTTCAAATTCTTTCTTAATTTGACACAGCTTGACACGACCCCTCCCTGCCTGGAGATTTACATGTCCCAGGCCAGGCCCCGTTTGGTTTCACACTGGGACAAAGAGCAAGACATGTAAATTGAATCAATGCAAATGTTATCCACTGTCTCCCGAAACCCCTGGTTCTTTGGTCCCTTTGTACCCGCGCTACCTGACTGACCGGTAACTTTCCGTGTGTGGGGTCATGTGACTGAGGTGTATTAATAAGGAGGACATGGGACAAGGGGGAGATTCTGATCATGTAATGTACCAGAGTGAGAGAAACGTCTGATTAAATCACCTTAACATTGAAACAAAGCGACTCGCTTCCTTGCCTTATTTTTGCCATTACAATAGGAAGTTCAAAAGTGGTGTTTATTGACAGAGGAAATGGCTCTCTAAACTGACACACAACTAAGTCAAATATTATCTCTGTCTACAACAAATCATTGTAATAGTCAACAATTATCAAGCATTAAAACGCAAACCAAATTCATTAAAAAAATACTCATATTGCCAAATAAGTAAACTCCTGCGCTCATAACATTATTATTATAGAAGGTTTAAAGCTTTGTACTCACGGTCAGATCCATCTCCAATCGTTTCATGTATAAGCTTTGACGCATTACATTCATTTGACACGAAATGAAAGCAACACCCACTTGCTTTGTATATCCTGGTTCCTCCCCTGTACGCAATGACATTCTCTGGTCTAATTAATGTGTTGTAAGAACCTAGGCTGAGGTAGAAACGTATAATGCCTGACCACATTTGGTAGAGGCAAGCAGGCCAATATAAACAGCGAAACAAAGCACAATTATGTTAGTTCAACTGGTTTGGCTGTTGTCTGTTGGATTTCTGTGAGCAACAACACAACCACAACATAACAAAACAGGTTTGGCACGATTAGTAAGGCTTTGTTTGAAATTGAGCAGGAGGACAGATCACAATTCAGTGGTGGAATTTGCTGTTTAAGTCTGATCATGTCAGATTTGTTGGTTCATGTCGCTGTAATCACGGTTGACATGAAACTAAAACTGACTTCACAAGCAAACAAAAGTGAAATTGTGTCGTAAAGTGATGTCATTATTCAAACCCGAAGGCGTGGTTTCCTCACAGTTTGTACAGCTGCAATCAGTTTTGATATTGTCTTCAAGAGCAATAAATATGAATTACCCTCAATATGAAATTATGACATCATTCTTGAACGTGAACGCAACCTATTGTTTCATTGCACGCCTCTTTTATAGCTCTAAATCAATGCCATGACTATATAAAGCATTACAGAGTAGTCAAGTTGGTGAGTTTATAGCCTTGATGCACTATATGTTAATGCAAGAATATACTGTGTTTTATTACGTTTCATTCAGTCTATTAAACCAGACATGTCCAAGAATTCATTGTTGCATTAGGTTTTATTATTTACAACTAACCCAAATGTGTACTCCAACCAAATTATGAACAAATAGACTCAAGACATTTGTTATACCTTTCGTGTTTAATTGAGAATTTATAGCTTTTTAAAATCTCAAATGTAGCTCGCTCACAATAATACATTCTGAACTGAGATATATTACTACAGAAAATATTGCCATAAATGCTAATATTGAAGACCACTTAATGCCACTGACACAATAACTCTCGTGATTAGTTAATATAAAAACTGAGTCATAGATATTTTAATTAGGACTGGGCGAAATAACTTTGACAATAAATTCATACCCTTAATCTTAATTATTCAACCCTCTACACAGCTCAAAAGTTAATGAACAATACAGTGAAATATTGCCCTCATGCCCCAAAAACATTGTCCATCTCATTTATTGAACAACATAGGTCTAGTAGTAATGCTAATGAAGGAATAGGCTCAATGCATAAGACTGATTTCAATATCAATAAGGGAGTGTCTGCAGAGCCGCGGCACGCGGCCGAAAAAGCCATGTTATTTTTGTGCCGGCCGCGCGCCGCGGCTCCTGAAACTGCGCCGGTTAAGGTTAGGGTTAAGGTTAAGGTTAAGGTTAAGGTTAAGGTTAAGGTTAAGGTTAGGGTTAGGGTTAGGGTTAAGGTTAAGGTTAAGGTTAAGGTTAAGGTTAAGGTTAAGGTTAAGGTTAAGGTTAAGGTTAGGGTTAAGGTTAAGGTTAAGGTTAGGGTTAAGGTTAAGGTTAAGGTTAGGGTTAGGGTTAGGGTTAAGGTTAAGGTTAAGGTTAAGGTTAAGGTTAAGGTTAAGGTTAAGGTTAGGGTTAGGGTTAGGGTTAGGGTTAAGGTTAAGGTTAAGGTTAAGGTTAAGGTTAAGGTTAGGGTTAAGGTTAAGGTTAAGGTTAAGGTTAGGGTTAAGGTTAAGGTTAGGGTTAAGGTTAGGGTTAAGGTTAAGGTTAAGGTTAGGGTTAAGGTTAAGGTTAGGGTTAAGGTTAAGGTTAAGGTTAGGGTTAAGGTTAAGGTTAGGGTTAAGGTTAAGGTTAGGGTTAAGGTTAAGGTTAGGGTTAAGGTTAAGGTTAAGGTTAGGGTTAAGGTTAAGGTTAAGGTTAAGGTTAGGGTTAAGGTTAAAGGTGGTATGGACGATTTTTTTCAGCAATTTTTTTTATCATATTTCCTCGTGGCGTGGATAAATCATTTGTCCTGCCACGTATCAATCATAAAACGCACCTACCGCTCACCTGCAGCCGCGTCAGGCTCGTCCCCACGTTTCCGCGTGCCTAAGCGCATGGATCTATCATAATATAGTTCCCTCAGTGTACGGGGCAAAATGAAGACGGAGAAAGACAGTTCGAGCTGACGCAGAAGTGGACAGAAATCTACGGGAGACGAGCGATGCGATGCGCTCCGTTGCGCTAATAAACAAACGCACGTGTGTGTTGTGTCGGTCCGCACGGGGGAGTGCACATGAGCACTTCTGCCTGCGTTCTCAAATCGCCGAAAAAAATTGTCCATACCGCCTTTAAGGTTAAGGTTAAGGTTAGGGTTAAGGTTAAGGTTAAGGTTAGGGTTAAGGTTAAGGTTAGGGTTAGGGTTAGGGTTAGGGTTAAGGTTAGGGTTAGGGTTAAGGTTAGGGTTAGGGTTAAGGTTAAGGTTAGGGTTAGGGTTAGGGTTAGCCATGAGGCTATAACGGGCTATAAGGGAAATGCCGCGGTCCCTGAAACTGCGCGGCCATTTGACCGCGCCGCGGCTCTCCAGCCACGGCCTATCAATAAAGCAGACTGAAGTACTATTTATTAACATTTATTAGACATAGTCATTATAACCAAAATTCCAGCAGTAATCTATGATAAACTGACTTTTTTCTCAGATACTCACAATTATGAAACTGGACAAAGTAGAAATATAAGCTGTGTGCTGCCAGTTTGCAGAACCAATAGAATGCAGTGCACTGTTGTTTATCGGGCCATGGTTGCATGGAATGCATTGCCTGTTTTTTTGTTGCTCGAAAATAATAAAAGGTTATTTCAAAAGAAGTTAAAGCTTTTCCTTTTTACACTTAATGCGCTTCAGGGATGGAGTTAAGATTTGATTACTAATTATGGGAATGATAGTGGTAGTATAACTAATAATAATATTATGTAATTGTTATTTTTCTTGTTTTTTGTTTTTGTTTTAGTGAATGAGCTATTTACTGCTGTTTTCCTTTTCACTCTGTATGTATATGTATGTGTATGTATATGTATCTATGTGAGTGTATTTATATATATATATATATATATATATATATATATATATATATATATATATATACTGTATGTATGTAGTACTGTATGTATGTAGGTAGATTGGGCTTTCGTGTGTAAGTAAGTAAGTAAATTTTATTTGTATAGCACCTTTCACAGACAGAAGTCACAAAGTGCTTCACAAAACACAGAATAAAACGATAAAAACACAAAAAATTTACAGTGAGCAATACATATACAACAATATACAGTAAAATCAGCCGCTAAAACAAATGCAATTAAAAGGCTTGACTAAATAAAAAGGTTTTAAGCTGACCCTTAAAAGCAATAACTGAGTCCAGTGACCGCAGGGAGAGCGGAGTGTGTGTGTGTATGTGTGTGTGAGGTATGTGTGCGTTTGTTTAGGGGTTTGAGTGTGTGTGTTTGGGTGGGGTATATAAAGAAATGTATGTAATGAATTTGAGGAGACCCCAGGAAGAATAGCAACTGGTTTGCAGGCGCTAATGAGGATCTTAATAAACTAAACTAAACTAAACTAAATATCACAATAATAATAAATGCTCTTTTTTTTAGGTAATTTTCAACACAAAATACGTTCTTCATGTTCCTGTATTGTCTTATTCTAGTTCTGATAAAGCTGAAGATAATTCTCAAACTGTTCAAGAAATGTCATATTTTGCGGTCAACATTCTGTGTATTGGTCCACTAGTTGTCTGAAGGCTTTATAAATCAGTGGGTGTTGGGTGCAGGTCAGCCCTCCACCTCGCCACATTTGGAACTTTTCTCGGTTTAAATCTCCCAGACAGGTGAGCTGCGCCTCAATGTCCCGGGACACGCACCACTTTGAATGGTCGTGGTGGGACAGAAAGAGCGTTGGCCCCGGTATTTGGATCCTCTTGATGTTCATGGTATGGCGGGGCAGGGAACAGTTGGAGGGCAGTGCATGTCCCCTCGTCTGCCAAGTCTCCACCAACAGGTCAACGGCCATGAGCTGAGCCACCCAGCCTGTGTAGATATCTGAGCAAACAACGCACCGGGGTAAACAGGGGAAAATCTGAACAAACATAATCTTTCACTAGGAATGGCCTAATGACTAACCACTTACTTCCTATATCTTACATGTCCTGGTTTAACACAAATGCCATGTGTTAAACCAGGATAGAACACATACATACTGTTCACAAAACACTTATAAACTAGGGGTGGGCGATGTGGAAAGAAATACTATCTTGAGATGAAATTACGGCAGTCCATCAGAAGAAATGTGCATGAAATCCAAATCCACTTTAATTATGTGGCACATTTTATCAACAGGCAGTTCCCAAAGGGCTGCACGGAGACGGAGAACAAGAAAAAAACGACTGAAAATGGAAAAATGCTCAATTTAGTCTCACTAGTACGAAAACAATTAAAACCAGTATAAAACCATATGAAAGCAAAAAACATAAAACAGCAATACATAAACAGAGCTAATCAAAGACACAGAGGGCCGCAAAACCCATGTATGCGGAAGGTGGGCCTGTCCCTTCAAAACTTTCAAAACAGAGGCATTCAAACAGAGGCAAGAAGCAGGTTTTTTGAATGGTAGAGATTGGTAGAGTAAAGATTTGATTGGGAGGAGGTACAGACTTAGAGCAAAAAGAACAGGCCCGAGTTTAGAACCCTACACAGTATAGAGCGGCGGTGGATGAGGTGAAGTCCACCTTAAAAGAGTGAATGAGCAGTAACATTAACCACATAAAAAACTTTCGATCCCCTTGAAAAAATTAAATAAAAAAATATAATAAATCTCATACCCCTTCTGTACACTTCACTATAAAAGTATTTTGTGAAAACACTACAGCTTTAACTTGTACACGTTGACGACTGCAGTGGCATAATTAACTTTCAAATCTAATGTAACTTACCATCCACAAACTGGGCTGATTTGACAAAGCTGACAAACGTTTCCCCTCTGGCCGACACAAGCTGCTGCACTCTCCTGTCTGTGTCCATGGGAACCTGTACGCCATCACACAACTCTGACAACGGCGCAAAGTCAGGAGAAAAGGTCGAGGGTATTGAGCAGTTGAAGAAACGCGGATGTATGTAGTGAAGTTGTTTGACTAAAAAAAAAAGAAGCAAATTAGGTTAAAATGTGTTAGAAATAAACATATATACTGGATTGACTCATGATAATCGATGACACGGATCATGATTGGTGCTTATTTTTCACAGTCAGTTATTTGTCTGTGGGTTTGGCTGTGTTTTTACTGTTACTGCGTTTTTACTTACCGATGTCAAAGAACTGTTTGTATTTGTAGGTGACACACAGAGCCGTCTGGCCATTGGCTTTTCCAGAGTTAGGATAAATGTAGCCTTGTTCAGGGAACGAGGGGAAATGGGGGATCGTGTGGGACAGCCAGAAGCCCTGCGATCGGTCAAAGAGCAACATACCTGTCGGGCGCAAACAACAAAGCTCACAAAACTGGAATAACATTAAACTTGCGCTATTGAGAGTCAATAGTGGTTATCTGATAGATGGTCTTTGGCCGCACACTCCCCCTGACCCTTAACTGTTGGTTTGTTACACAGCTGCAACTTAAAACTATACATGGGTTTGAGAACTAAATAATATACATATTTCGAATGGAAAAAAGTCTTCAAAAAGTTGCAACGTGGAGCTGAAATTCATGAATACAATAAATAAAAATTAAAAAATCATTCACTGCTTTGATTACTATACCTTTGGTGTGTCCATATTCCATATTGTACTTTAATGATGGTGGTGCATCGTTGTAGATTGCATAGACAGAGCTGTTGGACTAAGAACAGAATTTTATATTTATTCTAAAAAGCAATGAATGGATCATTTACAATTTTTCTGCAATTATCTCGCACGTAAACCTCTAAACTATTCAAATAAATGTAGATTTGCTTCTACACAAGTTGGAAATGAGGGTCAAAAGGCTGTTGCTCACCTTGTAGGCTTGTCCTGAGTACAGCTGACTAAGGGTTCTTCCCATGGCCCCTTGAGTCGTGTTCACCATAAATTTACTCATCAGCCAACTCTCCATTTTGGAATCCAGGTACATATAGTCCACCCCAGTGCCCACCTCACCGATCTTCTTTTTGGGCAGCTTGTACATTACAAACCTGTCAGAAAAGGAAGTATTTTTGAAACACTGACTGATTTTTCCTAAAATAACAAAATAATGTAAACTCACCAATCAACAGGTTCACCAGCTTCATTTTTGCATGAAATGTCAGCACTGTATACTGCTGTGGAACATAGCAAAATGTAGTAGAAATACATGGTCACCCTGGTAATCTTCCACATCAGTCCTTGAATAACTGAAAAGGAACAAAGGAACAGATTTAGGGCTTCAAATTTGCAAGTACAGCACAGCTGCAGAAAGGAAGTCACAAGACATTTCTGTCACCTGACTGACATTTGGAGACCAAAAAAGAGACAGAGAATTTGAGATCAGAATGGAAAAGGGCAAGCCGAAAAATAAAATGTGATTTGCTTGAATAAATTTCACAGTCACTTTACGTTGCATTAATGGGTCGGTCAGTACTTGGGGATTTTGGCTCTGCTGTTGTCTACTATAGTTGCAGTCTTGAGAACTTCTGTTCAAATGTCATTTTACACAGCTTTATACAGAATAATACCTAATACATAAACTTATTCAATACACTTTTATTTTCTCTTCTTTGTACTTCAATTATAGCAATGCAAAAAAAAGTATTTCATCAATACATTTGGCAGAAATGTCATACAAAATAAAAAATTTGGATTATACATTTCATTTTTATTTACTTGAATAACAGGTACAATTATGTCTTATGTAACAGACAAAACTGGGCCCGCCTCTTGTACAAAACACTCTTCTGCCTGAGGTTAAACCTGATTCAGGAGACATCAGGTAAAGACCCGCACAGATCATGGCAACTAATAAGGTAATCAATTGAGAGAGGTTAAAAAACTCAAGTCAAACTATTCATTTGGACCCCCTTGAAAACAATGGTCATCTCAAGGGGCTTTCAACAAATACATTTAAAATATTGAGTTATAGGGTGAGTGACCATCAGAGCAGGCTCCCATGTTGATGTCTTTTCTACTTTGTGTCAACAGACTGTGGAGTTTGTGCGCACAGGCTACGGCAAGAACGCTGTGAAAGTGCTGGTTATAAAGAGACAAGGAAAACATCATGGCATCATTGAGCTGAAAGCCAATGTAGAAATTACACTGAAATCCCGCAAGGACTATTTAACCGGAGACAACTCGGACATCATCCCCACCGACACCATCAAGAACACTGTGCACGCCCTGGCCAAAATCAAAGGGGTAAGTCACATGCTTTTAACATGAACATTCTGACAAAGTCAAACTAGTTAGTTCAGTTGAAGTGCAAATGACAGGTTTCATGTTTTTCTAATTTTAACTTAGTTTGTGGGCACAGAACGTGTGGTAAATATTGATCATACGTTTACATCAGTCAAGCTTTTGTTAAAACAGTTATAAAACTTAAAATAAATGAATATATGATAAAAATAAAAGTAGTGAGTTCTAAAACAGAATCCCGCTGTCCACTGTATTTCATCAATAAGCACTGTACCATTGAAAATGTAGGAACAATTTACACAATTGATAGTTGACAATTTAAACGATCATTTAACAATATAAAGGTGTTACTAGGTATTATTTGTCAAATCATTACTGTTGTGTAATCTAAATGGATTTTGGCCCTACTAATGCAAACTTCACCAAAATTGTCAAATTCTAAAAATATAGGTAAACTTTTAGTAAAATGTGTAATCTAACCTGTCATATGCACTTTAGGGAAAAAACAATCTGCATTATATTAAATGTACATTTTACTTTAGGTAAATACTATTGAACAGTTTTCCCTGGATATTTGCAATCATTTTCTAACTGCATTCAACCATGTCCTGCGGGCCAATGTTTACATGGAGGAGGCTCCATGGAGACGGCTAGAGAAGGTAAAATTACAAAATGATACATGCGTTTTGATTCTGTACAAACTACAAATAGTAAAACACTTTTCCAGAATGGCGTCCAGCACGTCCATGCTTTTATCTTCAGTCCTGAAGCTCATCGGTTTTGTGAGGTTGAGCAGAATCTAGATGGTAAACGTTAAACATTTTAAAATTGCATTTTTTTTTTTAGAATAAAGGTTCAAGAACGGGACACATTTCCACTTATTTTTTATATGCAATGTTTTTCCAGGGGTGCCAGTTCTTCACAGTGGAATCAAGGACATGACGGTCCTGAAAACTACACAGTCTGGGTTTGAAGGCTTCTTTAGAGACCAATTCACAACCTTACAGGACAGCAAGGACAGGTGTTTCTGCACCGCAGTCTACTCTAGGTGGCGCTATAATAAAGTGCTTGATGTTGACTTTGATGTTGCCTGGTATGTTACTAATGATTACCCAATAACTACAAATGAAAGAAGCACATCTAAATGAATGAAGTTCTACTCATGTTTTAGGAAAACTGTTAAGGACACAATCATTGAGAAGTTTGCTGGCCCGTATGACAGCGGCGTGTACTCACCCTCTGTGCAGAAGACGCTCTATGAGTCTCAGGTCATGGCCCTGGATCGACTCCCAGAGGTTTGTCCAACACTTTAATGTGATAGTGTTTATTTTAAATGATCTGTGAACTCAATCATTATATGTTTAAGATTGAAGAAATAGAGATTGTCATGCCCAACCAACACTACTTCACAATAGACATGACAAAGATGGGACTCAGCAACAAAGATGAAGTAAGTGCTGCAAAGGTTTTAGTCTTGTACAGAGTCTATACCTAATATACACTGCTGGTCATTTTACAGGTTCTGCTTCCCCTTGATAATCCCTCTGGAAACATCACTGGGACTCTGGGCCGGAAACCTCAAGCCAAACTATAACTACTAAAAAGACACAATAAAACAACTACTAAATTGTTATTAGCATTCTAATCATTTAATAAAAGTCAAACTTTTAAAGTAATCTTTGGTGAGAAAACAGCACCATTTATTGCAAATCTTTTAGGGACAAAGTCCAGTGTTTTGTTGCACATTGGTCATACACACTTCGTTACAGCAGCCTCTGATACAAAGCAGAAGCACCACGGATCTGGACATAAAAATATTTACACATAAATACTATACTTCATGGGAGCCTCAATTAAATAAACAAAGGTCATCATGGTAGATAAAATACAAATTAAATGTTACAAGCTTTAGGGGCATCAGCTGCACGGTTTTGATTTGTTACAAATTGATGGGATGCATAATTCATGTATGATACAATGGTTTTTAACCAATATTTCATCTTATATACAAACATGTGTTTAAAACATAGGTTTAACATCTTATTGTACGCAAGCAAACACACACACACACACACACACACACACACACACACACCATACCGGCAAACTATCTTCACCACACATCTTATTAAATAAGACAGGAACTCAAATACATCTCAAGCAGCAGTTGAAGAATAACTCAGAAGGTAAACAGTCTAGTGGGCCCATGTGCAGCCCTTTTAGGGAGTGAGATATAAAAGTGAATTGAGGTGCCACCAGAGGAGTCTATGAAAAGTGGCTTCAAACCTGGGATCACCTGACACAATGATTGTCGCTGAGGTTGTTTTTTGGGCCATCTATTGTTGTTATGTGGCGTTAGTCTTCAGGTGTTGAGTCTGCAAAGGTTTCACATGGTACTCGTAGATCTTGAGCGCAGGTCCCAGCTTTATGGACAGGCCCGTCAGCACATCATTACGGGTCATCAAGAGGAGAGACTTGCCGTCGATTTCCTGTGAGATTAAAACACAAATAGTCAGCTTCCAAAAAACATATGTGAAGCAGAAATCTATTCTGACCTGATCTTGAAAAGCGGTGGCCTGCTCTTCAAATCCTGAGGCTTTGAAGTAATTGACAACATCAGCGACTCCCCAGTTGGCAGGGTCAGGAAGCTGCCCATTTTCCACAGGGCTAAGGTCAAATACACAAGCGTTGACCGACAAAACATCACAAATGTCACACTGTTTAAGGCGCTGAGCTTACCTTTTGAGGTAAACAGAGCCATTTGCCTTTTCCTCCATTACGTCTGCAGAGGAATAATGCGTTTATTACAAAGCAAGGGAGATAACACTGTACACAAACAAAAGCCTGACAGACATATTACAGCACATGTGGGGTATTTACAAAGAAATATCTACTTTCTTTAACCATTAACACACAACTTATGGCTTAATGAGCGTTTACACTTTCCCTTATTATGATCAGATCCAATTGAACTCAAATTAAAACAGAAGATCGTCTCGATAAACAGAACTTACAGTGTGACGGAGCCGTAATTCAATCAGAAGTTCACAGCCTCTGTCAGCATCGTCTCCATGTTTGTGTCTTTTGCGTGTGTCCCTGCGAAGACACAAGACATTACGATAAAAGCAAATGCACACGCGATGTCAAAATGCAACACAAGAACACGCTCAAATAAAACGCTCCAACTGTCGCGATATTTGACAAACGCACCGACGATGCAAAGAGGAAACGACGGTAAACAAATGGAATTAAAAACGTTCGCGTATGATAAAGATGAGAGTGAAATAGTCTTTAGTTGGTTTTGGTAACATTTGTCCAGAAGCTAACGCGGACACTTAGCTGGGTTTTGCAGGAACAGACATTTCACGAACCTTATTTTTGGCCGTTTCCTGTTTGATTAAAAAGCCGAAAATGGCAGGAGAGTATTGTAAGTAGCTTAACAAAATCCGGTCCGGTAAACATGAACCTCGATCAGTAAAAACACAATGTAAATTTGATATAAATCTAGGTTTAATCAACTAAAGGCACTAGCAGCTCTCCATCGGCATCGCTTTAGCTTCCCTCGCCCACATGACAGCGGAGATTCATGGGAGTTGAAGTTTTTATTAACGACGCTTTGTAGTCAAGAGCGAACTACTCTAATCCTAATTACTATTCACTGCAACTATATTTCATCATAACAGCAATAAGGATTTATGAACAGAGGTGGGTAGAGTAGACCAAATATGTACTCAAGTAAGATTACTCGAGTATAAGTAAGTAGTAACAGGATTTGGGAACATGATGTAATTGGAAGGACTACAATTATAGGCTACACAACAGTGTGCTAAATCTGGTGTCTTCATGAAGTGGTGCAAGAAACACAAATGTTAAAAAGACAAATAATACTGTCAACTTTGCCATAGTAGACTTAATGGTGAATCTTTTACTTAAGAGTACAGTTACTTCAAACTAAATCTCACTCAAGTGGGAGTATTTGTTAGAGAATCTATCAGGACGTAGCATCTGAATTATAATTTTGAATTAATGTGACTGGAATGTCAAAACTATACATAATTAAATTGGTACTTTCAAAACAAAAAATGAGGAAAAACTAAATTATATTTGACGGAGCGGTGCAAGAAACAAAGAATTTAATAAAAGCTGTCACTTGTAAACAAGTAGAAGTAAATGTATGATGTCTGAAAACTACACTTATAGTACAAATTCTTCAAAAAGTGCTCAAGTACCGGTAAATGTAACTGAGTACCATTTGAGTACATCCAGAACACTGCTGCTCGGGTCCTGACTGGAACCAGGAAGTACCATCACATTAGTCCTGCTCAGGTCTCTGCACTGGCTCCTGTGGCTCAGAGAATAGACTTTAAAGCAGCTTTGCTTGTGTACAAGTCTCTCCATGGCCTAGCACCAAAGTACAATCTCGGAGATGTTGGTGCCATATGAACCATATCGGACTATGATGACCTCAGGGGCCTCCTGTTGGTGCCCAAAGTCAGGACTAAACATGGACCGGCCTCCTGCTGGTGCCCAGAGTCAGGACTAAACATGGACCGGCCTCCTGCTGGTGCCAGAGTCAGGACTAAACATGGACCGGCCTCCTGCTGGTGCTCAGAGTCAGGATTAAACATGGACCAGTCTCCTACTGGTGCCCGGAGTCAGGTATAAACATGGACCGGCCTCCTGCTGGTGCCCAGAGTCAGGACTAAACATGGACCGGCCTCCTGCTGCTGCCAGAGTCAGGACTAAACATGGACCGGCCTCCTGCTGGTGCCAGAGTCAGGACTAAACATGGACCGGCCTCCTGCTGGTGCCCAGAGTCAGGACTAAACATGGACCAGCCTCCTGCTGGTGCACAGAGTCAGGACTAAACGTGGACCAGCCTCCTGCTGGTGCCCAGAGTCAGGACTAAACATGGACCGGCCTCCTGCTGGTGCCCAGAGTCAGGATTAAACATGGACCGGCCTCCTGCTGGTGCCCAGAGTCAGGATTAAACATGGACCGGCCTCCTACTGGTGCCCAGAGTCAGGACTAAACATGGACCGGCCTCCTGCTGCTGCCCAGAGTCAGGACTAAACATGGACCGGCCTCCTGCTGGTGCCAGAGTCAGGACTAAACATGGACCGGCCTCCTGCTGGTGCCCAGAGTCAGGACTAAACATGGACCGGCCTCCTGCTGGTGCCCAGAGTCAGGACTAAACATGGACCGGCCTCCTGCTGGTGCCCAGAGTCAGGACTAAACATGGACCGGCCTCCTGCTGGTGCCCAGAGTCAGGACTAAACATGGACCGGCCTCCTGCTGGTGCCTAGAGTCAGGATTAAACATGGACCGGCCTCCTGCTGGTGCCCAGAGGACTAAACATGGGGAATGTACATTCCATTTATTGCAGCTAAAATCTGGAACAGTCTTTCTGAAGATGTCAGACTGTCCTCCACTCTGACAATGTTCAAACCTAAGCTAAAAATAGTTTTGTTGAGCTGTGCATGTGACTGAAATATTTTCGTTGCACTCTTCCCTTTTATGTCTTGTGTTTTGTGTCTGTTGTGATTTCTGTCATGTCTTTGTGAATATAATGCATTTTTTCCTGTTGTGTGAAGCATTTTGAATTGCCTTGTGTACGAATTGTGCTCTACAAACAAACTTGCCTTACCACCCACCACCTGTTATAATACTACCACAGTAAAGTGTTGAAGAATGTTGTGGGCTATAATATAAGATAACAGATAAAATATAGACTCCAACTAGTGAAGGTTAATACAGAACAAAAGCCATCTTTTCTCAGCATTTCATTTTTGGGTTTTAATAAAAAATTATTATAGTGACATAACCATAAAATATGCTGCAGCATAGTATCTCCCCTTGCAAACTTAAATAAATATTGGAAAATTAAAAGTGCAAAAATGCCACAAACCAAATAAAACACAATTTTGATTTCTGACTAGCACAGGGAAGTTCAGCTTAAATAGTGATTTCCTTCATTTAGGGATTGTGAAGTAGCTCAGGAAAAGTGCTGCCATTTACATGATCAAATAATGACAAACATTGATCACATTGAAACACATTTTGAGAAGCTGCACATTTCAGACAAAATCCTGGAAATATCAGATTTACACATAGGAAGTTCTGGTAATAACATGCGGAAACACCATTGCAAATTACATTTAGGCCTACCAGTAATAATCTAACAAGAAAATCATAATTTAAAAAGAAACAAATTAATACAAAACCTAAACTGGGTAAAAATGATTTTGAATTTTCTGGAAAACATCTGTGTTTAGAGAAGAATTTACAAAAAAACAACAACAACAGAAAACAAGAAACAATACAAACAAATCCTAAAGGAAAGAAAATCTAACTTTAAAAACAAAAGTATATGCATGTGCTCTATAGACAAAGTACAAGACAGTACAAGATCTGTGCCAATTTCATTCAGTCCTGATTTTCACATTTATTTATGATTGATTTTCCCATCTCCTTCTATAATGTGAGCACCGTCAAACATCAGTCTAACACCATTTTGGAAGCTAAGGCTGTTAATGCAATGCTACAAACTGACCGTAAAGGCAAGGACCTGTGACCTCTGCCCCCAAGTCAACAATCTGCATCGGGAGAAGTCGTTGGGGAGGTCCCAATTAGGCTATTGCAGGAGTAAACACTGAAAATAATTACCCAGGATTCAATGTAGATTTGAAACTGCTTTACAAAACTACAAACTTGACCTGAAATCAAATGCCCCATAATTGACTTGAATTATTACTAAGATAATGTTTAGGAGGTTCCGTTTTGTTGTTGACAGTATCTATTATGGAAGCAACTCTTGGAAAGAAGCAGCAGGTGTCACAGGCAAACACAACAAATCAAAAACAATCAAACATTTGGATACTTTTTGTGTCACCGCTACTCAGACACGTAACAGACAGACAGAATATGACTTTAAGTAACAAAATGTCAGGGGAAGACTGTTAGCTCCAAAGGTAATGAATAAAATGAAATTCCCGTTAACAACCACACGACCTTGCTCCAAAGTCTTCGGTAAGAATGCACTTGGTAGTTCATTGTAATAACGAAACATGTTCAATTGTGTGGAGTGATTTAAAACCTATAGCTACCTTCTTTTCCGTGAAAGGTGTACCTGAAAAATATATCATTTTATTCCATACAATAAATGCCATACTTCGGCTGAGGTAAAAGTAACTGTCTTGTGACCAGATATGAATAAAAGGATGCTACAATAACAATAGTACAGCAGTGAACTCACATGATGCTAGATATTCGTCCGTCAAGTGTTCAGAGTGGAATATTGATCACTAAACACACTGCATATTGAAATTTGATCAGAATTGCAGTCACGTGTTCTTCATCTGCATATGCATATCTATATGCAATAGCAGAATTGTTACCAAAATACTTTTGCATGTGTGACATTAAAGTCCCAGAAAGGTGAAAGAAACAGATTCCCTTTAGTTTGAGAGAAAATATGCTTCTAGTTACTAAAAGGGTTTTCAGTCCTCATTAGGTTTTGAATGTTATTTTTGATCCAAAGACAAGGAAACACTTATAAAGCAGATTTAAAGATTTTGTGATTGAGAGATGTCTATGGATTGTTAAAAATATAGGTTTTGCTATACAGGACAAGAAATGTCTGGCTAATGTGTCTGTATGTTTTTGTGCAAAGGGCACACAAAGAAATGACGAGTGGGATTTAAGAACTAAAAATGAGCTCCAAATGTAACAGCCTCAATTCCGTATTTAACCTCAGAGTGCAATCATCCCTAACTGTATGAGTCCTTAGGGGACTCTTCCCCATTCACTAGAAGTCTGCAAATTCCTTTGCACACTTTTCTGTTTGAGACACGCGGATCTCCTCCTCTTCATAGTCATCGAAGTTACTCGTGTCACCAGGTCCTCTGCACTTCGGCAAGAAAGGAGCCTCAATCTAAAAACACATCCGATTATCAATGGAACTATCTATGTCATACCAAAAGAAGGAAACTGAGTAAGATTAAGAAAAGTGCACAAGACATTATAGACATTAATGATAGCAGCATATGGGGTTGTGTGAGATTTACCTTTCTTTCATAGATGGCAATCCAGTCTGTTGTCGAGAACCACTTGTGATTTTTAATATCATTCACACCATTCTTCAGGTTACCAAATCTCTTTGTCAGGTCCACTTGGAGTAGATTTCTAAGAAGATCCTTCAGATCTGAACTAAAGTGAGAAGGGAATCGTACCTACAACATTAGAAAGACAAAAATACAGTCAATACATGTATTTAAAACTATATATTATATTATATATTAATAAGCATTAAGAAAGATTTTCTGATGGACAGAATCAGTGTTCTGACAAATCATCATATTGAAATTGAATGGAACTGCAATGTTTTGGAATGAATTAAATGTATTCTACCTTTCCAGATACAATCTTTTCATATATTTGAATTGGCTGATCAGCAAAAAACGGAGGGTATCCAGCAGCCATTTCATAGATCAGAACCCCCAGAGCCCACCAGTCCACAGCTTTGTTGTAGCCCTGAAAAATGGTGAGAAAAAAGGATAAAAATTTAAATAAACCAAAAATATGAATATAAAATAAAATCCAAATGGCTTTGCTGAATGAACTCATAAACAATCATAATTTTTAAAATGTAAACTATATTTTTAAAGTCAAGTTCTGACTTCAGATTTATTGTTCCAGGAGCGGTGGGTGATGAGCCAGTTCCTCCAACTTTATGTTTGAATAGGTTGTGTGCACATGACATCACAACATTATAGAAAGCCTATAGTAAAGCCGACAGAGCTGGAGTTCAGGTCTGAATTCTATGGTAGAATTTGTCTTGTGACTGTCACGACAGCAGATTTGTTGCGGTTTTTGTTCATATCTCTGTAATTACTGGCACTATCCACATGAAACAAAAAAGTTCAACGTCATCTCTCTCAGCCTAAATAAATTGAAATAATTTAGCCTAAAAGTGGTACCAATATTCACCTCCAAAGCTGTGATTTTTAGTTGAATGGACTTTAAACAGTGAGATTAATGAGTTTAATATGAGTTTATGGAGCCAATCCCAAACAAACAGACAAATAATTATAAAATTCAATGGTATATGATTTCTATTTAGGACGTTTCTTTAAAACAGTCTCCTACAGTTATATAGGCCCAGCCCATCAACTGAGATTATGATGTCATCAAATGTGAGAATGTGATCACACCCTGTGCAGTCCAGTCCAATCATAGACACTTCTTCAAATGCAGACACTATCTCTTGAATATCATTGTAACATCCTTTTTTTTCCCTAAACTCAGATTTACAGTGTAAGTCTTTCATCATTATTTAGCAGAAATCTGCACTCTCACTCCTGTGTTGTTGTTTCTTTTTTGCAAGCCCCCTGCTGGTCACCTGCCCTGTACTTGTGTGTGTCTGTATGTGTTTGTTTTCTATTTAGTGTGTAAATAGTGGAAATATTTCTAGCATACAAGTAAAATCAGTGCTGTATTGTATTTTTTCATACCCTGTTTTAGAAACAATAACAGCGGTCGTGGGAATACAAATGAAAAATAGCCTTTTGGCTGATTCTGACATATTTACTATACTGGTGTACACTGCACTGTTTAGATAATGGAAACTCAATGTGTTGAGTCAGAGCACTTTTCTAAAAAATAAAATACAAAATCTGACCTCCTAAAACAAATACATTGTTCTTGTCATTCTTTCGGGCATCTTCATATTCACCTTGCTGAGGATAATTTCTGGAGCCAGGTACTCGGGGGTCCCACACAATGTCCAAGTCCTGCCTTTGACTCTCTTGGCAAAGCCAAAGTCTGTCACCTGAAGAAAAAAATGTAGTACCTTATAAATACATTATTTAGGCTAGTGACCAAAAGTATTATTGTTATTATTTCCACATTCACCTGAATATAACCATGTTGATCTATGAGCAGATTTTCTGGTTTTAGGTCTCTGTAGATGAGGTCTAAAGAGTGAAGGTACTCAAAAGTGAGTACTATCTGAGCTGCATAAAACCGTGCATGGTTTTCACTAGAACAGGACAAAGAGTATTATTGAATGAAAACAAATAAATGACCATAAATGAGTAAACAATACCTGAATCTTCCAGTGCGTCTAAGATGTGAGAACATCTCTCCACCAGGAACATACTCCATCACCATGTACAAGTTTGAGTTGTCCTGTAACAGCAGTGAGGCGGTTTAGGGAACTGCATTTCGCTCATGAGCAAAAATGACTAAAATGTAGATGTTTCACATCTACATTTTAGTCATTTTATAAAGACTCATTGCATTTTAAATACTTGTGTGTAATAATACTGAAAATGAATGTCAACAACATGTATCTGATCTGACTGATAACAGACGTGCCCTAACTATTCTGGAAGGGACAATATTGTGCACACAAAGCATTATCTCATGAGATATCTTTCAATTTGTTCTCAGCATTTGTACGGCATGAACAGAAAAAAGGTTAAGGCTGATCAGTTCTGAAGGTGTACTTCAAATCAGGTTTAGTTTGGAAACCTTAAAACTGCACACAAATAGTGGATGAGGTCATGTGATTAACCCCATGTGACCAGGACACATTATTAAACTACGTTTCAGAGTTTACAGCGTTTAATTTATGTTATGATCAAACACTTACCTTAAAAGCGTACACCAGCCTCACCAAGAAGGGGAAAGAGACGGCCTGTAGAATTTTCTTTTCATTTAAAGTGTGTTCAATCTGCTTTAGCTTGACCACCTGAAACATACAAATGCAATTGACATATGAGCCTTCAAAAGAAATTGTCCCATCTATAGATGTTTGAAATGATTTACAGTATTTATTCATATCTAATTCATAGCACTACTTATTTAGTTATTTACAAAATTTTTCAACATTTGTAGTTCTAGGTATAGCCCTAGTTCAAACCTGGAATTGTCCTTCTATGGACCTGGTTTAGATATGGTGGTACTCTGAAAGGTGGTGATTGGTGTAATATTTAATATGTTTACAACTCAAACCAACATATTACACCTGGCTCAAACCATTCAAAATCATTTGTACACATAAAATGACTTAATAGACTACAAGGAAAGTTTATATTTGATTTATATACATACATTTAATATTTTTTCCTATTCATCTGCAGTGTCTCGCCTTAGGGCGACCACAAACTTTCACTTGAAGCATTATGAGAATGTGTTCTGTGTTTGTTTTTACTAAGAAGCGTGCACACAAGAGGAAATGTTCCACTTCCTTAACGATGTAAGATGCACTTATCAGTGACCTCTAAAACACGCACACTACACCACACAAGCAGCCTTCTCTTGAACCTACTTTCTGTTTGTCCAAGATCTTCATGGCATAGAATTGGTTTGTTCCCTTGTGTTTGACGAGCATGACGCGCCCAAACGAGCCAGTGCCCAAAGTCTTGAATCGGTCAAAGTCATCCAAGCCAGTTGTGCACTGAGAAAAAAAAGTTTCAGTGGCTGTTAAACAATCTACATAATTTCTCCACAGTAAAACATATATTTCTAGAGTTATAGTATTATATGCATATGTCTGATTTGTATTTACAGTAAAATATACCTGTGGAGGGCATTCCCACTTTCTTAGAAAATCCTCTTTGGCTTTAGCTAAGAACTCTTTCACTGAAAAAAAAAATAAAATAAATATATATATTTAGAGTTTACTCAATGATTATATTTCGGAAAGTAAACAATGCAGTTACTCCTTTAAAAGGGACAAGGTCAAGCAGAGGTCAGCTACTGGGGAGGCAAGCTGATAACAAACAGCAAAAATCCAAGTCATAACTACACACCCAGGGAAACAATCGGGAAGTATAAAGCGATGCAAAGAGCTTATGAAGAATTTTAGGAATCAAAGTATGGCCAATATATATTTAATCAAAAAGCTATTGTGCATCTCTTTAGTGTTAGGTTTCATTAATAATTCCTTGGGGAGAGGAGCAATCTCACACAGATTAAGCAATTTGTGATATATGATGGTCACAGCAAAAATGAGATATCCAAAGTCACAGAGTCATAAATGAGTCATTCACAAATACTAAAACTTCCTCTGTGATTTGGGATGGCTCATAAAGTGAGAGCATACCAAACGTCTCTACAGTTGACCAACGATTGGCAGGAGCATTGACCCAGATGGATGGAAAAGACAAAGAAGAGAAAAAGAAGAATAAATATTGACGAAGAACATTCAACATTTAAGTAGTAACAACAATGCTGGTAAAACTTGACATTAAATACAGCGTTAAATGAAGAAGATCCTATAATATCAGGCAAGGACACCTTAGTCTTGATATGTCATGTTTATCCGAGCCTCTATATAATTATAACCTGCTAACGCACTGTGGAATGAAGCAGTTTTTCATATGTATCTATAGCAACAGCTGGTCAGTGGGGAGTGAAAGAAATCGGGGATGTGCAGACAAAAATAAAACCAAAACAGGAGAAACAGATGATGTCAAGGGGTGGTACTGAAGACTATATAAGCTTGATTATTCCAACAAATCACAACTTTTTTGGGAAACATTACATGAGAGACTGAATGTTAAAACAGTGAGAAAAAAACAAGACAAAAAACACATAACAGAGACAAGACAACAGTATAAAAGTTATGCTTTAAATTGTAATAAGTAATAGGTAACAACTAGGATTACATTACATTACATAAACATTAACGTGTTTGTAAATATTATATTTGATACAATTAATATATTACAGTTTTAGTGTGTTGAGGATTTATGGAACAGGGTTTAGTGAGCACATGTGCATTTGAAAAGGAAACAACATAAGTGACAAATATAACAAAATGATACTCAACACTGACACAGCTGGTAGAAGCAAATACATATAAAGAAAGACACATAATGCAGTTGAAAAAAAGGTTCAAATATCGACGATTGCGTTGCACTGACAAGCAGAACAAGTCCTTCCGTGGGCGCGCAGCACTGGAAGAGCAGAGCTGAGCGTTTCACTTACTCAACTTGTCCCAAATGATGGTGTTCTCTGAGACGTGGGGCATCTCACTCTCCTGGCCTTTCTGCTCCTGGTTACTTTTATTAAGACAACGGTGAAAGAAGCGACTAGCGAAGGACTGATCCTTCTGGTGAGCCATTTTTCGGAAGACCAACTACAAACTATTCTCAGAGACCGGAGACCAGCAGCAACTGACACTCGCTTCCTGTACAAGGCCAAGTGCAGTGCAATGCATGGGTAACCACATAGAATTCAGCTTCCTGTTCAAGTGCTCTGCATCAGAATGACAGTGTGATTGACTCTCTGTAGCATTATTAATACAAAAGCTACACATTTTAATAGCAAATGTGGATATATATATATATATATATATATATATATATATATATATATGCAAGCAGCACCCGATAACAGCATGCAAACTCTGCAAACTGAAAATACCTAACACTATGGTGCTGGTGATAAGAAAGCGTAAGACCAACACACCCATCACAGAGATTATGCTCTCTAGTGGCTAAACATTACAACTGTCTCCTCAAAACTGTCCATCAAGCATCTCCTCAGTCAATGGTTTCTAACAACGTTTTAAAACTAGAAGACTTTAACTCAAGGATCATCACTTTCTCCATTTTCTTGAAAAAGTGGTTGCTACATTGAACAAAAAACATAAAATTGAGATGAGAAATGGACATAACACACAAATAACAAAAATACACACATTAATGAGAATGACACTATTATACAGACAGTGTTTATGCATCTTTGTGGGTATTTTACTTGAAGTTGTAGTGATATGACAACTTAGCTGCTCTTAATAGGGCTGTGAGGTGGGATGCACACAAACTGTATGACATTAAAGTACTTTACAGACTTTATTTACTTCTGATTGATTGCCATTAGCTACTGCCTCTTTCCCCTCCACATTGACCTCTTTACAGAAACCTGTTGTAAGCAGGACACGGCAGACCTTGTCATGTGGATGTTTGCTTGTGTTATCAGGTTCCAGGGAGCTGCCATTGCTCTTTAAAAGGATAGCTACACACTGCACTACTTTGATAAAACAACATTATAACGAATAGGCCCTGATAACAAGAGCCCAAGGAGAGGAAATGCAGAGCTGCTGTGTGCAAAGCAAACAGGGGCAGGATCATTTGCATAAACATGTTCAATAGTCAAATAAAGTGGCTCTTTCCCTTTGACTCTGTGTGAATATGTGATATAAATGATTATAAAGGGGCTAGCATGTCCTGGAGTGTGAGCAGCATTACCAAACATGGTTCTTGTCCTCAGCTTGTGACTGCAACTGCTAACATAACAACAACTGTCCAAGTGTGCACGGTGTGTGGTGTAATCTAACCCTGTACAAGAATGTATGGATGCAGAGACGTGCTGACTGTGTGTCTGGAGAGCTCACCGCTTTCTTGTTCATTGCCTTTCTTGGCAGTGGCTGCGTTTCCCATCGTCTGAAGAGAGGGCGATGCACAGCTGGCCCACAGCGGTGATAGCGGCGCTCAGCTAACACAGTCCTCTGTTAGCTAGCTCACAAATATCTTGTGTTAGCGTAGAGGCTAACATAAACATCGATGTATTCTCACCGAGTACAGAAGCACCAGGTGCTGTGCAACCCAGAGGTTATTTAGTATTTACAATGTCATCGGTCGTTAGTACGCCTCCTGTGGTACGAAAACATATCCAGACTTTCACCTCTGCCTCTGCTGCTATGAGGCGTTCAGGGGCTGTCGGAAATTCCACTGTCTGTGTGCACTGAATTGGACTCTGTCTGACTAACTGGTTACTATATCTTTAAGGAAAAATCCCCCCCACAAAAATAATTCACAATTAGAAGTGAATAAAAACAAATATTTTAAATGTTCCAGATGTATATGAATGACTCAATGGCCCTTTTCAGTCCAAACACAGTATGTTCTATGTTACCTCAATGTTCTTCAGAAGTAAATATAGTATTAACTCATATAGCCATCTGGATTATCCCATTTTTGTGATTTTGCCGGAGACCCAAATTGTCCCACATAAAATAAAATGTAGTTTAAAAGTTGCACTTTGGTGGAAATTATCTGTTTAGTTTCAAGTTTACCCGCCTGTAGCCTAAAATGAGCTTTGTAAAACCCACACAAAGTCAGAAACACTTTTAATTTTAAGACTTGTAGACGCGCTCATATTTTAGCACCATGGCCAGCGCCTCAGTTGCTAGGTAGCTGCTGTGTTTGAGTCGGTTAAATGGATCAGTCTATTTGAAGGGGAGCTCTTTAACACGTTTTGTATAATCCGGACTATATTTGCAAACTCATCAGCGGAAATTCTGCAGGATGACGTTCCATGTTTCTCTCAACTGGCTCATGTGCCTGAGGATGCAAACTTCAAGGCTTTATTCGGATACCCCTTTTACGGGTCTAATGGTTTCGCCCATGGACTCGCTCCAGCAGCACTCTCTGCACAGAAAACCTGTCCTGTATGATAAAGCAGCAACAGTAACACAGCCCATTCAAGCTCAATCTTAGAAAAAACATCTCGGCTTTAAATATTTCAGCCAAAGGGCGCACGGCTTGTCCATCACCAGCCTGTCTGCTCGGATGAGCCCCACACAAGAGCCAGCCTGGGAAACACAAGGTAACGCTGACTGCTGCTGCTCTCCATCCTTAGCCTGCAATGCTAAGCTACATTCCTTTGTACACCATGGATCTGTTTTGTCTTTGCTTTTATTAAACTGTCACCTCATGCAATATTCTGTATCAATTGCATACTTGGTCCCTTTTAGCTTGCCAACCACAAATGACGACGTGATGCTCTCTTTTAATCACTGTTATCCTGGCTACAAGTCTAATCAGCGTACACAAGCTCTCAAGTGTGGAAATAAAATGTTTTACTGAGGTTGCCATTACTTAAGGTGTTCTACCAAATCTGCAATGATTAATTTAATCACAGATTTTCACAGATTTTCAAATCGTGTTTACAGATAATCCCCAAACACCTCCAACAGGGGGTGGCCTACTACTTACAGTGATTTGGAAGATACCATGTTGTTTACAGTGCTGGCATTGGCATAAAACCCTGATCACACCTGCAAAGTTCGAACATTTGGCCAAAATTTAAGATGATATTATTCTGCACAATGCTGACTTTTAAAACCTCTCATTAATATGACAGATGACATATGGTTTCCCTTTAAACTGGTTGTGACAGTGTCTGCCACTTGCTGACCACATGCTGACTGTACCCGAGAGATGACCATTCCCCCGAGGCCAAAAAGATTACATAACAGTTGCTGCATTAACACATGATTTTCCCATGAGATAAGGCTCTTAAGTGTGATGGGATATGCATAATCTTCTGGGACATTGATGTTGCTTTGTGGCAGACTAAGCCCCCTACACAGTCACAAATGTTGGCCTGTAGAAATTTAGTCGTCCATTTTACTGCACGTCACATATGGGGTTCAAGCTGTGGATTTTTTGTTTTATTGAAAACTAAAGCAGTTATGTGTTTGCATGTGGGCTGACTGCACCAGCACCTACTCATATCTGAGAGAAAGAGTTGGGTCACAGGCGGTTAGACCTAATTTTAGATGCACATGATAAAAGTATCTAGTCATTTTTCTACTAAGTCTGTGTTACTAAACCAGTCCAAAATGAAAATGCCTAACCTAACCAAAATGTTGTTTTTTAAACCTGAGCGAAGCACCAAAGCCAAAGTAGCTGTTGTGTGGTTTCACTCTATTAGGGAAACATGGGTGATGACAACTAGTCTACATCAAAAATCAGACAAAGAGAAAAGTTAATTTAGAGGAACGAAGAAAGTGGCCACTCTATTTTTAGTAACAACGGTTTCAGCCCAATTTATGTTACATAATACCAATCTACTATACCCATTATAGCTGTATTATTACCCTTTGAATACATATTCCCTAAGGCCTATGCACTGCTTTAGAATGAATTAGGCTATAAAACAGATGGCCTAGTAGAGTGTAGGGTAACATGTGTATTTATCTGGTTTTGTGTGATTGCTGTTTTGCCACGCCAGCTATAAACTCTCGTCTACAAATACTAAAGACTTTGTCTATTAAAATTAAAGCATGCATTTTATTTTTTATTAATGAAAAAAACCCCTCATTGTTCTGTCTTTCTATTCTAGGAACTACGAAAACATGATAATAATACCTTACGCTGATTTTTAAATGGAAGTCATAGCAGTCAGACATGACAGAGGAATCACTGTACATGGCATTGGAACACACTCACATTTGTTTTGCATGTGCAGCTGCTGACAAAGACAGATGCAGATGAGCACAACAAAGACCTGTCTGTTGATGCCAAATGCTGTGTGTGGCTTAAAGGGAGATGGATGAGCTCAGCATCAACATCCTATGGTCTTGTAGCTCCTTCTACTGGAAATATGGGGATATTGCATTTATCATTACAAAAATGTGTAAAATATGTTCACTTATTTGATTTCACGTCAGAAACAACAGGAGACCCAAGTGTTATAAATCAAATACATTTTAGTCAAAAATATATGGGTCAAATGTAAAGTTTGTCAGTTTGCTCTATTAAAACAAACCAAATATTTATAGGAAATGCAATTTCACTAAACTCCTTTGGGTAGTTTGAAATTGTTAGCATTTCCTTTTATTAATTCTTCAACCATGTGGTTTTGGCATTGTCTCAGCTAATTTAATTTGGTGTCATGTGCTGAACTCTTGACTTTTTATATAAATATGATGAAACTAGGTTGGTTCACAGCAAATCACTGGCACTGCCATAATTAAACCACAAGAGAGACTATTTTTATTCTTGCCATGCATCAGTGCTGCTGGCAAAGTGACTCAACTTTCTGTCCTCATAAACAGAGGAAAAACCTTTAATAATAATACAAAAATATAATAAAATGGATGATTCTTTTAGTAGTTTCATGAGTGACAAACAATAACACTGTAAATAGCTTAAATGAGTAGAGATGGGTTTCAGGCAAATGATTCCCTCCTGGTTTGAAAGATTTTTTGTGGACCTTTCCCCATTCAAAATACATAATATTTTGAAAAATATATAATATTTTGAAAAATATATAATATTTTGAATTGAACTTTAATGTAATGACAATAGATAAAGCCTTCAAATCAGGTAGGTCTTTGTGCCTGAAAACCCATGAATAGGTTTTAAATGCCTCTTTCAAAACTGCTTATTATAAGGGTATGTTTGTAAAATATTGTGTAAAATATTGTGCAAAATGTGGTATGTGGGGCAAACAAGTATCTTTATTTAGGTGCTGAATAAGGTATATGCATGTCATGAGCCCTGTTTCCCTGTGGGTTTTACATTCCACCAAGGTCTGGCGCTCTTGCCGGGACTGTGGTGCTACCTTCTGCGTGGTGCACCTCTGGGACGGTGAGGTGGCCTGTGGTGCAAGCCTGTCAGATGTTTAGCTGGTTTCACTTCATCACACTGCATGCTGCTGCTTTTCCCCTTTTGCACCCACCTCTTTGCCTGTCCCCACCAGGATCAATGTTTTCAGCTTTCAGACACCAGCAGACGGACTTAATTCTAATGAGTGATGCATTTGATTGTTCATTTGTAATTGTTTAAGATAAAAACTGAATCTATTTGAACTTGCTTCTTTAAACTCATCTCCTAACTGCCACCACAGCTTTGTGTAGACAATATGTAATATATATGCATATATTTGTTTTTTTTACCACCAGAGGGCACTGTATAATATGGTGTAAGCTAAAATCACACTAGCATAGTAAACCTATAAATCAACATGATAGTTTCCCATATAATTTCCCAAAAGGTTTGCCTAATATTTTATTTATATGTAATGTGATATACTATATGTAAAGTTACTTTTTACATGGAACTGATGTAAGTTAACTGACCCTCTCACAGTCATCTTGTGAAACCAACTTGAGCAGAACAAATTAATACATTCTATGGTGTAAAGGTCCAGTTAAGATGCAGTGGGTATTTTGAAATGCACTTAGTTTCATAATTATTTCATCATAATTTAATTTGCAAGGCATTTCCTTTCGCAAATGCTTTATAAAAGTTAATTTGAACACTTTGATTAGTAAACATGTGTAAGCTAAGTCTAAAGCCAGCCTCAAACAGCCAGCTGTGAGTCACTTTCCACAGAAGTAAATGTTATTTTTCTTTCTCCTCCACAGGCATTACTGCTACCACCTCCTCCATGTTAGTCTCCCTTTGGGTCCTTAAATAAACTGGGGCTTCGTTTTCTCAAGGCAGTTTTTCCCACTCCTCCCCAAATCCGCTCCCTTCCCCCAGCCCACTCTGACCTGGGCCGCTGGAAGGCACCAGGGAGATGCTTAGATGATCCAGTCTGCCATTCTGAAGAACATCACACATACACGTCCAGTCAGACCAGAGCAGCAGAGCAGCGGCCTCTGGGTGCTTTGAGAGTCCTGTGAGGTCTGACTGTCGAGCCTGGCACACCGCTTGGCTCGCTTCTTCTCACTTCAAGATCCTGAGATGCCCTCACCTTCCAATGATGGAGGTGAGATGCCTTCTCTTTCATCAGACACTGCTTTAGTTATTGTTAACATGGGCATTCCGAGATTTTTAAAAATGATTTGTATATTGAGTTGTGGTTTTAACATTTTGTATTTGAACAGTTGTATACTGTTGAGTAATACTGTGTTGAAATAGCAATACTCAACTTTTACGTCGCAACAAGTAGGGCTGGGTGATATGACAATTAAAAAAAAAATATTAAGTGCGTGACCAACAATGACAAATGTGAATTCTCAAAAGAAGCAGATAGTTGTAATTTCTTGCAAAAGACAGCATAACTGTACAAAAGGCCCGCGGCCCCTGTGTTCCTGTGTTCTTGTAGTTCATGGGGCGACCACTAGAGGCGCTCCAGCCACCGCAGGGTGCCTTATGACATCACTGCATTTCACCCTTTATTCTTCCCCCCAGTGCCTTATCGTCTCACCAGGGTTCCGCCTTTGTTCTTCTTTGGCTTTGTGACACAAAAGAGCAGCTACATTCCGGCTTTGTTCTTGGCGGGGTATAAGAGGGCACCCCGGCTCATGTATTGTAATGGTATTCTTCATCCTATGTGTCTACCTGTGAGCCTGAATAAAGCTACCACCAGCACCTCGTCTCTTCTCGTCTTTCCGATCCTCATTCCTGGCCTCCAGTAGTGCTCTGACCGGCGCTCTCGGGCAGTGACTTCTACAAACCAGAACCAGCACCCTACAGTCCACCCAGTCCGGAGTTACCTCTCCAACATTAATGGTCCTTCGAGCCGGAAGTGGAATTCTCTGCCCGTCAAGATGGAGGATGAGGATCGAAGCCCTTACAACAGCGAGGATGATGCCATGTTGTTGGAGCTACTCGAGGAGTTCCACCGCAGGGTCGCGAGGCGGGCAGCCCGAAGGTCGGCTCGGCGCCACCAGAAGAGAACCCCCCCTCCAGAGGCAGGTGGGATCAAGCTAGAACAGGGCTCAAGCCCGACCCCGGACGACCAGGCGCCCGATTCGTGGACGCCGCAGGGGGCGGGACGGAGCGAAGACCCTCCCGGGCGGGATCCAGCCGGGCCACTCCTGGAGGAACCGGGCCCCAGCCACGGCCCAGTCGAAGGTCGAGCCGTCGAGAAGTTGAAGGCGCTGTACCGAGCCACCGACGCTGAGGAGAGGCGGTATACCCCTGGGCCGGTGTGCCCTGGCTCCCAGCACGGGCCAAACCTGCACCCCGTGCCAACTCCCAGAGCCTTCCAGCGGTCCGAGTTCCAGTACCAACCACCTTCACCCCCTCCTGAGTCTGCGTGGTGGGCAGGTCAGGACGGGCCGACCCCACAGCCGGGGTGCCCATGTCCCCTGCCCAAGCCCACCTACCCAGACCAAGGGGGACCAGTCCGAGGCCCGAACCCAGGTGCAGGCATCGCTGCGTTGGCTGACCAAATGCGGAACCTGCTGAGGGCGTTCGATGCCAAGCAGAGGGAGATATCTGCTCAGCACGCTACCAGGCCGGCGCCCCCGGAGCCGCGGACCTGGCCGACCCGGCGTCCCGAGCCACATCAGTGCCATCGCGCCAGTCCAGAGGAACCCTACCGGGGCCGTCCACCACCCGTCCTGGACCTCACCCGCTGCGACGCTGAGGACTGGGCCCGCCTGAAGATCGCACTGGGTAACGTACTGGCCGTACTCTACCTGTGAGCCACCAGCACCTCGTCTCTTCTCGTCTTTCCGATCCTCATTCCTGGCCTCCAGTAGTGCTCTGACCGGCGCTCTCGGGCAGTGACTCTATTTTAGGCTTTAGAAAATTGGGACATGGCATATCAACCTCCCCTACTATGATGACGCATCCACACACTAAAATAAAACCCATTCATATAACAGAGCAGTGTGTTCTGCAGGCAATCATTCCTCCTCCTACCCAAACCGGAGTGTTCTCTCATTCTCTTTTTATGTTTTGTGCTATTTGTCCTCCCTGAAGATCAAGGAGCATCCCCCGTGAATGTGCCATCTGTGGGCTCCTACCAGAGCAGTGGGAAGAGGAAGGTGCGCGGCAAAAAGAAGAAAAGCACCATCACAGCAAATGTCGTCGGCACCAAATATGAGATCGGTATGACAATTCACATTTGACATTTATGCCAAAAAATGATATACAGAGAAGACACATAACCATAGGGAATATTATAATGTAAAGTGTGATGTTGTTGTACAAGACAGGTAACAATATAACATTTTAATGTTACAATTACTGTGAATTCTTCATGATTATTGACACCATGAACAGTGAACGCGTAGTTCAATTTAATTAATTCATCCAGCGTGTGTGGCCCTCTTTACTAAACTTTCTAGGTTTACTTTTTTGAGAACAGATTGGATTTAAATGAGTTGTTTTCCATAAAGTATAAATATAGTATAATATTTACCCTAGCTGCAAGCGTACAGTGAACTTTAATTGTTCCCCCAGCTATAAAAATGACAGTGCAAAATCTAATTTGTTGTGGCAAGTCCATTGAGGGACTCCATTAATGTCTCAAATTAGACCTAATATTGTCCAAAATGCACATAGGCACAGCTTGGCCTTCGACGCTGTACTTAAATAAATCTCTGTTCAGGCAATTTAACGCAGTGGTATGCCTAAAGCAGCCACGTAAGCAGTCCAGGCATGTTCAGTGCATTGTAGTGGCTTGCGATTTCTCAGGGGTGAACTACAACCTCGAAAGTCTGGAGTCAGCAGCACGGAGGCGAAGTTGCAGGCATTCAGGATCCTGCAGGTTGGATGGACTCTAGCTGTGAGTTAGCTCCGGAAGCTGTGACGAGACCCTCATAGTGGCCATTTTGAAGCCAGTGCAGAGGTAGTTTGAAGGTAAATGAACACTAAAGGCCAGATGGATGGCTCATTTTTGCTGTTAGCTGTTACTGCACCATCGTTTTTTGGCCAATGATTGATTGCATTACAGGTAAAGATTGAAGATAATATTTTCTTGTTGGTGCTAGATGAAAGTTAATAGGAAGATGAATAATGGTGTTTAAAAGTTATTGAATTACAGAGAACAATGGTAACAATGAGCATGGGATCGAACTTCTAAAAGCGACCGTTATTGACAAAATCTTTCATTTTTGTAGCAGCAATGCCAAACGTCTGTATAGGTACATTAGAAAAAAAAAAAATGTATACAAGTAACCAGAACAGCATATTAAAATCTGCATTCGTTTAACATTAGAACAGAAAATTACACAATACAAACAAACCATGGTACGCGCTCAATCACTGAGCATTCTATAACTTTTAATTAATCTAAATATTGTTTTTTAATTGCTCAAATGCCAGTGTGTTCTTATGTACCAGTATATTAAAATCTTAAAGAAACAGTATTGAGCGACAATGTCAGGATTGTAAACGGCTTTGTCAGCAGACGCTTTCAAAAACTAATGAATACCTCTTTTTGTTAGGGCATACATTTCTTTTTATTACCCACTGAATAATGAATAGATGTTAGATTAATGTTCAAATGGGCGCGCCACCAATCTCTTATTAAGGGGATGCCAGTGGGATCTGAATGTATAACAACAATTGATTTATCTTTCTGTATGAATGGCATTACCTTTGGCCAACCTGCCTTGAACAGTGAATATAGATTTAATGTATTGCAGTATTTATGTATGCATAAAGAGAATATGTATTTTTATTTCCCTCAGTACGAGCAGTCATTTGTGAGATGGACTTCATCAAGACCCGGGATGAGGATGAAACGGCTAACCTTATATGGAACGACTCTGCTGTGCAGCATGAGAAAATTGCTGAGCTCAGGAACTATCAGGTAAATACTGAGCTTCTATTTCATTTGATCATCATTTCCTTTTTAAAGATTTGATGCTGGGGTTGATTTGTATGCACAGTAGCAGAATGAATGTGTGAGAAATATCAATCCAACTGGAACAGCATAACAAATTTGAAGCTCTTCTGTGATTCAGCATTTTTATCAGAATATATATTCCACAAAGTAGAAGGAAATGATTTGCCTAAAAACATTAGATGATAATTATCTCACCAGGTCAAATTATTATTATTCTTGCAAGCAAATGTATGTATATTTTAGTCATATGTACATTTTCTTTCCCAATTAACACAAAAAATGCGCAGATATGGTATTAGAAAATGTACTTTGCATTTCCCTCATTCAGTTAAGAGAGAAGCTGTGGCACAAACATAGACACACAGACTGAGTGTGTTACTTACAAGTAGTGAGCACAAGGGATCTACATGAACGTGACAATTGCCCTGCCCTATTACCATAACTAACCTCACCTCTCTTTGACCCCTCTGCCCCGCTGCACAAACGTAACTGCTCCCCTGCAGCTCTTAGTGTTAACAATCTATCTTCCATAGTTCTTAATAGATTAGACTGTGTACTAATGATCAATTAAATCCCAGGCAAGCAAGTGAGAGAATGGCTTGTTTGGACAGGGGCAAGAGTTCAAGTCACTACATCACATACGGCTTTACAATCACAGTAACAGGTTTGCATGTGTTGCAACTGTTGATTTGCTGCTCGTTGATCCCCTTGATTGTGTGAAAGTATATACTTTCACAGTATGGGGATAATTGTACAATCTTGCAGAAATCAGTAATTATGTCTGTCTCGTTTACATAGTTGCATTCTGTGTTCTCTCATTCTTTCTCTGGTTTTTCATGTTGGTTAAACTGTGAGACTTGGCTGTCAAGTTTTAGTTCATGAGCCTAATTAGCTCCCCTGTTCAGGCTCATTTTGCTAAAGAATACAGGAAAAACTACTATATTCCCTTTAACCCCTGTTCCCTCTGCTCCCATTCAAAGCGATTCATTCAACTGTCACTGCAGAAGCTTGTGATGCAGAACCAATTACCTTCAGCCCCTCGCGTTTCGCCGTGGTTCTTCCCTCACAACCTTTAGAGTGGAAACAAAAAAACATGGTTAACTAAATAAGGGTTGGCAAAGGTCGCTGCGTCACTTTTTTGTTTTGAGTTCGTAATTGGGCATAAATGTCAGAACATCGTACGCTCACTTCGGGTTGATGCCTTTAATGTGCTCATTTTGATGAAGGCTGAGGGTGAAATTGAGTGGTGCAATGGTCCTAACAACCTACTTGTCCCTTTGCAGAGAATTAACCACTTCCCAGGCATGGGTGAAATTTGCCGTAAAGATTGTCTAGCAAGAAACATGTCCAAGTAAGTACTCATGCATAATGTCAGGAAGAGACACTCTAAAAAAGAAAGTGGGATTTGAACCAGAAACTTGTCTGCTACAGGATGATTACTCTACTTTGTGAGCATAAATTCTAGATGAAATACGTTTGTTATTTTGTTCTGCTAAATGTGCTTGAACGTTCCTGTAATTTGGATGAGGTTTAAGTATTGCACAAAACACCAAAGTGCCAAATATTTTATACTTTATATCTTTGTTTGGATGTTTTTGCTGTTCTTTATTTCTTCTTTATCTCTTTTTTATTCTGTTTTTTTAGTAACAGCTTTCTGAATCGGGTAGTGAACTAAATTCTCAAATTACTTATCTTCAAAACAGCAATATTGATATTATTCTGTACACTCTGTATCACACACCTCTGTACCATCCTGAAGTACTATCCACTTTCATAGACATATCAAACCAATATCACAATCAAATCAGAAGATGTCATTCTTTCACGGGTAGAATAAATAATGCTTCCCACACACGTTTTTGTCTTCACAGAATGATCAGGTCCCAGCCTCAAGATTACAGCTTCAGCCCCAAAACATGGATCTTTCCTGCAGAATACACCCAGTTCCAAAACTATGTCAAAGAACTACGGAGAAAACGCAAGCAGAAAACCTTTATTGTCAAACCTGCCAACGGAGCAATGGGTCATGGGTAGGTCAACTCAATCTGCCCACTGTGAGTAAGAGTGTGGACTTAAGGTGGGAGTTAGTAGGAAAAAGGAAATAAGACACGGTCACAAGTTTGTGAACCCTGAACTGTATTGAAACTGCATTTTGGATAGAGACAGACATTTCAATTGATATACTTGGCCAAATGCCATTGTGTTCATTGTCCTTGATAATCATTCTTCCATAAATCAAAAGGCCCTACGCATACCACAAGGTCTCTGCATGTGATTATTGGACTTCTTTATGAGGTGCTAAGGGAAACAAGAAACAGGATAGAAGTGGACACACTAGGCTGTTGTGGACACTAGTCACTTTCTAACATTTTTTAATAGTAGACAGAATCCAATGAGTGACCACTAAATAAATTAAAGGAAATTCAATTCTATTGCACATTTTGTTTGTGACGAGTCCTCTGACAGTGTTGGAAGTAAATGTCATTTTTATTTGATTTGGTTCAAACAACAACACACAACATTACAATACTTCATCAGGGCATTTTTATATTTGTGATATTTGGGCATTTTTATATTTGTGATATTTGTGATGAACAGGAAAGCATCGTTACTGAAATGCATTATAAAATATTAGTATTTTACAGTCCCTGAAACATAACTGTTCAAACAGGTTGTTAACATTAGCTTTGATGCGCTTAGCCTGTAAGGAAACATTCATCATGTATTTATTACTCATGCCAAAAGGATGAGGTATTGAAGTGCAAAAGGCTCAGTAAGCTACCTTACCCCTAATTCTCTTTGAATTTGTCCTTTCTGCTCTTATGTGAGCGTTACTTATGAACTCTGTGCTAAGCCCTTATTTATTAGTCCTTAAGGCTGAAATATAGAACACATTTGGAATATGAAAGATGATGAGGTTAGCACGACCACGCAGCAGAGAGCAGCTCACAGTCTTTTGCATGGTGTGACGCGACAGGAAATTAAGTTATATCTACCCCCTGTAATTTAATTTATCGGCGACTGGCTAAATTAAGTTATTGTTTGTGTTTGAAGCGCTGCTTATTATAAGAGGAACAAAATAAGGTTTAAAAAGCTGAGATCCCTTTGGTGCCAAATTAAATATGCAGCATATTGTGGGCTGTGATTATCATGGCACCCCGGCTCATCAATCTTGTCGCCTTCTCCTCGGTTTCTCCTCCTCAACTAACATCGCTAACTCTGCACTCATCCCTTGGTTTACTGTCTGCATGTTAGCTCCTCACCACGTCATTCACTCGGCCCAATTCTTCTGATAAAAACACCAGTAAGCTGCATTTTTTTAAAGATATTGCCCGTGACTTGAACTTGTGATGATAACATTTGCACTAATGTCACTAATGTTTGCACTAATGCTACAGATGTCACGAGTTTTGTGAGAATAAACTTTGCAATTTAAAGATTATTTGCGATTCCATCATGACCAAAACAATAACATCCTTCTTTTCTTAACACATTACTGCTCCTCATTTATGTGACTTGCTTTATAAAATCAAACTTTGAATGATCAATTTGACACAAACAGCAAGATTAAAAAAATCACTTTACATTAAGGTTTACATTTTGCTTCTCAAATCATCACATTTCTTTTAATTTAACTAAAACATACCTAATTTTGTTAGAAAATTGTCCCTTTTCTACGAATAAAAGTCAAGATTTTTAGTCTTTACGATTATATTGTGACCTAATCACAGGTCAGTTTTCTCTCTTTCACGATTTGAACAGTTAAAAGCTATTTCCTTCCAAACTTCTCCAGCCGGTGCATGTAACCCATTTAGCCCCAGTTTACTCTAACTGTGACGGATGGTGACATTAGTGAGATTGTTTAAGATTGCCCTTTGCCCTCTGCACACACTAAACAGTACACTCTCATATAGTTTGAAAAATGTTGCCTTTCAAAACACTATGCGAAGCCCTGTACAACATAACTACAGATTTGGTCTGGTTACAAGCGTCTGCACATTATAAGGCTTTAGCGCAATTGACATGAGACCAAAGAAGCAAAGTAATTCAAGAGAGGCTGAATCCGTCCTCGGTTCCAGCTTTTATTAGGTTTACAAAAAAGAAAAGAATAAAATAAAACTTCAACAACAATTCAGTCATATCTTGGTCTCATAAAGCCACACGTTACATTGAGAGCTGCATTATATTCTAGTCTATTCATTCTAAAGGCCAAGTATTGAACAGGATTTTGGAACATTCAGTGCCCCACAGAGACTCGCAGTTTGTCCTGCTCTAACAAGGCCCAATGCATGCTGGGTTTTGTCATTTGCATATGCTTCATGGGAAGTTGAAGGCCACTGGAATACATCAGGGCGCTGTGTGTCTGACCCTTTAGGAGCTCGTTGTCTGCAGTTTGTAATGCTGGAGACAGTTGTTGAAGAAAAGTATGTTGTGTATGCAATTTGACGTATATTGGACCAATTTCTTGTGAACATTTTATACACGGTAAATTATCTTTTCAACTGAGGCAAACCAAAACACACCTGGATCAGTTCAATGTTAACATTTTAAACAAGCAGACATTAAACTAAAAAGACATTCTCTTGAAAACTCCACATCTGCAAACAGTTATTCATGATTCTCTTTATTACACACGATACATTCAAAACATAATCTATCATATTCATGGAACCACTTCCCATCTATCCATTTTTAATTATGTATATACATATTTTTTGCTACCTCTAGAGACTTAATCATGTTTGTGTCTCCCCAGGATCTCACTTATCCGTAACTGTGAGAAACTGCCTGCCCAGGAGCACTTCATCGTCCAAGAGTATCTGGACAAACCTTTCCTGATGGAGGGTTACAAGTTTGACCTCCGTATTTACATCCTCGTGACATCGTGTGACCCGCTCCGCATCTTCCTCTACAACGACGGTCTAGTGCGCATGGGGACAGAGAAGTACCATGCACCCAGCGAAGCCAATCTGGTAAGTCCATAAAATAACCAGTCACAATAACTTAAGAGATCAGAAATGTTATAGGTCAGTCATACGGTGTTTACTCATCTATTTCGCTATTTTGATATTTATAGTCAAGATCATTTGGTTAATCGATAATTGTGATTATTCAGGTCTATATAATCATAAGACCTAAAAAATTAAATACTTTTGAGACTCGTAGACAGCAACAAAGAGTCATTTTTTGCATCGATGCTCTGGCTGTTTATCTGACAATACCATTACTTATTCATTCAGAAAGTTTGCTTTCATAAACCTGTCGAAAAGAAAAATATTTTTACAGCCTTTTCCCATACGACTAATAAAACCCTCTGCAGCAGTTGTCCAGTAGGCACACCCAGCGATCACATAACCAAATGTAAAACACAACGCAGACCTATAAAACCCACGCAAACCCCTGCATAATACGAGCCTCATAAAGTCATACAGTGAATCATACACGGTTACACCTCATATGTCGAAATCCTCACTCACAAACCTGCTTGCATCCACTGGCCGCGCGCTGTTCACCCGCCAGATGTCTCCTTTAATATCAAGCTGCTCATGTTTGCCTTGAGGTTGTGCACATGCTGAAGCCCGATTCTTATCTATAGTATGAGCACAGGCCCTCCACCTCGCCTGACCCCTACAATACCTCCCCACTGCCCCCCCACTGCCCCTCCACTGCCCCCCCACTGCCCCTCCACTGCCCCCCCACTGCCCCCCACTGCCCCTCCACTGCCCCTCCACTGCCCCTCCACTGCCCCCCACTGCCCCTCCACTGTGCATTGTCTCACCACATCTGTGACAAATGATGCTGTGCCCTGGGAATAGATGTTGTCGCCATGGCTCGCTGTCACAGTTATTATGATGTATTCCGACATGGCTGCGTTTGCTCTGGTCCAGGACATGTTTTACAATAGATTTTACCCATATCAAAATATCTGTTTATGATCTAGTCCTATGGCGTGAATGGGGTTAAATTATTGCAATTTACTGTGATCATTATATCATGAAAATAAAATGCAAATGTATGAATAAGCACAGTAATTATGACCAAACCCGGACAACAATTGATTATTCAACTGAACATTTTTACCTGAGTTCCTGATTTTCACACCAGACGTAAGGTTTTAGATCTGTTTAACCCATCTTTAGCTCTCACAAACCCTTTGGCACATTGTTCATGTTCACAAACATTAATTTTCAGATAGCAAAGTGAAACTGTGGTGGACAACCCAGCTCAGGCTATCAGAGCGCTGCTTTCAGCTCCTACTTCCGGGTTGACGAGAGATAAAATACTGTATTATTAGATGCATACAGCATGCAGCAGTCTCATTTTGTCACAAAGTACTGCTTTTACAGAATAGAATAATGTATTTTTACAGTGAGAGGGATTGCCTCTTCCAATCTGATATATAGATACATAATACCATTATGTGGAACATTCTAGCAAAGCAGCAATACTTCTTTGGCGTACTCTCTGCAGAAAAGTGACCCATTGCACCCTTTAGGATTACCTTGTAGCTGCATGGATTGTATCTCAATGGTTTTCTGTAATTCTTTTCTACTAGGGAAACTTACAATACGTATGAATTATTATAATTTGTAGTGAAAGAAGCTTGAATCCCTTTGAGAGGAGGATTCCTGCAGTGATCAAAGACAAAGGCATTACAGAAACAATATTACTTTTCTCTGTGCTGTGAAATCACAGTCATATTATATTGAATAGTGAGTGAGAGAAGGCGGATAATCTAAATACACTTTATCAGTTTTTAAGGGCTTATGTTTGAATAGATTATTTATGTCTTTATTTATTTATTTATTTATTTGGTCGGGACAGTACATGTTAATGAACATACGTGAAATACTTGCATGTAGCCTTGGGCTGATTTCCAATCATTCCAGCACACTCTCATTCATACACCAGCACACCATTGTACATGTTTTTAGTGGTAGGGGAACCAGAGCACCCAGAGGAAACTCCGCCCTATACAACTCCACACAGAAAGGATCCTCTTCTCAACGAGGACAAAAATAATGTGTGTTGATGTTATTTTTAAATAATTGGTGTAGTATAACTAATAGGATAATGGAATATACTTTAGCATTTATACATTTCATGCATGTGTTTTTCACTATGGCACCTTTTTTGTTCTATCTTCTTGTCTTTTTCCAGAGCCAACTCTATATGCATCTGACCAACTACTCTGTCAACAAACACAATGAGAATTTTGAGCGAGACGAGACGGTGGACAAAGGCAGCAAGAGATCCATCAGCTGGTTCACAGAGTTCCTGCGTGCCAACGACTATGACGTGGCCAAGTTCTGGGGAGACATTTCTGTGAGTCCTTTGCCCACCCAGACATACACAAACACACACTATAGACTGACAGATTATAGCCATAAACCAGGAATGAGCAGAACCAAAATACAAGACACCTCATTTCAAACAAGACTTTGGTACATCCGTAGTAGTAATCTGTTCGGCCAGTACACACGTTTCCTCAAAAGCCCTTTCCTTCTTTGCTGGGAGCATCAGAGACTTGTACGGTTTGATATGATTTACTTTGACAGAAATTCAGCAAGCATTTGGGCTTTGTTTAACTCTAGGAAAAGCTTGGCAAAAACATCATCCCTGATTGGTGAGCTCTTGGTATCTGAGGCTATAGTCAGCTTTTCCAAAATCACTGTCTGTTTGGAAGATCTTCATCCTCCTCCTTTACCTGGTTTACACATAGTTTCCAATGTTTTTCCGGGATTTCTCTCTGTGTCTGTTTAGAGCCCTTTTATAACTAGATTCAGATTTTGTTTTTACTCCACTTGAACTGCAACGTTTCCGCTGGGGAGTCATTCGGTTCGATGATTGCTCTGTGCCATTTTTTGTGTTGTTGTAGTACCAATTCCACAATGGTTTGCCCTGTTGTGCTCCCTTTTAGTGGTGTTTTTTATCGTGTAAAGTCAAGGACCATTCCTTTGACCGCTCCTGTTAAGTCATACAAGACATGACTAATATGTCGGTGTAATCCCTCATTCGTCCAGGCGTGTTCCATAGTAGAAAAAGCTTCAGTTGTAGTCATCTGGACTCTCATCCAAGAGTCATTGTCAATAACAGAATTTAGGTCGAGAACTCCGATATTAATACTGTTCTGTGGTAAGACAACCGCCCATTGGGAGGAGCCTTCCTGAAGTAGAAAGAGTTGTTTGTTTCAACAGAAACTCCCCCTTGTATCTACCGAGCTAGCCTATTCAGAATCTTAATGGGCTATTACAGTCCTCTTTGTCTTAGTGAGACCCTGGCTCAACCACCCTGAGTACCTGATTAGCATCTGAATGTCCTTTACCTTTCCAGGGGTTCAGTAACCCATTATAAATAACAGGAAGATGAAACCTAAGCCCTCCATTTCTGTTTAAAGAAGGTCTTTCTTTTTTAACAAAAATAGCTTCCTTAACTCCTCTTTCAAACCATCTTTTCTCCCTGCTTAAAACCTTCACCTCACCGTCTTCAAACGAGTGATTAGAGGCTTCAAGATGGAGATGCACGGCGCTCTGAGGTCCTGAACTAGTATTTCTTCTGTGCTGATAAAGCCTCTTGTGTAGAGGCTGTTTCATCTCACCTATGTAACGTTCTTTACAACTTTCTTCACTGCATTGGATCGAATAAACTACATTGCTCTGTTTTTGAGTCGGCAATTTGTCCTTAGGATGAACCAGTTTTTGTCTTAAAGTGTTTCCTGGTTTAAAATAAACAGGGACTTCGTGTTGTCTAAAAATTCTCTGCAGTTTTTCCGACAGGCCAGACACATAAGGGATAGAAACACCCTTCCTTCTCTGTTCAGTTTCCCTTTTGTCCTGCTTCTTGGTTCTCTTCACTCTGTTGAGAGCCCAAGCGGGGTAACCACAGGCTGAGAGGGCATTTCGGACATGTTTTTCCTCTTTCTTCTTGCCCTCTGAGCTGGTGGGCACACCTTGAGCTCTGTGTTGTAAGGTTCTGATCACCCCCAGCTTGTGCTGTAGTGGGTGGTTGGAACCAAAGAGCAGATACTGGTCCGTGTGTGTAGGTTTCCTATATACTTCTATTTGGAGTTTCCCGTCCTCTCCTCTGATCGTGGAACAATCAAGAAAGGCCAAGCGATTCTCCTTAGCGTCTTCTCTTGTAAACCTAATATGTGGGTCCACCGCATTGATGTGATCAGAGAAGGTTTCCAGCTCTTGTTTCTTGATTGTTACAAAAGTATCATCGACATAGCGGAGCCACAGTTTTGGAGCTATGCCTGAGAATGAGGACAGTGCCTTCTTCTCAAAGTGCTCCATGTACAGGTTGGCCACTATGGGAGAGACGGGCGAGCCCATGGCACAGCCATGAATCTGTCTGTAAAATTGTCCCCGGAATTGAAAGTAAGTGGTGTTCAGACAGATGTCCAACAGTTTACATATGTGTTCAGGTGTCAGTTTGGTCCTTTCCTGTAGGGTGGTGTCTTCCTGCAGTCTGATCCTCACTGCTGCTACTGCATCAGAGGTCGGGATGCAGGTGAACAGGGACACAACATCATATGAAACCATGAGGTCATCTGGGTCCAGTTGGAGATGTTTCACTTTATCCACAAAGTTGTGCGTGTTTTCCACATGATGTTCCGAATTCCCCACAAGCGGAGCCAATATAGTTGTTAAATGCTTGGCCACATTATAAGTGATGGAATCTGTGCTGCACACTATGGGTCTGAGTGGAACCTCCTTTTTGTGTATTTTTGGAAGGCCATAAATGCAAGGCATGGCTTCACCAGGATACAGTCTGTAATACAGAGGCCGGTCTATCGTTTCCTCTTTTTCCAGCCTTTGTAAACAGTCTATCACTTTCTTCTTGTATCCACTGGTCGGATCTCTTTTCAAGCGCTCGTATGTGGTCGTGTCCTCGAGGAGGGTGTGGACTTTGGCTTCGTAATCAGCTGCGTTGAGAATCACAGTGCAACGTCCCTTGTCTGCTGGGAGGATGTTGATGCTATGATCTTTTTCCAGTGCTGAAAGTGCTTTTCTCTCTTCAGATGTGATATTTGAAGGCGGTGGTTTGGCACTCTTCAGGGTCACTGTGACACGTAACCTCAGGTCTGCAGCCTCCGATTCAGTCATTTTGTTGTTTCTAATTGCCGTTTCAGTGGCTGTGATGTAGTCCTCTGTAGGGATGTGTTTAGAGGTGACAGAAAAGTTGAGCCCTTTAGAGAGCACCTCCTTTTCTGCCTGTGTCAGAACACAATCTGATAGGTTCTTAATCCAATTGTTTTTGCTGATGCAGTAGCAGCAGTGAGGAGGTTCTTAATCCAATTGTTTTTGCTGATGCAGTAGCAGCAGTGAGGACCAGACTGCAGGAAGACACCACCCTACAGGAAAGGACCAAACTGACACCTGAACACATATGTAAACTGTTGGACATCTGTCTGAACACCACTTACTTTCAATTCCGGGGACAATTTTACAGACAGATTCATGGCTGTGCCATGGGCTCGCCCGTCTCTCCCATAGTGGCCAACCTGTACATGGAGCACTTTGAGAAGAAGGCACTGTCCTCATTCTCAGGCATAGCCCCAAAACTGTGGCTCCGCTATGTCGATGATACTTTTGTAACAATCAAGAAACAAGAGCTGGAAACCTTCTCTGATCACATCAATGCGGTGGACCCACATATTAGGTTTACAAGAGAAGACGCTAAGGAGAATCGCTTGGCCTTTCTTGATTGTTCCACGATCAGAGGAGAGGATGGGAAACTCCAAATAGAAGTATATAGGAAACCTACACACACGGACCAGTATCTGCTCTTTGGTTCCAACCACCCACTACAGCACAAGCTGGGGGTGATCAGAACCTTACAACACAGAGCTCAAGGTGTGCCCACCAGCTCAGAGGGCAAGAAGAAAGAGGAAAAACATGTCCGAAATGCCCTCTCAGCCTGTGGTTACCCCGCTTGGGCTCTCAACAGAGTGAAGAGAACCAAGAAGCAGGACAAAAGGGAAACTGAACAGAGAAGGAAGGGTGTTTCTATCCCTTATGTGTCTGGCCTGTCGGAAAAACTGCAGAGAATTTTTAGACAACACGAAGTCCCTGTTTATTTTAAACCAGGAAACACTTTAAGACAAAAACTGGTTCATCCTAAGGACAAATTGCCGACTCAAAAACAGAGCAATGTAGTTTATTCGATCCAATGCAGTGAAGAAAGCTGTAAAGAACGTTACATAGGTGAGACGAAACAGCCTCTACACAAGAGGCTTTTCTTTACAGCACAGAAGAAATACAAGTTCAGGACCTCAGAGTGCCGTCCATCTCCACCTTGAAGCCTCTAATCACTCGTTTGAAGACGGGGAGGTGAAGGTTTTAAGCAGGGAGAAAAGATGGTTTGAAAGAGGAGTTAAGGAAGCTATTTTTGTTAAAAAAGAAAGACCTTCTTTAAACAGAAATGGAGGGCTTAGGTTTAATCTTCCTGTTATTTATAATGGGATTCTGAACCCCTGGAAAGGTAAAGGACATTCAGATGCTAATCAGGTACTCAGGGTGGTTGAGCCAGGGTCTCACTAAGACAAAGAGGACTCTAATAGCCCATTAAGATTCTGAATAGGCTAGCTCGGTAGATACAAGGGGGAGTTTCTGTTGAAACAAACAACTCTTTCTACTTCAGGAAGGCTCCTCCCAATGGGCGGTTGTCTTACCACAGAACAGTATTAATATCGGAGTTCTCGACCTAAATTCTGTTATTGACAATGACTCTTGGATGAGAGTCGAAACGTCTACTTTTTCAAACTGAGTCCAGATGACTACAACTGAAGCTTTTTCTACTAAAGACATGACTAAACTAACATTTTTTACTTGACTATGTTCTGTATGAGTCAGATGGTCTAAGGGCAGCCATGTGGGTGTTCTGTAGTATTTCCAGGACAGCATACAATAAGTTATTCTATACCATGATATATCTTTTATTTAGCAGAAATAGATTTTAATGATAAAAGAAAACAACATTAGTCTTGTGGGTTTATTTTGTGTATACTTTGATACCTGTACCATGTATATCAGGTTTGATTAGATTAGGTTTGGCTGCAAGGAGAGGTGGGAAATATATTGTGAATGTTGTTGAACATGTGTAAATTTTAATAATGAGTTTATTGTTTGTAGAAAAAATAAATGCTACAAAAAGAGCAAAAGGGTATGAGGTGAAATTTTTGCACTTTTGAGATACATTTTACAAATATTTCACATTTGTCGATTGATTATTGTTATCAGGATACTCAAAAGAACAAAACAAACACAATTGTAGCTATTTGAGCCTCGTCATTTCTTTGGTACTGTAGCTAGATAAGGATGGTTTCATGGGGCCGGTTGTCTTGCCCTCATTGCCCCATTCGAGTGGCTGTAGTGGACAGTTGTGTCGTTTTCAGTGACACAATGGCTGAATTTACACTACTAAAACATATTTTATTATGGGTATTATGAGAGGTTTTCACACAAAATGTTAATTGTATAACATTGACGTATCAGTGTAAAATAGCATACTTTTAGAAGTGTTCCAATCCATAAAAGTACACACATCGTATTTTGTGCTTTTTGAAACTGGGGCCCCGGGATAATGGAGAGGAAGGTGGCAGAGAGGACACCGACTGCAGCATGTGATGAGACTCGGGGTAAATTTGGGAGTACAGTGGGAGCAGGTGTTTGTACTGGGCAGCCTTAGGGTCACACTGGGAAATGGATGAACTGGTGGATGGGAGTTCGACAGACAGGCCTGATAGAAAAAAATAAGAAGAAAAAAACAGAAGCGGGGCCATTTGCCTTATCAGTCAGTGGCCAGACTACTATGGCTCTCAGCCGCCTGTACCCAGCGGTCAAACGGGACTGGGCAAACTGCAGGCCTGACGCACTTTGTGAGCGCTCGCTGGTGTGATGTGGGGCAGCTTAGTGTGCGTGTAAATGTCTGTTTGTAGTGACAGGAGGCAGCAGAGACAAAGTGAAAAGTGAAGGTGAAATCTGTTGATAATTTTGGCTAGTTTTGACTTGTTTTTGTGGCTTCTACTAAAGAAAAAGTAAATTCAACAATGTGTGTCCAGTGTTTCCCATTGACAAAGGAGACTCCGGTTGCCCCTATAGTCAAAAACAAGCATATTCAAAAAGTTTTATATTTATTATCATACATAGATGTTACGTAATCTTTTTTTATTTTATTAGTATAGGTAATAAGTGACATATGTATCCATAAAGTGTATTTAAGAATTGCCTGTGCTGCAATAGTCTCAGTATAAACCTGTGGGAGCATTTTTGCTTACATAGTGTATTACAATCAGTGTATTACTATCAGGTTATTATTTCTGATGATTCAGTTTCTCTTTATGTTTCATTTATCATTATTCAGGAGCTTGTGGTGAAAACGCTGATCGTGGCCGAGCCCCACGTGCTGCACGCTTATCGCATGTGTCGCCCCGGACAACCACCAGGGAGCGACAGTGTCTGCTTCGAGGTGCTGGGCTTTGACATCATCCTGGACCGCAAACTCAAACCCTGGCTTTTGGAGGTAAACACATTTTTGTATATGCTGCATTGAGGCATGTGTTTAGATTTGATTAAGTTGTAAAGTAATTGATTCATGTTGAGTCTGCAAAATATTAGTGGGAAAAGGAATAGAAAGACAATCAACCTTGTCAAAAGTTGTAATAAATCTGTTGCCACTTGACAAAGAGGCACAAAATATTGACCAAATACAAAGAACAGTTACAGAGCATTACCTTGATGACTGAGTTATAGTTATGTTTTGAGTATTGCATACATACTATATAAGATAACCCTTTATTGTCCTCTCATGGGGAAATTTCATTGTTGCAACACAGGTAGATACAGAGGTAGATACAGAGGAAAAGAACAGATCACTTTTAGGAAGTTTGAAAAACACTCTCAATAGAAGATCTCTTATAAACAAAAACTCCTATAGACAAAACCTCACAAAACCTCCCCTCCATCCCCAAATAATAAAGATAAAATAAATAAATAAATACCGTTGCATGTGATCACGACAGTAATTGCACATGAATTGCACAGTAATTGCACATGAATCACGACAGTAATTGCACATGCATATGACATATATACAGTACAACAAGCTCAACATTAACGTGGATATATATTTTCCACTTATTCATGATTCATACTCTTTGATCTTTATTAGGTACATATCATATAGCTTTATTGTCATTCAGAGAGAATGCACAGTGAGGAGTCTCTGGGCTGTGCTTCTCGTATGCACCCTCTAAACTTAAGTAATGTACCATTAGACTGAGGGTGAGGCTGGTTGACACTGACAGAATAAAGCATAAACACTGGCGCATTTCACTTACACAGCGCCAGCCTTGATGCACAGAAACATGTGCACAACACCCACGCGGCCATCTCAAGTATGTATTTATGCACCTTTGAAGAAAACGAGGGGAGCGCTCCTATGTACAATCAAGAAAACATTCATACGTGCTTACAATAGTCACGCTCAGCCGCACCAGTGCTACAATTACATGCTTGTGTGCACTCATACACACGCCTACTTATCCGTATGTCTCTGTGGGGGAACAGACCCCTCCCGCTAGTTCAAAGGTACACACATTACACAGAATATAGGTCAGGACAGCAGCATGACTATTAAGATGCCTCCCCCCCAACTCCTCTCTCTCTCAGTCCCCCACATTGTCAGATTTGCTGATTTCAGGTAGTCCACTCCAGGTTTTCTCTGTCACATTCCCCATGTCAAGCAGTCAGTTAAAGCGTGACCTAAATCCTTTAACCCAAAGTGGCTGCGCGCCTTTCCCCCTTTTCCCTCAAATTGACTCAAGGATGGGAAATGCCTCCAGAATAATTGTTTGTTTTTCCCAATCATGCCAACCCAAAATAAATCTAGCATTTTCTTTTTTTTTTTCCTCTCAGAAGAGCCTGATTTGAACAGAAAGTGACTGACATTTAAGAGTTGGCTGGTGTATTTAGAAGAGCAAAAATATTTGAGTTGCTTTTACCTAAAGCGTTTATGCTCACGTGCAGTTAAATATAGTATAGGTCCTAAGACTTATTTTTTATTTTAAATCACCCGTTGACATTTTTACACTTATATACAGTAGATACCATACATTTGTCTTTTGCAGTGAATGACAAAAGGATGCATATTGGTGCTTCTGAATGCTTGCGCTCTGTGGTAGTTTTTTGGGGTATTTTTTAGTTGTGCTTGTGTAAATGTGTACGAGACGTGGCAAACAGCTGTAAATGCAGTTGTTCCACTCCAGTGGTAATGATCCCCCCTGTGCTACTAGCAACACTCTATAACCCTCATCAATTAACAACCCACTCACACAGCCCTGCTTCTCTTTCACGCAACATTTACAGCCACTATCATTTATTTCCCAAAATTCAACTGATTAGTCAGGGGATGGTTACAAGCGCAGACCTCTGTTTCCAATCCACACTGCTCTGAAAATAACTTTTGATACCATTTTATTTCTTTAGCATCCGTTGTTTTCACTGGAGACAAAAGCCCCAGATGCCGTTTTTTTTTCTTTTGTAAAGTTATGTGAATTCAGATGAATCATCAGATAAAACATAAATCAATTATATATGTTTTGACAAGTTCAGGTTGAATTACTTATCAAGTTTTTGTTCTATTCACTTTTTTTTATTTTTTTTTTTATTTTAATATGTTTCAATACATTTGACCTTATTTTGTCTCTCAGTTGTGTAAGAAAATGTATAAAAAGAACACATTATTTACCTACAGATTATTTGCTTGAAACAAGTAAAAATATCTACTTGTGAATCAAGTTAATAGTCAATGAATCAAGGTGTAAAACTAGTGGGGACTTGTCAGTTTGTGTGAATGCATATTTTTTTAACAAATGTAGATATATTTTCGCCGTGTGCTGGCTGCTGAAAACAATACTCCCCGTGGCAAGCCCCGCAGGTTCAAATTAACATTTTCAGTCGATCACTTTGCGTAGTTTTGTGGTAAATTAAATTGGTTTCGTCCTATTTCACTTTTTCCTCCGTTTGTCACCACTGGTCACTCAAACGATGCAAGAGCTGAAGCAGAATCCTATGTGCCAGGTTTGCATTACATTTTTGGACGTTGCCTCTCAAGTTTCCATATTGGTGTCACAGCAAATTATACAATGCCATGCCTCGCTGGGCCTTTACCCAGACCACTGCTCCGGCACCATCGCTCTGTTTTACTCTTTCAAATGTCAGAGTTGGTTGTTGGGCTCGCAAACGTCCCGGCAGGAAATGAATGTTCAACCTGTGTAAACTCTGAGCCAGTCGGATACCAGAAGGTTAGATGGTATCGTATAAAGGAAAGTGTCAAGTGGTATTAGCCCAATTTTTTTTTGTGTGTGCATTTTTCTCTGTCATTTTGAGCATGTGCAGAAGCTCTTAGACTTAGAGATGTTTACAAACATATATATTCTCCCGCAACTTTGGGCTTTAGGCGTGATAAGCCAGAAGAAACGTTTCGCACATGATAAAGAAAGGCACACACAGGCAGACACGCACACGCACGCACGCACACACACACACACACACACACACACACACACACACACACACACACACACACACACACACACACACACACACACACACACACACACACACACACACACACACAGTAGATGTAACATAATTCCACTACTGTTACCTACCATATTTTAAACGAGGGCTAAAATCCATTAAAATTACACAATAGTCATGATTTGATAAATAATAACACCTGATAAAACCTTTATTTTATTTCATATTTTTTAAACTACCAGAAAGTTGTGTCAGTTGTGTGTAAATTGTCCCCTGCAGTTTTGATGACACAGACTGTAATGTGGCTGATGTAAAACTAATAGTTACCTCACAAAACAAAGTAAAAAAACTGCAAAACATTAGAACCTTTTATGCACTTTATGCTTCCTTGAGGATTCACCCCGACAATTTCTCACATTTAGTCCTCTACACAATATAGCCATTTTTAAAGATCACTTTTTGAATTTCAAAGCAAGACACAATGATAATGCAAATACCTGGAAGGGCCAGCGCACACCTGCTAAATAGCTTCTCTCTTGGGTGAAAACAGAGAAGGCAAGAGTGATGCTTCCTAAACTCCAGCAGGTATCAAGCGGATGCTTTGTACCTCCACTAAAGTAAGGAAAGAGGAGTAGGTGCAAAGAGACAGGCTTTTGTGTGATCCTTATCTTAATTCATTTAGGTTTTCAACACAAGTTTTGGCTCCTATTGACATTCAAAACATCAGAGCTACATTTGGGCAGCACACAGACACACACACTTACTCCCATGCTGTAACTCGAGAGTTTCACTTTCATTAAAGTTGGCCAGACGGCATCTGTGTCTTGTATGGGCAAAGGCGTTTCATTCAGCCGTGCTCTTCACTTCACATGCACACAATGTATATATATATATATATATATATATATATATATATAGCAACTTGACAGTGACTTACAGACATTCTCAAACTCCTAATCCTTTTTGGAGAAATTTAAATTGACCCTAAATCAAAGCCACCCCATCTATATTTATGAGTTTTACATTGCATCGCATTTTGCTCTTATAAGCAAGCAAAGATTTACAGTGTTCATACAGACTTCCCCATAATAGAGTATTTAAACCTATTTATTATTCGTTTTTGTTCTTTTTCTCTGTCATTCAAAAGCAAAGCAGGTCAGGAAACCATGCAATTAAACTAAACATTTGTGATTTATAATGTCCAAAGTCATATATCATCATAAATCATAGGGTTGGATCATGGCAGGATATTGCCATCATGACACCTATCCCTCCCTTCGCTCCCTGCCTATATAAGCTCTCTTGACAAATAACCTCAAATGGAGTGAGGGGAAAATGTTTGGTGATTGAGCAGGACAAACGAGAACATAAATACAAAAATTCTCCGACTCTTAACAAGCTGAAATTGAACACCACACAGAGAATGTATTGTTTTCACGTGGTTTTCATTGACTGAATTGGAGGCAGGCGACACTATATGAATTCTTTGTTTCTTTGCTGTCACTCGGACATAAGAAACATATGTTGTAGTAACCACTGTTATTTCTAAACGTATGTGTTTTTGGCCTTGTTTCTTTTATCCTTTCTTCTTTCTTCTTTCCTTATTTCAGGGGTAATGCTGAATAAAGGGTTGTTTGCCTTCAATTTACCAGCATGGTCACTCAAATCAAATGTCTCAAAAGAAGAGATTATAATTATGCACCTTATAAAACGGAGGGATTTGCTCATAGCGATTGAAGAGGCTGTTTTAATTAATAAACAACTTTTCATCAAGATAGTGATTATTGCATGAATATCAAGCATTTTCAACATCCTACTGTCCTTCGCCTTTCATAAATGAAGTGCGTTTACTGCGGTTAACACATTTTGTTGAATTAAAAATAATGATCTGAACTTTATCAGGTTTCCCAAACTGTTTGTATTGTTTGAACCGTGTTGCAGTGTGGCCAGTGCCCGACAGATAATGAGGCATGCATGCTCTAATCTGGTGTAGGTCAACAGTGGCACCAGTTTGTTAGTGTCTGTCTGGACATTTACAACAACAGACCAAGAAGACACAGACGTTGACTTGATCTTTCAGCCTCCCGTTTGCTGGTTTGTCACCCCTCGTCTTCTTCACTTCAGCTCTACAACTTTGGCACAGACAAGGGGCAATTATGTTTTTTTCCCCCCACTATAAGTTTTTCCCTAAGCATGTGCACGTTAAGGGTAAAGATATGTCATAATAATGCATGATTAGGCCTAAACGTATATGACAGATTTCAATTGTAAAATGATTACTCGTTAAATTGTTGATTGCATTTCTTTCCCTCATAAAACAATCACCTTTAATTAAGCGTTACCTCGTTGTGGAAATCACTCAAAAGTTTCTACCTTGGAGGGGATGTTTTTCCTCAGTTGAACCCTAGGTGGCAGGAGTTAGCTGTGAGACGCCTTTTTGAACATGGTAAGAGGTTTATTAAAGAATAATTAGAATGATGTATGGCACTGTCTGTCTCTATCCACATCCATTTTCCCCCAACATGACTATTTCATGGAATAAGTATCAAATTAGGTGCGCACGGGCCTCGTATGTGGGGCAGTTGAAAACGCACCCCAACATTTAGTCATTTATCATCAGGCAAGCATGGCAGCAGTGGAGGGAGCAGGCCTGTGTTCATATGTGATTTTTGGACTGGCATGTGTGTGTGTGTGTGTGAGAGAGAGAGAGTTTGCAGGTCAAATAACATATATTGCATGCATGTTTGCGAGAAGCCTGAAAGGTGCATTTTTCCTACCAAAATGCAGTATTCTGACTCCTATATTTGAATCTTATTGGCATACCAGCACTAGAGTTTCCTATAAAGGTCATGCCTTTGTTCCTCCTGAATAAAATATAAAACATTGTCGGCCTGCTGTGCTGCCTGCAGGTCAGCCATATCATAAAGATTATTGTCCTCTTTTGAGATTGTGAACTTTTAAGTAACAAAACTATTTATAATTATTTTAGCAAGTTTTAACATCTATGTAACTTAAGTGGATGAGAATGTAGTCATTTTACTTTGAATAGAAGAACACATTTACTACTAGGATTACTTCTACTACTATTACTACTAGTGTTACTACTATAATGATAATGAAAACTACTGTTTATAGTACTTACCTCGCTGCGTAGATGCAAACAACACACTTACAGTTATTTTTCTATACGTACAACCCCACATTCTACATGATCATAAAGTTAAAATTACATTGTTGTTTTCAAATGAAAGTCAGTTCACTTAGTTTCACAAAATTCCGCAAGTAGTTGATGTCCAAAAAGGCTCACATTCTATCTTAAGCACACAAAACAAAGTCTGCCCACTTTATCGTCAGACAGGTCAAATGAACTGGTGGCTAATGCTAATCTCTGCCCCTTCTAACTCCCAGGACTTTTACCGGCGTCTCAACCTGGTCAGCTAGAGTTTCCCTGTGCGCGCCGGGACCAGTCAAACCCCGGCCAAAGAACAAAACAGTGATTGATAAGACGACTGAAACAAGAGCATGACTTAACCGGGCGGCCAGCTGTCTGTCTTTCTGTCGCTGGGCTATACTCCTGCCTCTTTCTCTGTCGTCCTCCTCCTCCTCCTCCTCCTCTTCTCTCCCTCCTTCTCTCTTTCCCTCATTGTGTGGCAACAAACAGTCCATTCTGACAGCGGTTGAACTGTGCTGATACCCTTGTGTGTGGGGCAGAATTGGGGGGAGCCCTGTCAAGGCAGTGGTTGTTTACACTCTGCCGGGAATAATAAGAGCGCCTCGTTTTTCTGAAGCGATTAATCACCGGCTGGCCCTTGCGCCGGTCTGACGAGGATCGCAGACACAGGAAAGATGTCGACGAAGCAAAGCAATTTGTTGGTGAAAGAAAGCAGCTGATTGGTGTTGATCCGCGGCAATAGAGCTGTGACTCTGGTGACACAGAGGGCGCGGAGGGAAACTCAACGTGGAATTATGGAAGGACGTTTGGATTGAATAAACTTTAGCTTAATGATTGGACTGGCTTTACCTATTTTGTAAGGTGGAATGATACAAAAAACTGCAATTTGGGTGATGTAAGGACCGTGTTGCTGCGTTTCAGATGACGCTATAGACCAATAATATTCAATACTGATTATTAATATGGTTAAATGTCAGATTTTTGTTGTTGTATAGTGAGTTCTGGGTTCTAATAGAATTCATCAACGTTACCAATTGGGAAAACTGGCTCTGGTCCCCATATGTGGAGCATGACGTCATCACATCGCATCATCTAGAACCTGAAAACCACCAATTGAATGTTTTGATGAATAGTTTTTCCTTTTAACTGCCTGCCTTTTGTTCTCCTGTGTTTAAATATTGCTAAGAATGTTCAGTTGGACGTCATACTTTTGCCACTCGCTCCCATGTGTAACCGTTAAAACCCTGTGCAACCTTGTACCAAATTGCTCGTAGCCACACTTCTGATCAGCCGCGGTAAAACGAATGAGCCGATGAAGACGATAAAGGCATTCTGAATTTCTCATTCCTCACGTTCCTGCTGCCGTTTTGACTGTGTCTTATTTATAGGCTTGGTTGAGGCAGTGCTGCTGACGCTGTATCTATGACAAAAAGAGAACAAACTTTGCAATCTTTTCATCTGATGTTTTTATTGAATGTGTCTTGGAGCGACCGGGAGCTCCCTTTAAAACCCCATCAGAGGGATGCACTTTAGGAAGTCAGGGTTTAACTTACTGAATGCAAAACAGACAGAAAAGGATTATGGGAGGAGTAAGGAGAAAGTCCATGAAAATCATGTGATGCATTCAGATTGACATGATCCTGGTAATTTTACATAAAGCTCTCTGATTCAGTTTTTTTTTTAAATTTAATTTTTTTATGTTGAGCATTTTTTTCTGTATACAACATACAGTATAAAACAAAAGTCAGGATACATATATTGCAGTCTTTCCCACACGTTTATACTGCAAAATCAATCTGATTAATTCATCTTATTTAATAGCATTTTTGAAGCAAAAATATTACTTATTGACTTTACGATTAAAAATCCTGATTACAGATTATGACAATACCACAAGCCTAAATTATTAAAATGTTTTGGTCAGACTATGGATGCAAAAATATGTATGTATAAATATTGGGGGCCACCACAGTTTCCTCTATTCATGGGATACACTGACATTGCCTTGAAGTAAAGAAGGAGTTAGCTGCTGCATTTTGGTAAATTCGGTGTGTTACCGTATGCAAATTGTGTACGCTAATCTATTAAATATTTGATGCGTGATTTTCCACCATTTGCTATATTTGTCGTATGACTGTCCTTAATTGCTCTATTTGAAGTGAACAGAAGTGACCATGAAACTGGGATGCTGTACTGGGTTATGCCACAGATGCAACGCGGAGTGTGAAATGAGAGACCAACAGTGGGTGCCAGTCCTGCCCCGTGACAGCTTGACGCCACAAATCAAAGCAAGAAATGAAGACAAGTAACGAGACAAGCGTCGCCCGGATCACTGCCACTCACGCTGTTACCTATAGGCTACTGCTGCTCTCTGAAGCCACTCTCTCCACCGGGCTGTCAAAACCAGAGAGCGTTCTAAATGAAAACAGACCTTTCGCCTCCGTTCCTTTGTAAGCCCTTTTTCAGGCGGTAAGGTATAGGTTGAAGTCCCCCGTCTGGCACACAGGGATGTATTGTGCGTTTCAATGTAGTGAGTGAAAGAGCAGGGAGAGATCTGTGTGTTTTCTATCACCTCACTCCAGCTCCTTCTGATAAATGGACGCCCTGGACATAAAACACATACATTGCTGGATGCACTCAAAGCAATGGGCACATTCAGTCTATAGATGATGGCCTGGTGATTCTTCTCTCCTGTGCTGGCTGGTTACCTAGAGCCAAAACACAGTCATTCCAGAGATACAGATACAGTATTGCACTGCTATAGTGATGTGTTCTAATGCGCAATTTATTCCCAATATACTTCAATAGATTAATACAGTTTAAAAAAAAATAAATCCCATTGGTCATGTGATTTGTGTTGATCCACTCTGGTCTCTGGTCTAAGTTACCATGTTCACAGATACTGGAGTTTGGTTGTGATGTTAATAAACCTTGTCTAGTGCTAGAGTGCCCTCTCGCTCTGAAATACTGTACAGGGGGCTATTGTGTTGGGATTAGTAATGGTTGTTTAGAATCTTTTGGGACACTGTTCCATTCTCCTAAATGGGTTTCTTACTCTGCTTTCACTACTTTTCACCACTATTTCTGATTGGCCAACAATAAAATCTATAAATTACGTTAAAAGTTCCCATTGGCTCAGTGTTGGCTTCGTAAACACACTGTCGACATATGATTGGCTGTGGTGCTGCATGTGCGTGTCTTAGCTCTACTGTATCCAACTGGATACAGGATAGTGGGACAGGAATGTGCAAAACGCACACAGACACTGACTTTAAGCACATAAAGACTTATTAACACAGTTTACTACGGTTTTATCAGTTATCATTTCACATTTTGGCATGAAAGTGTATTCACAGAAAGTGTATTCAACAGAAAATGTATATTGTGTTTTGAATTTGACTACTACTATTGCTTATTTTATATGGCCTATTATATTTTTACTTCAAGGAAATGAATGAGAAGATTTTTTTTAATAACACCTATTATTTTTACCATGATCTATGTCTCTGAATTATAAATCCATAACAAGATTTGATATCAGATAAAGTCAGCCTTTTTTTCTCTTTGTATAAAGACAGGACCTGAAACTATTATCGTGTTTTAACCATAATTTAAGAGAGAAAATCCTACAAGGCTTTAATTGTGATATTTATGTACATACCATACGCACGGGTCCCTTGATTACATTGCTAATCTGTTAACGCCTTTGAGCAGTAAACCCTGCATGTATTCAGTCACGCTGATTCAATCTGTGCATCTTTATTAAAACAGTTTAAACTCCAGTAACATCACAGAGAGCCTCCTCACATATTCTTTCTATATGCAAGGAAAGCAGGAGATGGCATAACCTGAAAATAATTACTGGATTTATCTCAGCCATCAGGGTTTATCAGTACGAGGCGGTCTTTAGATTTGAAGTTGCATCACTGGGGAAATATTAGAATAACCTGTGCATTCCCAATACCTCAACATTTACAAGTCCTTTTGTTGTCAGCACAAAGTAACATTCTCACCTACCGAAAGACATGGGGAGCGGTAACAAAGAACAGAAACTCAGAAACAATTGATTTGTTGTGTCAGGTGTAATAATGGGTATTTGAATGCCTTGCACCTAGGTGGAAGTGGTTGTGTTTAAGAAAAGCTACTCCTTATATTTTTCCCTTGGTGATAGATGCTTTTTGTAGCTTAAATCACAGGTGGCTTACTCTGTTCCCACTCTTTTTGAATGTGGTGTAGTGTGGAGTGTATGTGGCGGTGCTCTGCTGGATAATTTGCAGATACCTACAAAGAGATTGCTGGTGTGGATGGGGTCGGGGTGTTGGCATACGCAAACCGGGTTCAAAGACGTCACCGCCTGCTTAAACGTACTTCACAGGAATTCCTTAAGGCTGACTATTACTCCTACCACCTCTAGCACTCCTTTTACTGCTGAACTTAAAAGTTTTTTCGTAGATTGCTGTGCTGAGAGACAACCTTGGCAGAAGATCGTTGAACCTACTGACTCAAAAGCCTGCAGTTTGATCATAGCTTCCACCAGTGCATATGTCATTGTGTCCTTGGGCAAGACACTCACGTGCCTCCAAAATCTGTTTACACTGATGTATGTTTAAGCAAGGCAAGTTTATTATTTGTAGAGCACAATTTGTACACAAGGCAATTCAAAGTGGTTCACACAACAGGAAAAAATGTATTCAAATCACAAAGACCTGACAGAAATCATTAAACAGTTTAAGACATGAAAGAGAAAAGTGCAAAGAGAATAATTTCAGTCACATGCACAGCTAAACACAACTGTTTTTAGCTGGATTTGAACATTGTCAGAGTAGAACCCTGTCTCACATCTTCAAGAAGACTGTTCCAGATTTTAGCTGCATAAAACTGAAACGCAGATTCCCCATGTTTAATCCTGACTCTGGCACCAGCAGGAGGCCGGTCCATGTTTAGTCCTGACTCTGGCACCAGCAGGAGGCCGGTCCATGTTTAGTCCTGACTCTAGCAGCAGCAGGAGGCCAGTCCATGTTTAGTCCTGACTCTAGCAGCAGCAGGAGGCCGGTCCATGTTTAGTCCTGACTCTGGGCACCAGCAGGAGGCCAGTCCATGTTTAGTCCTGACTCTGGCACCAGCAGGAGGCCGGTCCATGTTTAGTCCTGACTCTGGCACCAGCAGGAGGCCGGTCCATGTTTAGTCCTGACTCTGGCACCAGCAGGAGGCCGGTCCATGTTTAGTCCTGACTCTGGCAGCAGCAGGAGGCCGGTCCATGTTTAGTCCTGACTCTGGGCACCTGCAGGAGGCCAGTACATGTTTAGTCCTGACTCTGGCACCAGCAGGAGGCCGGTCCATGTTTAGTCCTGACTCTAGGCAGCAGCAGGAGGCCGGTCCATGTTTAGTCCTGACTCTGGGCACCAGCAGGAGGCCGGTCCATGTTTAGTCCTGACTCTGGGCACCAGCAGGAGGCCAGTCCATGTTTAGTCCTGACTCTGGGCACCAGCAGGAGGCCGGTCCATGTTTAGGCCTGACTCTGGCAGCAGCAGGAGGCCGGTCCATGTTTAGTCCTGACTCTGGCAGCAGCAGGAGGCTGGTCCATGTTTAGTCCTGACTCTGGGCACCAGCAGGAGGCCGGTCCATGTTTAGTCCTGACTCTGGGCAGCAGCAGGAGGCCGGTCCATGTTTAGTCCTGACTCTGGGCACCAGCAGGAGGCCGGTCCATGTTTAGTCCTGACTCTGGGCACCAGCAGGAGGCCGGTCCATGTTTAGTCCTGACTCTGGGCACCAGCAGGAGGCCGGTCCATGTTTAGGCCTGACTCTGGCAGCAGCAGGAGGCCGGTCCATGTTTAGTCCTGACTCTGGCAGCAGCAGGAGGCCGGTCCATGTTTAGTCCTGACTCTGGCACCAGCAGGAGGCCGGTCCATGTTTAGTCCTGACTCTAGCAGCAGCAGGAGACCGGTCCATGTTTAGTCCTGACTCTGGCACCAGCAGGAGGCCGGTCCATGTTTAGTCCTGACTCTGGGCACCTGCAGGAGGCCGGTCCATGTTTAGTCCTGACTCTGGCAGCAGCAGGAGGCTGGTCCATGTTTAGTCCTGACTCTGGGCACCAGCAGGAGGCCGGTCCATGTTTAGTCCTGACTCTGGGCAGCAGCAGGAGGCCGGTCCATGTTTAGTCCTGACTCTGGGCACCAGCAGGAGGCCGGTCCATGTTTAGTCCTGACTCTGGCACCTGCAGGAGGCCGGTCCATGTTTAGTCCTGACTCTGGGCACCAGCAGGAGGCCGGTCCCTGAGGTCCTCCGAGTCCGAGATGGTTGATATGGCACTAACATGCCCAAGATGTACTTTGGTACTAGGCCATGGAGAGACTTGTACACAAGCAGAGCTGCTTTAAAGTCTATTCTCTGAGCCACAGGAGCCAGTGCAGAGACCTGAGAACAGGACTAATGTGATCGTACTTCCTGGTTCTGGTCAGGACCCGAGCAGCAGCGTTCTGGATGTACTGCAGCTGTTTTACAGCTCGTTTGGAGAGGCCAGTGAGCAGCCGTTACAGTAGTCTAATCTACTGGAGACAAACGCATGGATAAGTCTCTCCAAGTCTCTAAGGGGTTTAGACACTATACTTTTGATTTGGCAATGTTTTTTAGATGGTAAAAAGCTGCTGATGTTATTGATTTGACGTGGCTGTTTAAATTCAAGTCTGAGTCCATTATCATCCCCAGATTTCTAACTTGATTTGTAAGTTTTTGAGCGAGACTCCGGAGGTGACCACTAACACTTTCTCTTTGTTGATCTTAATCTTTATTTTTATATTATCTGTCAAGGTCAATTTTGTTAAATGGGACCATATAGCATGTTTTTAGTACTACTTAACAAGGATTGCTACTACTACTGCTGCTTCTTCTACTAATACAGTTTTAAAAGTCAGTTTATGCTCATGTTTATTCAAAAAGTAGGTCATTGTTTTGAAATATTTTATAATCTTTCTATAAAATCTATGTACTTGCTTGTAAAGGTGGGAGATGTGTAAAATAAATACAAAATAAATTGCAGTTTGTTTTGGGGATATGCACAATTTTAATATTGTCTATATCTTCTATATTCTATATAATAATACAAAATAACTTCAAAAAGAGACAGACATGTCTAGTGTAATCCTCTATACAAGGTTATAAAGCTGACCTTTTGTAGTATAATTTTCTGGTCCATGAATGTTTTATACAATACTACTATTCAGCACTGTCAATACTATTATTGAGATACTCGAAATTGAGAAATTTGTATTCATCACAAATGTATAAAAGATATACATTGTTGTCAATAGCACGTTCCTCTACTTGCTTGCTACTTACTTTGTTTCCCCTGAAAGGCAGCCCTTAAAAGAATACTAACGTATCGCTAAAATGTCTTCTTGCATTCTCATCCGGACAGATCAATCGTGCCCCAAGCTTCGGCACAGATCAGAGGATTGATTACGACGTGAAGAGGGGGGTTCTGCTCAACGCTCTCCAGCTCCTCAACATCAGGTATACCGTCCTCTGTGTTCTCTCTCTCTGCTCTGACGCATAGGCACGAACACAGTTTCCAACCGGGAGCCCATTAAGAATCCAGTTCAGAAGCAAGAGCAGCTCACATGGTTTTATTTTAAAGGCCTGTGAATGTTTAAAGACTCCAATCGATTCCATTATTTTTTCGCTTTCTCAACCGGCTTCAATACTACAGAATTAATTTGATGCAACGCAATTTGGCCTTTTATCTTGCTTTAGTTTCTACCAAAGTCGTGAAAATTTTGTCTGTAAAAAAAGAACGGGGAAAAAAAAAACGTGATTGGGTTATTTTTTGGTCCAAAACTCTGTCCTTGTAAATATGCGCCGGTGTTGCTGCGCTGAATACAAAGGCGGATAATGGCTGAGGTACAAAGCCCTGTCTCTTATCTTGCGCTTTGTGCATTCTTCAATCAGAGCCTCTGTTTGAATGGTTCACGTTTTACCTGAAAGTTATGCTATTTATGTTTGGAGAGTTAACATTGTTTTATCTACTCTGTATATGGGGCTTTACTTTGTTTCTCTCCATGCCTGTTTATAATACACTGCTACTGGTCATGCGTCAAATGTATTTTTCACATATGCTTAGTCCGTGCGTGTACTATGTCCCCTGGCTGCTGCGGGCCCCTCAACTGATTGATCATCATCACATTCCAGACCCCGGGAACTCTCGTTGTTTTTATTCTATTGCTCTTTGCGCTTGTCCCTCCTCTTACATGGTCTAAATATAGTCCCAAGTTTACAAAGCACACATGGAGAAGCACACAGATCAATTACGCCATGCCCCATAGATCTTACTCGGCCAAGCATACGGCACAGTGCCGTCTGCTTGCAGAAAAAGTCACTCCATCGTCTTTTGCAAACAATCTCCCACTGAAATGATTAGTTTCCCAGCTGCTGTTTGCTGTTTTCCCTCAGATTAAAAGGGGAGATTTGATTATTTCGTGGCAAATAATGGCGGTGGGTCTTCAAAGGCAGCATGGAGCTTTTTCCACCAGACAAACAACTTTTATGAATGAGGTCTTTGTTCTGGCTCACTCTCTCTTCCTCTTGTATAGAAATACTGTAGCTTTGTGTCCCTCTAGGAAGGGCTCTATAGTTTTTAGTGCTAAGGGTTGGGCTCACAAGTTCAACTTGTATCAACGTGGGATCAATCCAGACGCAGCCGGGCGTGGACATTGATAAACCTCCACCCCTCAACAGCACTCAATATCCAATTTAAAGGGCCAGCAATTGACTAAAAATACATTGGCCTTTTTTCCCAAACCACAATGGGCCACTTCAGAAATACTTGTCTTTACCAAAGTCCTGAGTTGGTTTGCGTTATGTGTCCGTATTTTTGATTTGTATGTTTGGAAATGAATCAATTAAAATCAAATTGAATAACTAAAATAAAAATAAATACTATGAGTAGGTGTAGGCAAGAGCTAATTCATCAACATTCTTTTCCCAAATATTGTACAATTATTAAAAAAATATAGAACTAAAAAAATATAGAACTTGTTTTAGCTCCTCACAGCAACTGTTCAAAATGTAACTCCTTTTGCTTAACTCCTTTGATAAATCATCCAGTCTATTAAACATACTTTTATATCATGTTTTCCTTACATTACAAGGATTGAGGGACACATTCATAGAAAATATGCGGTTGGTTGCGTCACGAATCACATCCGGTGAAAAGATTTTCTATTTTCAAGTTGTGGTGCAACAATCTCTTTCTTCTTCCTCCTTTTAGAGCAAGTGATAAAAAGCGTAACCTGGCTCAGCAGAAGGCCGAGGCCCAGAGACGACTCTACGGCCACGGCTCCATGAAGAAGCTGGCGGCCTCCTCCTCCGACTGGGAGAAGCAGCGCCACACACTGGAGCGGAGGAGAGAGGAGCTGGTGAGTGCAGTATTTGTGGAGCGCCACTTATTAGTCAGGTGATATAGCAATTCAATCACCAATAATAGCAAGGTCTTTTACTGTCATTGCTGATTAGTCTATTTTAATCTGATAGAAATAGAAGCATTCAAGACGATTTACTTCAGCATTTAATTATACATCTATTTTTTTTCTTCATTTCTTTTTCCCTGCGTAAGAACAAGTGGCAGCTCGCTGTGCTTCACCTCCCTCCCTCTTTGATTAGCCTTTTGATCATCCCAGCGGTAATCAGTGAGTGCAAGAGAAGATGGAGCACAAGCACTATATTTAAATGAACTACCTCCTCTTTTAACGCATTACCAGCTGTAGCTCTTAAAAGTATACGCTGGAAGAGTTCAGACGCCCTTTTGTAGACTTTTGTCAGACAAGTGGAGTACACCAAAGTGATGTGAAGTTATTGATAAGCTTTTGAGCAGAAATAACATGCTAGCGTTGTGACACAAGCTTTCACTGCAGCCATTACTGTTTCGACTCTTATCAAAGTCATTGAAATGCTCATGCTTGCCTAGTTTTTGCCCCAGTTCTGTAATTATTGGTCTATTTTAGTGTATTATTTTGTTCTTGCAGAAAGAGAGGCTGGCACAGGTCCGCAAGCAAATATCCCGAGAGGAACATGAAAGGCTACATCTTGGGAACTACAGGTAAGGCTAAAGAAGCTAAAGGTGCTGTTGGTGTTCTGTTGTCTGTGACCGCACTCAACGAAATGCGGGACAACTCTTACTTTTCTTTTTGGGGTCATCTTCTGAGCTCCCAGGGGACTAAATCGTGTTAATGCGGATAGAACAAACACACAGATCCAAAAGTAACCCATATTAGTACTACATACTGTGTAATAGCAAAGTTTACAAGAACTTTTAGTCATTTAGAAATCCAAAGTAAGACGTAGGTTATGATATCAATGATTATAGTGACAAAACATCCTGATTTGAAGAGGATTCACATGAAATCAGTGTAATCCTTGTTGTCTTTCATTGTCAAATATAGTATTTCATCTTTTCAGGTTGGAACCCCACTGCAAATTGACGCAATTTTTTTTTTTTTTTGTGTTGAAACATTTGAAGCTGTAATAAAATAAAGCTTGATAACAGTTTTCAATATCAATATAGATCAAATTCATAAATGTTTCTATACTTGATCTCGACCTCCAGCTCAGTGCCCCCTGATTTTATGAAAATAAACTGACTAATGTGACATAAACGGCTTTATTAAAATGCATTTTACTTATAATATGTTTAATTGTTTTGAGTATACATTGAATTCAAAGGACTTAATTTTACTTCTTTATATTTCGACCTCACTAATTATTGATTCATCGAAAAATCTTTACATCCCTTCTCCTTTCCCTCATTTCTTACACTCTCGTCATTTCTTTCACCTCAAACTTTCCCTAACTCCAACCTGGACCTGGAAAGACCCTGTCAATTCTTAATAGCCACCTGCAGATAGAAAGGAGCCTGCTCAGAGCTTGACTCAGCAACACCATGTTCTGATTTACCACTTGTCCCTTATAAATCCTTAATATCCCCACCTCTCTTGTCTCCCCTCAGCCATGGTCATTTCTATCCAACGAACACTCGCGCGCCGGTTTAGATTTTTTTCCCTTTCTCACTGTGAACTCTCCGGCACACACCTACACACACGCAGCTCTCACTAAGCCTAAGTGACTTCTTGTCTCATCACTTGTCTGAAACGGCTATAGTCAGAACGATGCCAGCCCACGTGAAGTGTTGTCACCTCCTTCCTCCTTTGCCCAGCGCGCAGGCAGGCAAGACAGTCAATCAGACAGGCTGAAGTCTGTCTAGTGCTGCTAATAAAGGCTTCTTAACATTCCACTGGTGTCCTGCCATCGCACACTAGAGCCTGATTAACGCGTCCTATTACAGCGGTGGAAGTAATGAACATGGTTAACACAGGGCCATTAGAAAGAGCTTACAAGTGTTACACCGGAGTCGGGCTACGGCAGAGCAGGGGAGATACATGCTCGTGCTTTTGTTGCTCTAATAACGCAGATGTGTTGGAAAATGTATACTCGAGTGGATTTTATTACTGTCAAATGATTCTACTCAAGTGTAAAGCATTCTCTATTATGTTAGATCAGTTCAAATGTATTCTAATGTAGGAATATATTTACAAATGATACCACTATTTCTACTATAGCCCTACTTTTCTATGAGCTTTTTGTACATTATGGTGCGATTTAGGGCTGTCGGACTTGATTAATTGTGTGATTTATGGGACAGCAGTAAAAAGGAAAAGCGTGAGTTAGCAGTAGTTAATAATGAGTTGCCTGTATACATACAAATACACTGTTTTCTAGTACTTTTGTGTATAAATATTGAGATAGTTTGGGTCAGATACGATCATATTATAGTGACACTTTTTAATTGGTTTTAGAACTTTTGATCACACAAAGTCACTCCTCTTTTTTGGTCGACTAATCAATCGGGAGCGAGAATGTCTTGGACTACAGTCTTATCTTATATGTTTGTAAATTAAAGCAGCTATTATTTATCCTTGCTTTGGAATTAAAAAGTGCTCTGGCTTGTGAATGCTGGTTTATATCATTCATCATTAGAACTACTACTTATTACTAAAACTTTGAGACTAATTCAAACTAATCCAGTTGCTTCGTTCTTCTGAAAAAAACATCCTTATTGAATGATTTGGGCACAAAATAGTCACCTCTAAGCGAATAGTAACTGGGACAGACAGACGCACATTAAATCTGTGTATTATAAAAGAGAAAGCATTAAAAGAGTTCAGCTTGGGTAGTCTAAGCAGATCATTGTGCCAGGGGAGGAAATATTGCAGACAGTTCATCTCAGGACTTCACAGTTGGTTGAATAGAACTGCATCAAATGAAGGAAAAGTATAGAAGTGGGTCACTTTATTGAGCTCAGCCATTATCAGAGACAGATGAACTCAATTAAATAGCATTAGCAGTGCTGCCTATATTACTGCTACTTCTGAAACCAGTAGCAGTAATATAGGATTCAGTTACAATTGTACGATGCATGTTTTCAAAGATGCATCTATGTATATTAGGACTGTGCAATTAATTTAATTTTAACCGAGATTCAGTCATTTCTAATCTAATCTAGTCAATGATCTGTTTAGCTTTTTTTAATCGAGTCGTCTACACTCTACAGCCAATCCTCTGTCAGTAGAAGCATGTGGTTTTGTGTTTTGACTTTGGAGTTTTGACTTTGGAGTTTTGACTTTGGAGTATTCTTTAGCATTGAATGGAAATTATTTAAAGTCTGTCTTGTTTATGTTCAGTAAATTTGCTTATTTGTTTTTACTAATACCAAGTACAGTTGAATCGACCTTGCCTGGCTGTCTGTGTATATGAAAAAATAAAATGATGATAATAATCGTGCCATACTGTTGAATATTCCAGGCAAAGAAATACAGATAGTAAAGCTAAGCAGGTGACATATCCTCCACCAGAAAAGTTACATAGTGCATCTCTATGCTCCATTGTTTGTCTAGTTTATTTGCATTCCATGATTATCAATGTAATTTCAAGTGCCACAGAAAGCAGTTGTATAGATTATGTTTAAGTTACGCAGATTCTTTGGTATTTGTGTCACTGACCGACTGGTCTGGTATTCACACTCTGCTTATTTGGATTAATACCGTCATTGTTTGGATTCTGATAACCACAGAGATAAATTGGGTGGGATGTATTTAAAGGGAAACCCGGCGGCGGTGTATACACTTTCCTAATCCCTCCTGAACCAGTGCAAACAGGGAGCAGTGTGAGTTTAGTCTGGACAAAGCATAAAGTCTGTGGAACACGTGAGAAATCCCATTAGCCAAGTAATGGTCTGTAAAGGTAGTGTCAGGCACCAGTGCATCTTGTCAACGTATTGTCAAAAACTGGCCATTTAGAATCATATTTTTTTAGCAAGCTAATGTCAATCATTCGCCATATAGTTATGGACGATTTGAGGACTCAGGCGGAAGTGCGCCTCGTCTCCCGTAGATTTCCGTCTCTTCTGCGTCAGCTCGAACTGTCTTTCTCTGTCTTAATTTTGTCCCGTACACTGAGGGAACTATATTATGATAGATCCATGCGCTTAGACACGTGGAAACGTGCTGCTCTCGGGGGACGAGCCGCACGCGGCTGCAGGTGAGCGGTAGGTGAGTTCTATGATTGATACGTGGCAGGACTAATCGGCAGTCCACCACGCCACGAGGAAATAAGACTCAGATTTGGGCCAAAAAAATCATCCATTACACCTTTAACATTGAGCCCCCGAACACTGGGGAATGACATTTAATAAGTCAGCTTTTAACAATCCATGTTGTGCAAGATCAAATTGGATCAAAATCACCGTAGGGACTGCAATTTTTTAGCTAATATATTTCCATTGCAAGCAACAAAATGCCCTGATAAATAAGCAAATGCTAACCCAGTTCAGACCTTCTTGGATTATTTAAGCAGTTCAGATTTCAGTCTTTTCTTAAATTGAGAAAAATTACAAATCATAATCACAACTAGATATTTTTTCCAAAATCGCTGAGCTCCTTTTCCCAGACTAAAAAAATAAATACAGCTTGAATAAAATACATTTTTTACTATGTTCCGTTACTGCCTGGAGGTCCATGGAGCATTTCTCTCACCCTTTGTTCTAGAGTAATCTTTTATTTAGATGACCCTATCTTTCATTTCAGTTTTTGTTCATGTTCAACATTCTTTTCCATTGACGACAATTTCACTGCTATATTTGTTTGTCCTTTCTTTTAGTTGTGCCAATTTTTTTGTTTCAGTGTTCACAAATTTAGAACGTACGTAACAGTGGGTTTGGGTTTGAACCAGATCAAGTTTGAATGAGAAAGTACTATTGACGGTCATATTCTGTCACCTTTTGTCACTTTTGACCATTAAAAACACAAACTGATAAAGTAGACGTGACATTCCAAGCTAGTCCAGGAACCATCATCACTCTGAAACCGATGGATGGGGTAACAAAACCATGGGCAGGTCTTTGTTGTAGTTTACACTTCCCTACATCTCATCTTCTTGTTTATCTTCTAATTTGCTGTCCTCGTCACTCTCACGATCCCTTCTTTCTGTAACCTCTGATATGTTGTCTACAGAATTCCCTCTCACCGCTCTTTCCACATGTGCTGTTTATGTGTCCACAGACGTATTTACCCCCCAGATGACAAGCTGCTGCTGGAGAAGTATGAAAGCCTGCTCTCCGCTGCCTTTCAGACCTTCCTAGCCGGGCGCGCTGCCTCACTTCAAAAGGAAATGAATAATCCCCTGAAACGAATGAAGGCACGTATGTCAGTGGTCCGACACTCATGCGTACACACACACACACACACACACACACACTCACACACGCGCGCGTAATGAAAACGACACACAAACAACGACACAATGTATGCACACGTTTCTATTATGATTCAGAACACAGTGACAAGGAAAGCTCCACAAATAAAGCATAAAGTGCGCCGCAGTACGTTCATATTTGCCACAACACAATGTCACTTTTTTCTATTCGCCTTACTCTTATTCTGTCACTGACTAACTCACTTTTAGAGTCTCTTTTAGCAGCAAATAATTAAGACTTTATGCCATTTGGGAAAAGAGATTAACTGCGCACTTGCTCAGTGTGGTCAATTATTTGTAGACTTTAGTTTAAAACAACTCTTTGTAGGAGCAGCAGTGGCTCAGTGGTTGACACATCTGAGGGTTGGCAGTTCATGTCTAATTGAGTAGCTTATAGAAGTGTCAGGTAACAAAAAACAGAATACCCTGATATCATATTGTCTTAAGTCTCATAATATAATCTTGGGCGGTCACAGTATATTTTATTCAAATCTTTTTTGCATAAATGCATTATTTTTTTGCATCAAAAGCCAAAAAAAACCCACAAGGAACTACATAGACCTTTGCTCCATTTCAGTGCACGCAACATGAAGACGTAACAGTTTTTAAGCACTTTTATCTTAATTCTTTGGATTATGACAGTAATGATTCACAACAAAGGCTTGTTAAGGCGTTTTTAAAAGGAACAAGCACATCGTCAACAATCCTGTTTACCGCTCCACAATATCGCAATATCCATCAGATTGCAATAATATTGTACCGTGAGATCTGAATATCGCTACAGATATGGAGTTTAAATGAACAATGCAATATAAAGCGCTCTGAAAGACACTTGGTTATGCAAAGAGTTATGATTAATGAACTAATCGAACCTGAAAAAATGAAAAGATTATAAAAAATATAGCCGCAAGCGGCAATGATCGGCCCTCGCCACGCCGCCGCCACGCCGCAAGAGGAGGGGGCGCTAACGCGCCCCAATTGTCCTTTTATTACGCCTACTGCTGAATCTGTGACGCTGTCACATCTTCTCCCCTTTGTTTTACCATCAAAAAGCTATTTTATTTTGAATTGTTGGCAAAATGTGCGGCTTTGCCGCACAGACACCGTGACTCTTTGAATGAAAATGTGGATAACTTTTGATGGTCCTGAAGATGAGTCTCACCAAATTTCAGGTTAATAGGGCTGACGCCCTGGGAGGAGTTTGTGAAGGTCTAAAGTGTAAACATGTTCTGGCGATTTCCCCATTGGAATAACATGAAAGGTTTCGGTCATCGTTACGGCAACGCCATAACAATTATGACATGGGTCTCGTTGACTTTTTTGATGGGGATGCTAAAATTGAGTTGTGTGTCAAATTTCATATAATTTCGCAAAACTAAACATTTAACCTCCATATAAAATCTGTAGGGGGCGCTGTGGCGCCAAATGAATTTATTTCACTTCAAGTAGGTTTAGGGCAAAGAGTTTAACAACTGATTCTAATTTTACGCAATTCGGACTTTATCTGCTCAAACGGCAGAAATTTAAAATATGGGAGATTTCTGAAATTCTAGCTACAGTTTGCGGCTTCGCCGCACAGAGACCGTGACAGGTATCAATGTAATTTGGATAACTTTTGATGTCCCACTCCTCAGTAGCATTTTCACAAAATTTCAGCTTTTTAGGGCCAACGCCCTGGGAGGAGTTCGTAAAAGTACGACGTTTTGAAAAACTCCGAAGTCATGTTTAGCCATTTTTGAAGCAATATGGCCGACATTTGGTTGGTTGGGCGGACGGCGTTGCCGTAATACTATTTTTTTTTACTTCTCTTGTCACCATCTACCTCTGCGCCAAATTTCATGATTCTACGATCAGATTTTTTTTGGGTCATTTCCCATCTCTCAATGCATTTTTGGTACATTTGGGGGCGCTGACGCGCCAATTTTTTTTATTTTATAAAAGGGAAATAGCCAGAATGTAGAGAGGCACGATTTTTAGAGGTGTGAACATTTTTGTGACTTTTCGTCAATGTTCACTGGGTGAAAAATAGGGGGGTTGGTCCCGAGAAGAAGAAGAAGAAAGAATAATATTCCGATGCGAAAACAATGTTTCCCATTTTTCAAATATCATAAACTATACATTTTCGGAAAGCGCTCGCGCTTTCCTACCTCATGGTGTGGGTCCCTGGTCACTGACGGGTACTTTCGTTAATTTTGAGTGGGCTCCGCCCACTTTGTGTTTTTGGCCCTCTATACAGTAATAATGTTAAATTTTTGCATTACATGCTTATATGCACGGAACATGCAAGAGATGGGGAACGTATTCGTGAGCTACTTAGCGCAAATGAGTGCTTTATATGGGGATGACGACCGCTTCGCGGTCGTCATCTCAATGTAAAGTGCTCGTTTAGTGCGCACTTTTGCACGGGCTTCGCCCGTTTACAACAGTAATGTTCCATTTTCCTACTACTAATTAGTATGCACGGGGCGTGCATGAGTGAAGGAGTGCGTTAGTGAGTGTTTGGAAGTGGGCGAGCGCTTCGCGCTCGATTTCGTGCGCACTACGTGCGCACTTTCGCAGCCGTGCTTCGCACGGCCTTACGAGATTAATAGGCCTCTCGCCAGCTTGTGGCGCTCGGGCCTAATTACATTATAAATACGTTGAACAGTTACGTGCAAGTTGTTATTACATATCCCTCTTGTATTATATGTGTATTTGCAGGTTTGCTAGGTTGAATCTAATATTTTGTATATAGAGCCTGAGGGACAAACACACAGGTAATGTACAGTATGATGTAAAGGTTAACCCTCACACATGCACAACCTCTTGAGCACCACCAGGAATACAACCATAGCTAAACTTTGAAGCGGTAGAAACAGACTTTGCAAAAAAGAAAAGGGCTTATTTTCACTCCACGCAATCTTAAAGGAGAGCGGAGAGACGATTAAGTGGAGAGAAAATGTGCTATTTTGGCAAGTTCCAAGAGGGATTTTTTTCATTTTTCTTTGCTCAATTCTTGTATCTTGTCAGTGAGCTTTCTCTGTAAGATGTTTTCGATGGTAATTATCAAACCCACTCAATAAGCTTGCAACCATAAAAAATAAGTTACATGCACAATGAGCCTATATTTGGGTGGTGCATTCACGAGACAAAACCACTACAATAAACTGCAGGGAAAGAATGCCACTGTGGGACAGTAAAACACAGAGATTCATCAGGACAAAATCAAAACACTTGCTGCTGCTTTTTGGCAACTTAATTGTACCAGCAAATACAGATATTTTAGACAGAAGGGTTGAAATAAGGGAATAGTTATTAAAAGTCAAGGAGAGACGTCATGTGAAACTATTTCTTCTAAGATTGTGCGACAACAAACCTCTCTTTTGCCTGTAGCTCTTGCAGTTGTTTTTCTTCATGAAGTTATTGTGTGTCCTTTTGAGGGAAAGTGTGTGGAGAATTTCACGGAGATGTCAATCACACGACGAGGCAAAGCTGAAACACAGAGCCAGGGGGAGGTTTAATTTAGTCCGCACACACAGATGTGGATCTCGCTCCGAGCATAAAGGGACAGGAGTAATGAGAACAAAGCACGTTCAAATGTGCGTTTATCTAACAAAGCGATCATGAGTGACAACTGGACTGTTCCAAGACATTCTTATCACTTCAATTTATCATGAAAGTGATATTTTTTGAATCTGAACATCCATTTTTTTGGTTGGATAAAATGTTACTATTACAAATTATCCCTTATCATTTGTATACTGATCTGTGTTTTAACTTTCTGTGATTTTAAAATAGTCCTCTTTTTTCTACCAATTTTTCAAGCTTTGGCTCTGGCACAATTTTTTTTTATTAGACATGTGCAAAGTCCAAACATTTTCTTGAAAATGTATATATTGTATGAAATAATACAACCGTTTAAGCACCAGAAAATGTTGTATTTTTCTTAAAGGATTTTCACAATTCAAACTTTCACTTGAACGACTGGTACTGGTGATGGCGATGGTAAAATAGGCTCTTAAATGACTGGGACTATTTGTTGCTGAGGTTCAGAAGAGGCTGTCAATAGAAGAGCTGCTACAGTATATGACAGAATGGAAAATGTGACCACAGCCGAGGAGGAGATGGAAAGTTAAGGGTTAAAGTGCATGTAGCAGCTGGAGTGACTGTAGTGTTGTTCTGTAGATTGTGATTGGTCCAGAATGGGAAGTACACAAATAATAATATGTCGCTTGGATTCATGCTTCAAAATATCCAGCCATTTTTCTGTTTCATATGAAGTCAAGCCATTTCACAGCCACATGTGTCACTGGAGCCAAAACCCACCTTTGATTCTTGGGACATGAATTGGAAAATGTCATGTATTGTCACAACATTATAAAAGAATCTTGCTGTAATACATGGTGCCGTGCTGATCCTCCGCAGAGCAGACCTGTCTGGATACGGTTTCCCCAGATAAGACAGCAACAGGTTACCGTGGCTTCCAGTGGGTTTGCGTCACCTCCTCACTACTCCTATTACAAGAGAGATGACATGCAACCGTCAAAACTCTCTAGACACACAGGTGATCGCAATTTTATCATATTTTAGTAGGATTTCAAACAAATAAATTATAAGCATGAGCACGGCCACTTGGGTCCAGTGTGCTTACAGCTAAATCATGCACATTTCTCCTGTATTTTAGTGCTTCTAGTCAATCTTTGAGTTCTACATCATTTTTCTTCCCGCTGTAATTCCTGTCAAAACATTCTCGCATGCGTGCAGTGCCTTTAAAAAGTAAATGGGCCTCCAGTGGTTTGGAACCATCGCTGCAGGGCACACTTTCAACTTGTTAAAAGTTATTAGCTGAAAGACTTGCTGTGCTACAGATGTTTGTAATTTGCCATTATAACTTTATTATGATTATGATTATTTATTTGGTTAAATATATGTTAATCAGGACGTAGAATCACATTAGTCCTGCGCTCAGGTCTCTGCACTGGCTCCCTGTGGCTCAGACAATAGACTTTGAGAGGGAGACTTTAGCTTGTGTACAAGTCTCTCCATGGCCTAGCACCAAAGTACATCTCGTTAGTGCCATAATAACCATATAATAACCTCGTAGTCTGGGGAGCTCAGGGACCGGCCTCCTGCTGGTGCCCTGAGTCAGGACTTGGGGAATCTGCTTTTCAGTTTTACGCAGCTAAAATCTGGAACAATTCGATGTATTGTTTAAACAGCAGAGCGAACAGTCTTCCTGAAGATGTGAGAAAGGATTCTACATGCACTCTTCTCTTTTAAAATACATTTGATAATGACTATTTATATTTTTATCTGTTTGTATTGTAATTAATGTGAAGCACTTTGAATTACTTTGAGTATGATTTGAGCTCTATAAATAAACTTGCCATGCCCTAAAAAGTATAGTATCAACATACCTGTGAAGACTCTTAAAGTATGTGTACCTGACTTTACTGCCAGGGGCACACTGACCTCTGCATGGACCACAAAAGCTGCTTAATGGCTCATTGGAGCCTGAACAATCAGTTGATCAGGATTTGTGCTGCATATGGGAGCTTTTCATGTCACTGCGGTGAAGCACATTATTCACCTTGGCCTGTATTTTAGCTTCAGCCAAATGGCTGAGGCCCCAGCACATTTCCTGTGCCACTGCACCCCTTCTGCCAATGACCAGAGCCTGTTTGGACTGGCCTTTATCAAAGCCCTAGAGACACATGCCTGTCATGTGTAACTTTAATCCTTCACCTGTTTTGACACTAATCATTTGAACTTTCTAGCAATAAAGAGCACAAAGCATGGTAAAAGCTGTTACATTTACTTTGACGAGTGGTACGGCTGTCTTATTTTTTTTAAACATTTTGTCAATATTTGTCCGCACAAAAGGAAGAAGACATCTTGGACCTGTTGGAGCAGTGTGAGCTGGACGATGAGAAGTTAATGGGCAAGTCCCCGAGGCAGCGCGGCCCAAGGGTGAGTGTGTGTATGTGTGTGTTTGAGAGAGAGAGAGGGAGACGGACAGGGAGAGGAAGACTTGGGCCATATGCCTCTAGGGAGCTGAGTGTAGCAGCAGTGTCAGAAAGGCAGGGCACCGGCAGGCAGGTAGACAGATGCCTGGAGCTAACGCCCACAGAAAGCACACTGAACGTGATTCAGGAAAATAAAAAGGGGGGAGGTGTCTTAAGCAAGATAGAAAAGAATCAGAAGCCCCAATGAAAAGAGCCAACTCCCCAAGGGGACAGCTGTCAGGCTAGCTTCTCCCTCACACCATGCTATCTTTCTTTCTGTCTACCTGCCTTTCTTCCTCTCTTATGTTGTCACATACACCTCGCACCCCCTCCCTTTCCTCCGACAGCACATTACTCCCTCCATCACCTCACTGCTCTCTCTCACCTCCACATCTACATCCATCCCTCACTCCAGGGATAAATTGGCTGGAACACTCAAAGAGTGTGTTAGGGACTCGACAGGGCAGTTCGCTGCTGCATTAGAGAGATCTTAGATGGAATGAGGACTTGTTCAGACCCAATCACTGTTGTCCAAATTAATTTGGGCCCCGTCAGTTTGGATGTTGCCGGGTGTACGGAGAGAGACATTGAAAGCTGTTACGGATAGTTTCACTCCTTGGGGTGCTGCGCTCACAAGCCATCTGCTAAAACTGAACCAATGAGTGCAAAAGAGGAGAGCAGAATAAGGAACAGGGATAAGATACAGGATTTAGAGGAAAGAAGCAGCGCTTCAAATTTATTTTGTGAGAAATCTTTTATCATAGGGGACAAAAATTGAGTGAACAGGAAAGCGGTGTGACTTCACAGTTACTTTCAATTTTGGAGTGAAATCTTTGTATTATAAGAACAGTATATTATATTGTTCTCATGCCACATACTGCATCAGTTTTATTCAGAGTCTGTCCTCGATGTTCAGGCTTTGTCTCTTTGTCTCACTGTTTATCCAGGATCTGTTTATATCTTCCTTTATTATGTCAGTGTCCTTTTCTCTCTCCGTCTTCATTTCCGTTCTACCTATTCACTGCTCCACTTTGCGGTGTCTGCGTGGCTCTCATAGTCAAATTCACCTTGTCCCAATCTTTTTTTCTCTCCCCATCAATCTCATGTTTCCATCTCCCCCTTTTATTCGGCTCTCATGTATTTAATCTGCCTGAGTCGCTGTCGTCCTCCGTCAGGCACAGAACACGACTGCCCGGCGGTGACTGTACAGCCCCCCGATCACTTCCTGCTCATTCATTTAGGTGGCCTGACAGAGCAGCCTGTTCTGGGTGTTGAATAGCAGATGCATTGTTGCTTTATTAATTCTACCAATGTGTCCCTTGCAGGATTTAAAACAGGCAGGGAAGACAAATGCAAGAAAAGAGCGGAAGCAGAAACACTCCTAAATCACATTGTTGTTTTTTGCATCAGAAAACAAGAGCTTTCCTAGAGGCAATAAAAACACTTAACGGTGACATTACTGTGAATTCAACCTTTACGTATTCAGCTGGGTCAGATTTGTTCAAGGTATAAAAACATCCCGTTGCCTATTAATAGTGACAGTCCATGTGTAATTGTGCATCTGTACATAATGAACTTGTAAGCAAATAGACACATGAGGGAACAGTTTGAGCACAAGGTCTCAGTGCGACAGATGGTAATGAGGAAGAGGCTGAGGGAGGTTAGCGGCTCTCTGTGTGGGTATTCTTTGACTTTTTGTGATAGGATTTTTGGAAACGATACAGGGACAAGTTACACAATCAGTGCAGTGTGGAGAATAGCACAGTTAATGCTTGTACTTACAGTATTACCATTATAAAGTAGCCGCAATATGTTAGTTGAAAATTATTGTCGTCTATAAAAATGACTAAAAATGTTGGTGGTTTTCGGATGAATGTGAATATACATTATATACTATGGTATGTTGACATGTCATCTGAAACTAGTGCATTTTTGGACCTGTCTGTATTGATTGTTCATATGATATACTATGGTTTAAAGATTTTCATATTGTTAGCCTCATCGCATAATTGCTTTTTAGGTTTTTAGGAAAAAACAAAACAAAATACACTTACTTATTATACAGATGACTCAGGCAGAAAGTGTTTTTGGCTTTGCACATTTTTCTGATTGGCCGAGGACGGAGCCAATGACACCTACAGATGCAACAGCGTTAAGAGAGTAGAATGAAACAAAAAAAAATATTTTTGCTGAAAAAATGTCACAATATTACACATTGCCTTTGAATTAATTATTTGTTTTTCTACCAGCCTTTGACCGCAATGCCAGAGTCGATCTTGTCCCTCAGAAGGCAGCGGCCGGATTACCTGGCCGACTTCACCAGTGCCAGCAGCGCCGACAACACCTGCTCTTCCTCCGACGATGAGGAGGAGGACAGGAGGAAGACCGGAGTGAGGAGGTCAGTGGAGAAGAAGAAAGTGTCATACGATCTGAGCGACAACAAGGAGAGACACATGGCCGAGCGAGCAGGTCAGTACATAACAAACATGATGAAGTACTTTTTGATAGAGCAGTGTTAGAGAGCTGTTTGCATTAATTTTTTTCAATATTGTGCTACATAGAGGCTTCACCACATCTGCTTGTCTCCATGGAGATGAAACTGCTTTGCTTTGGCTATTCCACAATATGGAATTACACCTCTATGTTATCTGTCTTGCATTTATTTAACTACTTATTATTTATTATTTCTTTCTTTCTTAAAAATACCTTCAAAAACATGAATTCCTTCTGTGAGCACAGGGTCATTTCTCCACAGATCTGAACTGTATCATAGCCTAGAGGCACTACCATTCATCTCCATGGATACAATCCATGGAGATGAATAAGTCCAATGGAGAATTCTAGGCAAAGCAATTCATGGGTTGCAGAAATAAGTTGGGTCCATTACTCTAGCCGTTTATAATTTATAATTCAAAACAGAATGTTGTATATTTTGAGTGGAAAAAAGTGTTCAAAAGGCTGGATATAACAGAATGCTGAAACCCATAAACAAAAATGCACAGCAACTAAAATGTGAAAAAAGCTCAAGCTCAGAACGCTAAACTACAGGGTTGGCAGTTAAGAATAAGACGGGTCATTTTGTTGTCTTTGGAGGAAATTCTGGTACCTCAAAATGTGCAGCCTTTTCAATTTGCCTGTTGCTGAATTGTGATTTTGTTCCGATTTATCTTGCAGCCCTATTTTCAGCCAACCTATATTTCCATGTTCTGTCATTTGGAAGTACTACAGCTCGTGTGTGATATGTGTATCTTCTTTGTAGCGTATAAGGACCAAACCTCTTAGCCCTTACACTTCTGCTCACCTAAAATGTATTCATAGCAGCAGGTGTAGTCACAGGCACACATTTCCATATAACTATACACACTTCCTTGTACAAATGCTTAGAGTGCGGCTTTGATCACTTCCCACTGTGAACCTCAACACTTCTAAGCTGCAGGTTATGGCAGAGCAGCTGAAAGAAGGAACCGGACTTTTTTTATTTTCTTTGTTAGAATAACTCCTGGCACATTTCAATATTGATTTGGCCTTTATCGCGCCGGATGCCCTGTCTAAGATAAGATCACAGTGGGGAAGTGTATTTCTGGCAGGTCTTATGAATACACAATACATTTAAGGTGAAGTACACAAAATTGAGAAAATGTGTCCTCTAGATTTGACCCATCCCTCAATGCCACAGGGGCAGTGGGTACCACAGTGTAGCCCCAAGGGCCCATCTACCAGATTTGAGCTGGATCATTTTTCCTATTTATCCCAAACGCTGTACCCAAACTTTTCAAAGCACAACCTCCAAAATAACCGTGACAAAAAAAGCTAATTTATTTTTATTAATGACCATGTGTGGTTGATCGAGGCAACAAGAACTTGGAAGATATTGAACAAAAAAATATTCTCTTGATATTTTTTTGCATTATCTCAGACATTCAGACATTAAGCATCATAATGAAATATATCACCTTTATCCTTTATATTACATGGTTGTAATGGGACCTGCAATTTCTGCAGTTCTTTTTAATATTTTATCTATTGTAATATAATGCAGTCCTAACCTGTCAGGGACCACAGATGGAAAGTATCCAATGGTCTCTTTCCGGCACATTAATTCTAGTTTCAATAATATTTACTGCCCCTTTTAAGAAAACAAAGCTTCATTACACTGTAACAATTTCAATTAATATTCGAAAAGGAAACTAGCGACTCAAGGCCACAAGTTGTGAAGATGTGTCCTTCCCTGTGAACAATGCGCTCTGGAAAGCATACTTAAAGAGAAGGTGTTTGTGAATAGTCCATTTGTAGAGACGGGAAGGTGAAAAAGCAGAGATACAGAGAAAGTGAGAAAGTTGTATACCTTGAAAACTCATTGAGTCTAATGCTCAAAATTCCACCTTTTTATTGCAAGAGATGATAAGGCTGGGAAATAGCTACAAATCCACATACATCAACTTGCACTCAGCCCTTTGAAGTGAGAAACAGGCACCTTTCACAGCAGCTTTTCTGCTGACCTTGGAACAGAAAAATGGATAGCCTTTCTGCATCAATGCATTCTATTTGCAAGCAAATAAGAAACAAACACCAGAAATCCACAACTTTTAAATATTGTTTGTAGCTCAGGTCTAAACAATTTATTCCATTTTCACCAATCCTCCATTTTGGTGCTTTTGGACTTTCAACTCCAATCTAAAATAATACAGTTTGTTTTGAATTGATATCTAAATACAATTCTAAATGATGTAATTACGTATGTACAGTACATATATTTTTTAAACTGCACCACATATGAATTTTATAATTGAGGGTTAGAAAATCACCATATAGCATCACCATGGAAACAAACAGGTGGCCATAGCGCAGAGCCATAGCAAGAATCCCTTCAAAATCCAACCCATCTAAAAGCTGGTGTTTGCTTCCTCAAAAAATGCATTGGCACTCTGCAGGAGACTTCTCTCTGAGCCCAGCAGCAGCAGCAGTATTCCAGGGGCCACTAACCAAACTGGCACGCCGACAGAGGGGGAGTGTCTTATCCAGTTCATATTATAAACACCCCCACTAAAAGAGTTACAAAGTGCACCTTGAACATCTGTTATATTTATTGTTGTTTTGGGAATCCCTCAGCTGGACCAATAATGCTGAGGAGGGCATTTACCTCATGGTCTCACTCAAACCTCGCTCTCAGTATGTGACCATTTTAGTCACAGTCTGCAGCCCAGTGTGCAAGGATGGACAGAGAGAACAAAAGTGCCAAGCTCTTCTCCTCTACACTCAGCCACTAAAGGGCTGCTCAGACTAACCCTAATGCTCTCATTTGGCAGCAGAGGCAACAGTTTGTAGCCATGCATTCACACACATACTACATTATGTCTGCTGCCTTCACACTGCGCGAGCCAGGTGACCAACTTAATCATTTTGTAAAAGTAAGTAAGCTTTCTGTCCCCTGCATATCTTCATTCATTTGGTTAATTGATAATCATGATTATTCAAGTCACAATATAATCAATTATGAAGCAAAAGTAAGTCTATGTGTTCTTTTTGTTTTTGTCACATTAACTTTATTTTGTCATTCGTGAATAGTAACGTGTTAGACTATGGGAATTAAAGACAATTTAAGATGTTACTGTTGTTTGGTTAAGGTCTCAATGATCGTAAATAATTGTTAAATCGTGTTGTTTTTGCTCACAATAATCGTAACACAAAAATTTTATATCGTGACATCCGTAACAACTACATGTTGTGTGGCTTGGAAGTAAAAGTGAGGATAAAGTAGCTATATTTTCCTCATCGGAGACGGGACGAGTGTCAGCTTCTTGGTTTTCCTGCACATGCTGTGGTTGTTAATAACACATGCGGACTGGGTCAGTGTGCCATGGTGTTACTGTGGGAGATTTAACAGCACACTTCATGCCCAAAGCCTCTCGGAGATGGATGGAAAGGGTTTGACAGTTACTTGGGGACTGAGATGCCATGACACGGATCAAGACATTGAAATGTGACACAGCTTAAGTCAGTTATGCCTCATTTCCCCCCGCCTTGTCTCCGCAGGCCGAATGCACTGGAAACCTCCAATCAAGTCTCTGAAAGCCACTCCAGCCCCCTCTGCGTCGCCGATTCTGACTGGACCAATCAGACGCTCCATCTCCTGTCCCCGCTCCATCGCCTCACTCTCATCACCCAATGAGGTGCGGTCTCTTTTGTCCAGGCCGTCTTCCGTAGTCCCACTGGCCACGCCTCTGATCAGGCCCAGCTCTGCCACACTTCGATCACATTCGCTGAGTCGAAGTGGCTCCGCCCAACGCGTACCCCATAGCAACAGTCTGGGGACGATCCACTCCAATAATGTAAGTTACTCTAGTTGTCAATGTCATGTTATATTTAAATAAGACATTTTTTCACCTATTCTGTATTCGTTTACAGCTTACTGTCTGTTTGCTCAAGCAGAATATTATATCTGTTTTATTCCGTCCCTCAGAATATGTTAAGTGCTCTTTCCTCACTATAGGACTCCTGCTGCACACAACAATGATCTTTTATTGCATTGCTATATGTCCCTTTCCACCTGCCTCTTTCACTTTACAGCCGTTCTGTAACTTTTGAATGCTTTGTAAAAAAAAAAGTCTGAAAAGAATCCACAGTGGTTAGTAGTTGTTTGCTAACACTATGATGTGAGAGTTTTTACTACTGTATAAGCACAATACAGGGGAAACACAACAGCTATTATTTCACAGTGTTGTTGTTCTCCTTTTAAAATTGACCTACTTAATGTTGCTGTGTGCTTTCAGGGAGATTCACTTACAAACCTGAGGAGCAAGGAGCAGGAGATGGAGTTGGTGAGACAGACCTTGGCTGCACTGACGGCGATGAGGATTCGATTTCCTGGCAAGACAGAGGAAGACGCAGAGGCAGTGCTCGATGATGTAGGTACCCATGAAATAAACATACAACTGCATCTACTCGTTTCTTTGATAGTACTGTATATCATGCAGTATATTAGTCTCGTTTCCTCCTCACACATTGGCCTCAATATGTTATGCATATTCTCTGTGACTAGCTATTACATTGTGGACACCACTTTGGTAGTATTGTAGGTAGTTAATGTTCATATTTTTTAAGAGGCACCATTCAGACTTTGTCCCGTAAAACAACATTAATCTATGCAGTCTCATTTTCTGAGGGGAAGTTCTCAACTCAGTGACTAACTATATCATTCCAAAGAAAGATGCCTGGACTCAGCTTAGTTAAAAGAAACACTGGTGTTTAAAAGTAAGATTTTATTTCTAATAAATCAAAGAGGAACCGCAACCACTTTTAATGCCAGACTCTGCAGGTTTCAGAAACTTTTTGGATCAGTCTTACGTGTCTGATGAAAGGCCCAGATGTGGATCAGGGCCTCCTCTGGCTCTTCGGGTCCTTCCACTGCAGCATGGTCCTGAGATGTTTTAGGAGCAGATTTTGAGATCTGCTGACTTTTTATTGGCTTCTTTAGCTAAGAAAATGGCAACTTCGGCCATTGCCTGATTACAGAGGCTTACAACTGAATCTTTTTCTACAGTGGATCACTCCTGGTCAAATGCGGGATTACACCGAATTGTCAATTAATACACATCATTAGCAGGTAATGGAAATGTACATTGTGGCAAATATGGTATGAAAACAGTTCTTAAGGCGTCTTTCTAACAAACAGGGTTTAGTTACAGATTGTGTTCACATAGATAGAGAAACATAGAGTCAGATTAAATGTGAAATATAGAAATGTAAGAACAAAGAGATTTTTGCTACAGTGGGACGATTCCACTTCAGTCAAGTCCTTGAAGCCATTTGTGAGTTTTAATTGTCCTCTGTGTTGTTATTATTATAGAGATGTTGCCCCAGGGGAATGGGGTCATAAAAGCAGTGGTCCCAGTGTGATGGTTCACATTCAGTCGGACCCCTTTTGCTTTGTTCTGCAACCGTGACATGAATATCATCATTGTTTGGACTTATGAAAAGTAAATTTTGTTTTTAAAGATATTTTGGGACGTATATGTCTTAGAATGACATAATTACATTGTCTAAAAAAAAACTAAAAAAAACTGTGAAAGCAAACACAAAAGTCCACTAAGGACAGCGCTGTGAGCTGTGTTCTGACCCCCAGCCTCCCTCTGCTGATAGGGGATCCTCTGGACTGTCTCCATTGTCTTTGGTGTGACCTCATAACCTTCTGTTTAATATTGCTGCTCCACTGTGTTCCACTGTTTCTCTATTATCATTACTTGTCTGTGTCTCGGGAGATTATATTTCTATTTGCCTTATGTACAGAGTTTTTCTTCCACAAACCCCTGTATACATGCAGTTAGCTACAATGATGGCAGAGAGGCTGGTTTGGAACAGAAATACTTTTGGCTGTTTGGAGAGATGGAACTGTAGCGTCCTCCGGGAGAGAAGAGGCTGCAGCTGATCTTGTGGGCAGAATGATGACCCTCTGAGGCACTTGTGCGACTGCTACTGTGCAGCTGCAAAACAAACAGTTACACTGTGTTATGTTCTCCATGAAGAGTCGCATAAGAACATGTGTTGTAGTCAGGTGGGCCTTCTTGAAATGTTTTTTATGCTAAAATCACAGTTTTAAAAACAAGCTGCCTTTTATTCAGTTACTGGCCTCTCAAGAATGTTATTTTACTGACAAAATAAAAATGCCCTTTAAAGAATGCATGCTAATACACAAGTTCCATTGCATCTTGTTTCGTTATTTCAGATACAATTTTCCATGTATTTTCACTTTTTACTGAGCAACAATGAGCAGCAAAACATACACAAGAACAAACACATTTTGTTGTTGTTTTAATTCTCGATTACCTTATATACAGCCCTCATGTCTAATACTAAATACTAGACACGCTCTCAAGCTTTCTTGAGCTTGTTCCCATTTGTTCAGCTGTGGTTTCATTACCAGCTCTCAGCTTAGCCCAAAACTCTGCAGTTTTAGTGGTCTTGATGATGCTGAGGAACATCTGTGTTTCACACACCTCTGCAGTTTATTACGCAGAACGTCATTGTAACAGAAGCAGATAGCTATTAATTTGAATGAAGGTAAGCTTTACAAAAGCTATCATTTTAAGTTCACACCTAAGGGGTTTCTCCAATGGCTACTACTAGTTAATAGGTACAAGCCAGAGACACTTACTTTATGGTTATTGCTGTCCACAGAGCGAGCTTTGCCCAGGCTGCACCAGCTCACACTGATTCTAAGATGAAAAGAAAAGTGATTAGAATATATATAAATTGGAGCTACTACATACAGTAGTTGTCAGGCACAGTTAATATTAGAATTGTCTGAGACATAGGAGTTTCAGTTGCACTGTTGTGCTCCCAGTGTGGGTGTTAAATTAGAGTAAATATGTACATGTTTATATTTGTGTGTGTACAGTGTATGCCACATCTTAGCGTGTCAATGGCTATGACAAACTATTATCAGCACACCTGTACTTTTAATGAAGCCTAATGAGGTCGCTATGGAAACACAGATGAGCTGCTGCACCTGAACGACGCAGACTCTGCGTTCGGTTGTTCCTCCAAAAGAAGCACTATTCACTTGGCCTAACGTTGGTTTGGAAAGTAATTGCGTTGTTCCTTTATCTTTCCCTCACTCAATCTTTGCATCAATAGAGATGTATTAATGCATAAGAAGTGTTTTTGGCCAACGTATGAGGCCAATATGTTTGAGAGTATGAATGCAGTCCAGAGATTGTACTAAACAAAACAACAGGAAACTTTCTGTCAAACAAAAAGTGTTGAGCACCTGTATCTGTGAGTGCCTGGGAGTAGTTTGCATGAGTACGTGTGAGTTTTTTCTCATGGGCTTCCCAGTGGGATGCTGTTTGCCGAGGTGCTACGTGACGAGTTTACTCACACCAGCCCAGAGATATAGAAAAAGTCCACGCAAAAACAGCGCCTGAGGAACACAACAAATGCAGTTTTTACATCTCACCCAGAACTTTCTTTTGTTAATAATAATTTCATTTTCCAGCCCTAAAATTAACTCTCTGAACAGTAAACTCCAACTTGGAAAAATCTAAAGTTTGGTATCTAAAGCTGGGAGAAATATCAAATTATTAACAACAGCAAAATAGTAAAAGAAAACTAAATTCTGTCAACTGGACAAAGGTTTTAAGAATGAAGACTGAGCTTCTTCAGTTCAGTGTGAGGGGCAAAACGTCTCCGATCTTAAAACTTGTGTTCAGTTGACAGAATTAGATTTTCTTTTGCGAACCTGGACAACTGAGGGTCTTCAGAGGCGTTGTAATGAATGATTTTAAGACAATCAAATTTAAAATATTACAACTATAAAAAAAATGCACAAATGCTGATAGATTGCCCAAAATTCCATCTGGTCATCAGGATAATCCCAATTCATTCATTTTTGTCAATATCCGCCACACTTAAAGCTTAATAAAGTGACCAATGAATGTTTAAATAATGCTCCCTTTTAAAATAGCCTGGTTCAAATCCATTGAGAATAATCTACAATGTTATATTCAACAATCCTCTTCACTAGATAAGCTTGTTTGTTGAGGTGATAATTTATGGGCGTATAACAGCATTCTATACATTCACATCATTCTTTGTTTGGGATTTCTTTCCAGATGCTAGATATGGCACAGACACTGGAACACACTAGACGCAATATGTCATGTTGAAAATGAGAGCTTTTCTATAACTACGTGTGAAATCCAAAAGCCATTACTTTAACAGACACAGCCCGGAGATGTTACAGATTCCTGGTCTGGGCTGAAGTGTGAAAGAAAGTCTGCCAGAAAGCCTGTTCAACTGTGGAAATTAGATCTCCACCATATCTACCCTTTGCCTCCCTGACACATTCTTCTAATTTTAAAATAATAATACACGTGTGACTAGACTCCAGTGTGACGCTCCTTAGCATGGCACTGACAGCTCACTATACACTTGCGTTCTGAATATATGTAACCACTATAGAAAAGTTTTCCGTTGGCTGGGAAAAAATAAATACATCTCCTGCAGCTGTATTTTTAGCCGTTTTTATTCCTTGGCTTTTGATTGAACTGTTCCTCTTGTTTTTGCAGATACTTGACAACTGGAAATATCATAAACCAAAGGTTGCCTCCTATTGGTTAGTGAAGTTGGACTCAACCAAACAACGAAAGGCAAGTGTTATGTAAAGACGCACACCACTACACCAACCATTCTGCACTGATCAGGCATAACATTATGACTCACAGTTATAATGGATTGTCTTTTCTTCACTTTGTAGTTTAGACGATTACATTTTTAAACTTGATTCCAGTCCTAAACCAAGGTATTAAGGTACTAAGGAAAAGGCTTAACCCTCAAACCATTTTGATCTAACAATTATAACAACACTAGAATATATTGTAATTTTAAACATATACTGACCCTTTTAATGTATTTAGTCAATACCTTATTTTCTATGCATGCCTTATTTTTTTTTTTATCATACTTTCAATTTTATTTACTATTGATTGTTTTAAGCTGCACCTATTACAGCTGCAAGTTTCAGTTTGTGAATTTTGTTCATCGACAATGGCATAAAACAAGCACTGATAAAGAGTCTAAACTGTCCAGGAAATGTCCAACTTTGTCCTGTTTAAGGTTTTTTTTTCAGTATTGATTTAAAAAAATTACTATCTAGATTAAATACTATACTTTGATGATATTTTGATAGTTTTGTTCATACAGCTCTAGTTCTGATAGAAGGCTGTCAGTATAGGTATGTTCTCACACTGTAATGCTGAATTTGAGCATTTTCTTTCTAAAAACATGGACATTCTCATAGTCACAAAAAATACTCTCTTTTTTTCCCTCTACCATTTTGGCTTGCATTTTAGAGGTGCATTTTATGACATGAATAATTCCCATATCAATCATCGGAGATTGACTGAAAAGGTGCAGGCATCATTAGCATGTCAGACAGCGGCGCACACTCCAAATAGGCTGTAAACAAAATACAAGCTGGGACATGACATGAAAAAACCTAGCATCCGGTAGGCGTGTCAGTAATAATGTGATCCCTCAGCTGTTGCTCCGTGCACAACTGCGCTCGGCCGTGTTGTGGGCCCATCCGTGTCTTATTTTGAGTGGAGCAGCCTAATGAGCAGCAGGCAGAGGTCAGGAACGCCGCTCTGCCATCTGATTACCATGTGTGTGTGTGTTTACTTGTCAATCAGAGCCACATACATAGCTGTCGGGAAAAAACCTCTGCTTCCACTTTGCCGTGCCTCACACAAGCGCAACGGGCATGTCGGTAATGAGCAGCGAAAATTTGGCGTCAAAAGAGCGTCAATGGTGCACTTTGAGGAGAGGAGAAGAGAGACGAGGCGGAGGAGTGAGGTGGGGAAGGGGCGATGGGAGACAGGTGCAGGTGTCCTCAGATCGCCAGGAGCCTCCGACACTTTCTCTCAAAACACTGTCGCAGAGCAGCAATTAGTCCTCGCCTTCTCTCCACTGCTTGCTCTGGTTCTTTATGTCCTGCCACACACACAGAAACACAGCGAGGATATGCGCACGCTAAACTCTCTCGTGTGTTAGCGTTGATGAAATTGCATTTGCTTTTCTGATTGTGAACTTTAAGAACAGGATTTTAGATAAAGACAAATGACTAATTTAACAGCAGGAGCAAATGCCACTTTATGCATATATTAGTTATTTTTGAGGATATTATTTTTGATTTATTTTCTTTTTCCATCCAGGTGCTAGACATAGTCCGTACAAACGTCCGCTCCGCACTGCAGCGGATCTGGAGAGAGCCGGAAGTAGAGAACCTCCACTTGTACAGGCTGTTTGCTCGTGTTTTTAACCGGCTGCTCTGGAGCCACGGCCAGGGGCTGTGGAACTGCTTCTCCCACACGGGGTAGGTCACTACACTACATCCCTGTTTGCTAAAGAGTGGTAAAAAGTATACATACAACTACAATATCACATACTTTAATAGTATACTGATAGACTTTTATAATAGACTGGTAGGAACAAGGCATAAATCAGTTTTGCCAAGTATAACTGGAACAACTAGTCCATTGATGTTAAATTCATCTTTATTTCAGTGTAAACTATTGTAAAACATTAGTTTAATTTAGTCTTTATTTGAAGGGACAATGTACAGAGACATTAAGCTCATAAAAAACAAAGCTGATATTATAACTAATTTGCTCATTTCCATCTGCAGTCCCTGATTTACAAGAATAAAATATACAATGCACCTACCCCCAGTCACCAATAATGTCCACAATGTCCATTCTCTGACCCACTCACACAACATCACATGTGTACAATACAACCACAAATTTCAATCTGCAATGGGCAATGCAAATGTGGTTTGGTACTAATAAATTATCTTTATATTTGATCAAGACAAAACTGATGGTTTTTGGCAACTGTAAAGAAGACAAACTAAAATATCTACAAATACAGAGAGAAAGTATAGAGTTAAGGAGAATACATTATTGGGATCAATTGGAAAGGTCACTTTTTCTAGATACACAAAAAATAATAATCCAAAAGTATGGCATTAATAAACCAGGCAAAGCATGTTTTGGATCACAAAGCATTGCATACCCTCTACTGCTCCTTAATGTTGCTTTCTTTAACATACAGTTCAGACATTTTGGGTAATAACTACAAAAGAGCAATAAGAACAATACACAATGCCAATTTATACACCAACTCAATGTTTATACATTTTAAAATTTGATTCTGTTCCAAAATTCTGACTAAATTTCAGACAGCATAAGTAAACTACAACTACCAAGATATATATACCGGTACAAATGTGTTTTTTGAAAGGAAAGGAAAACATAATTTAAGGGGTATTTATAATTTTAAAGTGACTCATGTTCACACCACGAGGAAAAGCTTGTGTGTCTCTGTTTGTGGTGTTAAACTCGGCTTTAATATATAGAATGTTTTCATACAATATCAAGCTGGAGAAACAGAATGAGATTGACTATTGCAAATGTATTAAAAGAAGCCCAATATTCGTATAATATGTAAGAAGTCGGAATAGGCGAGCTTGAATACATTTTGTTTTTATTGTATTGTAGAAAAGCGGTTAGGCTAAATAAGTACTTTACTTCCTCCCACTCCCAAAAGAGGCCCCGGGGAGGACCCAGGACATGCTGGAGGGACTATGTCTCTCGGCTGGCCTAGGAATGCCTCGGGATCCCCCCGGAGGAGTTGGAGGAAGTGTCTGGGGAGAGGAATGTCTGGGGGTCCCTGCTTAGTCTGCTGCTGATGGAAGAACATGTTCCTTCACTTGGCGTGACGTGTCATTTGATGGCAGATATTAACATTATGGTTTCCTTATTGCCATTATGTTTTTGTAAACCGTATACATACTTTTCCCTCTCCCTCATATTGTCCAAATAAAAATGTCATCTATTTACCTACCATTTTCTGGATTTCACTATTATCAGTATGTATATATTCCATAGCACGATTACATATTACACAGCTACACATTTCCAGTGTGTGGTATTAGGTGTCAGAAAACATGAAGGTGCCACAATGGATTTTCACCTTATGATTTTCTGTCCATGTCATTCTGCAATTGTTTTCAGTGAGTACACATTTTCTTTGTGCATAATTTTATGTCACTATTGACATGTTGTTGCGACAGTTTGTGGTTTTAATCCATCCGAAAAGATCAGGCCTGCTTTAACCCTTGGTTGTTCTCAACATTTTTAGGTTTGTTAGATAAGTTTTCACACATCTTTTTCTATTTTTCACACTTTTTCTAACAGATGTCACAAAGCATCTGGCTCCCTTTAAGTCTCCCAGCAGCAGCCTCTCCTATTATTTTTCTATATAAAACTCTAAAACCCAAAGAAAAAAACAGCTGTTTTCTCATGTTTTGTTTCACGTGCATGTTTTATATATTTGACTTTCTTCAAACCCAGGCATGCTGTTTGACAACTTGAGATACGTGTAGTTGCTCTTGACATGTTCCTTTCATGCTAAAACTGACCCAGACTTGTGGGGGGGAAACGACGATGCTTAGACAGCTGACATCGCAAGTGGTCTTTAATCTATCTATCTTTAAGGTGAGACCCTTCAATGTGTCCTCAGTTCACTTCTAGTGAGGTTGTGTATTCTCTGGCAACAGAAGGCTTATGTGTAACTAAAGTAGCAGTCCGCTGAGCTCCTTCTTTCTACACTCAAATTAAATAAAAATAGAGAAATATCTCAAATTGTCACTGTGGCAACTGCATTACCAATTGCATCACCAATTAATATCAAGATTTCCTGGTGTTTGGTAACAAGTTGAATTTGATCCCAATTCATGTACACTCAAAGACAGTACTATTTTCTTTAGGAGGTTGCATACTGGGCTGCACAATGTAACGAAAATGAATTGAAAACGCAATTTGCCCTGTAGTTTAGACCTCTACCAGTATGTTGTGAAATTCATGGAATCAGTTTGTCCGTTCATAATTCAGGCACATTTTAATGCTCCTCTAGTGTTTTATAATGTGCACCAAGAACTGAATCCTTTTTTCTTCATATATTACACATTTAATTGCAATCACAATGCTTGAAAAATTGCAATTCAATTTTTTCTCCCCAAAATCACACCACGGTTCACTATGATTGATTCAATTACTCACTAAGTGCACGATCTGGCAAACACAGAATGAAACACAGAATTTCTGGCTCACAATATGACCATTTCATCAAAATATCAGATTGTCACATGAATTGGATCTCAATTTGATTTTGATTTCAATATTGCTCTGCCCGTGAGGTAAAATATCAGACTTGTGGTCACCCATAATTACTGCCAGCTTGAGACTGCTATAATGTTATAGCTGATTATTGTGAGTGATTCCGTATAATGCACAAGATCATTCTTTATCATTCTTGGCACAATGCCTCGTTTTCCTTTTGTGTGGTTGACACAACTGGCTGTTTTGCTAAAGACATCTATGCAGCAGGCTAACCTGACATGAAGCAAATCAGTGGGGGTCCTGGTGTCCCACAGCGAGGGTGAAGCTCTTCAAAAACACACTCTTAATCCACCGGTTTAGCCCAAACTCCTCTGTGTGTCTTGTTTGATATTTTGTCTAAAGTGCTTAACAGCAATCAAACAACCCAGCGGCTATAGTGCCTCATTCATTTAGCGTGCTTTGAAAAATTACATGAAGAAAAAAAAAAAGGATAAGAATGCAAAATTTTAACCCTTTGCATGGCCGTACTTCCTCCTACTGATGTATTAAAATGATGTAGACATCAAACGCACCCCCTGAGGTTCGGTGTCTGAGTTGGAGCTGCTCTTTCACAGTCAGGGTCTGGTCCTGGGTTGTAAAGGAGGGTTAACTGTACTTATCTTATTACCTTATGTGTCTGTCTTTCTTCCTGTGTGTCGGTGTGTGGCACTCTCAGGATAACATGTAGGCTCAATGTTCATACTAACTCTCCTGCCTTATAGAAACACTACCAGCTCACTTAGTTGCTTTATTTTTACACAACACCTGCCTTTTAATGTGCATTGCATTTGCATTTTTATCTATGTCAGACTCCCTACTGCCTTCACTTGGATAGACTTGCTTCTGGAGCTCAACGCCCAGAAGACAGTGGAGATGATCGTGGACTTCAGGAAAGTCACAGCCCCCCAGCCCCCCCTCACCTTGGCAACCACCCCCATCACCATCGTAGACTTCTTCCCCTTCCTCGGCACCACCATCACCCAGGACCTCAAGTGGAAGCCCACCCTCGGTTCCCTCATCAAGAAGGCACAGCAGAGGATGAACTTCCTGTGGCAGCTGAGGAAAGCCAAGCTGACAGTGCAGATGATGGTGCAGTTCTACACGGCCATCATTGAGTCCATCCTCACCTCCTCCATCACAGTGTGGTACGCTGGAGCCACAGCCAGGGACAAACAGAGACTACAGCGCATTGCTCAGCGCTCTGCTGAGAAGGTGATCGGCTGCAGACTTCCATCTCTGCAGGACCTGTACGTCTCCAGGGTTCTGGGACGTGCAGGTCGGAGTGCAGGTCGGATCACAGCGACCCTTCTGCGACCCTTCTCACCCTGGACACGGACTATTTGAGACACTCCCTTCAGGAACAGTTTCTTTCCCTCTACCGTTGGACTCTTTAACACTTCTTAACACCTGTCACTTTAACTATAATTTAATCAACAACCATTCATTGCACTGTTCATTTCATCACTAAACTGCATATATTTACAGACAAAGGTTTTTCATCAAAAACATGAAATGTACATGTTCCCGGTCTCTGCTCAGTCCCAGTCATAAAATCTTTTCTCCCAGCACTTGACTTATTTGTGTGTAGTCCAGATAACAATTATTCAATTACTATATTAGTTGACAATTATTTCTGTTATTAAGTTTAAGATGAATTGATTGACCATCTTTAATAATCATGTGTATCTTAGGTCGTCGTGGGAGGCTGTCTTCAATAAGAGCAGTGAGGTGGTGTCGCCTCAGGAGCTGCAGTGCTGCCGCCGGCTGGTCCAGCTGTGCAGAGACTGCCTGTTGGTCGTTTACAAGTTTGTGTCCGAGTCCAGAGGCTCCTTGACCGGACTGAGCCCCGAATGGGATGACACAAGGTGAGAATAGGGCTTGTGCCTAAACAAAATACATACAGTATGTGATTAGGTTGGAAATACATTTTGGTTAGAATGAAGCTCAAACTGCGGTTAAAATACAGATAATTCCAAACTGATACTAAAAAGAGATACCTTTTATTTGTCTCACAATGTATATGTTCCAGTTTTTCTTTTTCCGAGACAGCTTTAGAAAAGCAGGAGAATAGAGATATGCAATAAAACAACATACAAACTTTTAAAATAGACTTGGATCTAACAAACGCTGTGCATGTAGAATTGTATTGAATAATAAGAAATAAACAAAACAAAAAGAATAATAATTAAACAAAATACTTTTTTCATTGCTAGTAAATGTATAGCAGTGCAGTAACACTTTTAGCTGCTACTTTTGCATCTCATAGACTTTTCTGAAGTTCATTTGTACCCGATTTGATGACATACTGAACTTTAACACCTACAAACATAGCTACACAGATGAAATTAACATTTAAAGATTCAAATTCAAGCCATTAGCACAACTCCTAGACACGCTACTTCTGCTTGTTGGAACCTTAGAGCTATCGTCTCATAACCTCAGTAAAGCAAACAAACACAAATCAGCCTTGTTCTATTTCAGACCCACTCCCTGAAGGAGAGAGGATCTAGGACTTACAATTGAGCAAACTTTAAAAGCACATATGCTGTGGGCTGGCAGGCAGGAGAGGGCTGGCAGAGGCGAGGAAACGTGCCGTTAACAGGAAATAATGGCCCACAGATTAGCGCTCAGGTTAGCCTGGGCCCCCCGAGGCCTGCTTAATTCAATTAGAGCCCAGATGAGGCTGTGCCGCAAATGACCTTACGAGGGAGAGAGCGCTCCTTTTTTCCTCGGGCCTCGTTTTACATGATTCATAACTCATACGCATTTTTAACAGGCTATCACTTTGCACCTACTGTAGAACAACCTCTGCTGTTAAACGGGAATGATTACAATATGGGCGATTGTATTGTTTAGGATCTGTTATGACTCACCTTATATATACACGTGTGCACAAGTGAAATGATTTACAAACCAAGGGGCTGAAAAAAAACATTTCTTATACTTTTTTAATGAAATAAAGAAAGAAAAAACAAGGACACTACAGTCAAATAAATGTGTTTTTTAATAACAACAATAACTCAAACAATACTATCAATCCAGCATATTAAATTACAACAATTTGCCCATACATACTTATTAAGATATATATTCTTACGTAAGCATGTTGGTGTGTCTATATTTTTCTTGTGTCAAATATGTGTGTGTGTAAAAAGCTTACCATTAGCTGCTGGACCAGTCTCCATCCATGAGTCCGCTGCTGCCGCTGTTGTCGCTGCTGCTGCTGCCTCCTCCTCCTCCTCTTCTTCCGTCTCTTCGCCTCTCAACGCAGGTCTCTGCTTGGTTTAGTTCTGCTAAACCCCGCTGTTTGTCTTTTCACTGCTTCGTACTGCTTTTGCTGCTTCTAGCATTGCACTCTGCATAAAAGATCTGTCACAGAAATGATTGTTTTGGTTGCCACATCAACAGTCTGGTCTGCTCTCACTTCCCTTATTAACAGCAATAATGTTACACCTTTTCAATGTTACACCTTTTCAATCCAGTTATACATTGTGTTACAAGTGATTTTACATTCTTGTAAATAAGCGCTGCCGTAAATTTGAACTGAAATTAAATTTGAGGTACAACATCTTATAAGATAAGATAAGGTTGATAAGAGGAGAAACTGTCTGACCATTGATAATAATTTAACACATTGGATTTATATTTATTTATATATTTATAGCACCTTTCTAGAGCACATTACATTGCATTACTCATTCTCTCCATCCTCTGTAGTGGCAAAGTAATATTGGAGGTAGGGGTAGACTGACAGAAGCTTGCATATCTGCCCCTCCGATCACCACCAACACTTATTCACATTCATACGAGACAAGGTGGGTGAAGTGTCTTGCTTAAGGACATAGTGACAGTTTTGCACTAGAGCCACAGCCGCCCCACCTGGTTTTCCCAGCAGTCTCCCAATCCAAGTAGTAACCAGTCTCTGCCCTGCTTAGCTTCGGAGATCACACCAAATCTGGCATTCTCTAGCTATTATGGTCGTTATGTCTGTTCTTTCCACAACCATTTACCCAGCTTGTTGCCACTCGCTGCCAAACTGTCTTCCACTTTGTTCTCTTTCTTATTAAGAGCATCTTGCCTGCTTGCCTGACTGAGTACATTTTAAGTTTGAGTGGCTTTAGAAAGAGCTCAGCCACTCTCCATCATGAAACGGTCACAACCTGAAAACAAAAGTGTGTCTGAGAAGATAATGGCAGGCTTTGCATGCATATGTTATGTGGCTACTGCACAAAAACACCCATTTCTTCACCACATGTATTTGCTACCTAAATAAATGATTATGTGCACTGTCATACTGTATATTAAAACTTATCTCGCTCGCAACCTTTTTCAGCCACGACCCTCATAATAACAACCATTGGCATTTGTGACCACCAAACACAACATAAGTGTCCTTATGTTTGATTTCATGTTCAGGACATGGGTCCAGACAAATTGATTTGATAGGTCAACAAACAAGAATCTACATTTATCACAGCATTTGAAGGGTGTCAAGTCACGAATAAGGCTATTGCATACATTTCTCAATCTTTTCATCTGGGGACCTCCGAAAATCATTCTGCGACCCCCATGGGGGACTTCCTGGTTGAGAACCACTGGTATCCAGGGGAAACACATGTTTTTTTATACATATATACATATATTTTTATAAATATACATTTAAGAATATAATAGATATAGAATATCTTTTAGTTATCAAACCAAAGTTGACTGAAATGCTGATCCTAGTGGGGGCTCTTAATTCCACATAACAAAACTAGTTTCATATTTACTTTTTAAAATAGTATGGATCCCAAAAGTGATAATATATTTTGCTCCACTAGATTCCTGTGGTGGGATAATATTTCAAGCATGGTATTTCCATAGATTTCAGATTTTTTGTCACAGACACCTACTCAGGCTCAAGAGCCCTTCCCTTTCAGAGCGCTCTGACCAGGTATGTCAACAGCTTCACCCGTCTTCCCAAAATCGTCCGGTCTGTGTGGGCAGATGAGATGTAGCCTAATAGCCCCACTAATGACTTTCCTGTTTAGCTTGGAATTACTGTCGCAGGCCAAAGACAATTTTCCCATGATGACAAAAGTTTCAAATTCTATTAGCTTTCATCAAATTGGAGAAGTGTGGTTGTAATTAGGGTTAATTGAGGTGGTGAACCAAAAGTGGGCTCTACAGATCACCTTCAAAATACCTTCTAGGCCCTGTAGTTCATGATTGCGTCACCTATTGTTGCAGTCTCGCTTTTGTTCTTGTTTTATTTTCCCTTCTTCTAAATGGCTTTGGCAGATGCATCTCTTGTGAATACTTCTGAGTGATGTTGAGAGGCCAGATTGCAGGTTTGCGTGCTATCGGCCCGAGCAAGGAGCAAATCTTTCTCTCTCCCTGTGAAGTGATGGATTGAAGCTAAGCAGTGATGCATGAACTGTCCTATACCCCCCTTTGGCCTCTCAAGCATGCCTCGATGTTACTAAGATCTTCTGCATGATCAAAAGCTTGGATGAACCTGGAAGATGCAGAATGAGAGGCCAATTAAACATAGCCTGCAGAGACATTGGCTGCTCGGACGTGAGATGCGGCTTGCCTCGCTCGCGCTCCCCTCGAACCCGTCGCCGCTGCCATGGATTCTTAGTGCAGCTGCTGAATATTCTCAAAGTGCATAAAAGAGGATGACTGGAGAACACACAGCCTCAACCAATGATCAATATTTGATATTTACTTTTCGGATTTTGATTGGCTCACAGTAAGTCGGGCTAGGATGGATATCGCGTGAATTGGAGACAAAAGGATTCCAATATTGCTAAAGTGAAACGCAGAAATACTGCAGAATTAACAGATTACTCAAATAAATGTTTCTGAAGAGGGCTGTATGAATAATTTAATTTGAATTGAGATTGACATACAGTCATTTCTAATCGTCAACCATCAACTTGGGTCTTTTGAATCGAGAAGTCCACAGCCAATACTGGAGCAGAGTTTAGACTTTGAAAGAATACATTTGTGGTTACTGTCTGTATTGGTTATGTTCAGGAAATTAATATCAAAAGCCATGTTTTTAAGAAGAGCCCTACTCCTGAACAGCAAAACGTCACACTCTTTTTTGCTGATTTTGTTCTGGTGATACTTGATGCCAAAGACATTCTCAGGCTTGGTCGGCAAAGAAGAAGTAAGAAAAATGGTCCAAAAATTCCTTCTACAATTCTGCACAATAAACTCCACATAAGTCTCAGAGTCTGTTTTTTTGGCAATGCTCTGCTGCTGACAGAATGTTTCGTTATTCCCTAAATGCAACCAAAAAAAAAGAAAAAAGGATCCAACAAATACAAATGTACCAGGACGGACAGCTTTATCTTTCTGATTCCGGTGACAGTCTTGGGATACGTGCCCCAAAGATACTTCCTCACTTCCAGGCTATTTCAAGGACACTCCGGTTTGGACTAAATGAAGTTCATTTGAATCCCTCCTCACGCTCCCAGATCTGAACGTTGAAGCGGACGCCCCCCTAGTGACATACTCTTTTTTTTTTCATTCTCCCCTCTCTTTTCTCTGCTCGACTTTGGAGGAATCTACTTGGCTAATTTGTCCAAGAGCTATTTCACAAGGAAAGAGAGCTGTCAGGGAAAAGTGTGCTATCTCTGCAAAGCTTAAAAGAAGATATTATTTCTGCTCCGTGTAATCCTCAACCCCACTGGCTCTTCTTTTGATTAGATTGTCACATCTTAACAATTCTTTTGACCATTGCTGCTCATTTAACTGTGTGTAGTTTTCTATTAGCTAAAGATCCTTAGTGCGGATATGGCGAGGTCACATAGGGTATGACAAATGGATGAGAATGGTACAAAAGCCAATGCAAGTTGATGCTATCAGTGTGAAAGAAGACAAACTACCACGTAGCAACAGCTGCCTAACCTTGAGTTAAGCTTAACCAGGATTTGACCACCTCATCTGACATTGCTCTGACAATCATTTCTATCCAGTTACTAAGATAAAAATAGAAGTAGTGCCCAGGCCGCTCCCGACTCTATCTCAACCTGCCGCTGGTCTCATTCTCAGGTACTGGAACGCTGTTAGCAGGAGCTGCCTCACTGCTCTGTCTCGGTGGAAGGTGTCATAGGAAAGTCTTAGAAAGGTACTGACGTCGGTGCCGCGGAATGATCGGTGAGGATCCTTTGTTCATGATACTAAAAGCTTTAAGGCCAAAGTTCAGCATGGTGTTTTTTTCTCCTTAACAAAAATAGATGTTGCATATATCAATACTAAGTATTCAAGGTTGTGTGTTGGCAACAACTTGGCATTCAGTATCAAAAGATGAAAAAGTCTGACAAGGTTGTGGAAAACCTCATCTGAATGCAAGAGTAACGATAAATACACATGTTTTTTCCTCTATAATCACACTGTAACTGTATTTGACTGAGAAGACTGTTTTACAATGAAGTAATGAAATGGACCAAGATCTGTCAATGATGAAACTGTGATTCTGTCAACTAAATTTGAAATGCATTGCCAACAATATAATTGCAGACATTGATCATTCATTACTACACATTAAAACAAATAAAGTACTAAAGCTAAAAGAACATTTAACAATATTACAATTGGTTTAGATGCAGCTGATTTAAAAAGTTTCACTCTTTTTTGGCAAACACTTCCTCTTATTATTTTTGTCTTTAATCAAGTTTTTCAGTTCAAACGCAAATACAGAGAACCATCTGGAGTCAAACTATTTGGTTTGGTCTAAAGTTTAAATCTTCACTTAGTTGATATGTACAAACAAAATAAATGGTAGAACTGAGTGATATTTGGCTGTGAACACTGCCATGGCCTGACCTCTATAGAATGACCTTTGCATATCTAATCCTCTCATTATCTCTGCCCTCTCCCTAATCCCTCCGTCCCTCCGTCCCTCCATCCCTCCCTGGCTCTTGTCCGTCTGCCCAGGTATCTGCTGCCAGTCACCTCCCTGTTCAAGTGGCCTTCGTCCAGCTTTGGCCGCATCACGTCGTCGGCCACTGCCCCGCGCTCTCGCAGTCTCCTCGCTGCCAGGGTGGGACACTACTAAGATCGCCGTGGACACACTCTGGCTCCTTGACTTTCCGATACCTTCACAAACGGCAGTAAACGTACATGAACATGGGGCCATAAGAGCTTGTGACTTTTCAACACATTTTTTATGGAATAACATCAATGGGCAAGATAATGTTGACTTGCGTTTTTCTTTTTTTGGTTGATGCCTGCCCTTCTTAAACCAGCAGACCACCTTTATCCTTACCTCGTCTCCTTGGTAACTCCAGACTTTGTGGGCTTGGCTATCTTTTCTCGTTGACTTTTAGGTGTGTAGTCCTATTTCTTGTCTTGGTACTGTAAAAGTAAAGAATAACAAAATACCAAGCAATGCAAGCATATTTATTATTTATTTTTTAAGGTGTTTTCACTGGATGCAAAACAGATGTGGATCGATAACTTTTCACTATTTTGCAAATTATGACAAAAAAAGCTTATTTTTTCTGGCTTGTAACTCTGTTTGTAGACAGAGTTTTATTCATTTATGTTGAAACTGTCACTTTACGTTTTCGCCTCAAAGAAGATAAATGCCCAGAATCTATCAAATGCAGCATGTTTTGCCGCCATGTTTCGAATGTTGATGTAGTTTGCCAAATTGAGTGCCTCTTAGCCTCTTAGCGGCGCTCCCTATGCTAAGAGTCTGAGAGTACATTGGTCCTAACACGCACAGGATGCAGTTTGTCACTGACTGATAAGTGGGTGCACATTGCTGTTCTGTATGCATGTCTAGAAGAGTTTAGCAGTAGTTAGACAGAGGAGCTGCATTTGCAATGTACTTGAAGTTTTGTGTTGTCATTAATTATGGTGTTTTTGTCCTGACTGCTGTTAAGTTTGTCACTTGGATGCTGGGCGTCGTTTTAGATTTCTGTGTGGCACTTGAATGATTCGGCTCATCAGCTCAACTGTATTGTACTGTAACAACGATAATTTGCCTGTGATGAGCAGCTGCACCCTTTCCCCACACAACTGTGCCAGTATGCTATAAGATGTGCCAGTAATAAACATGTCGACGTGTGATGAACAGCATATATTAAACTTGGACCTCATCAGCTACAGGAGACAGGAGCCGTTTTAGTAATAGAGACATGCAGTATTATTTTCTTATAGTTGCAGCTCATTGTACAATGGTAATTTAGATATAGAATAAAAAATCCTGTTGCAAAAATAGTTTAAATCTTAAAACTGACATCCTAAAAAATATTAATACGAATGAACTTAAATTATTTTAATGCCAAATATTTATTTGCTTCAGTTTACGATTGTTATTTAAAGTAGTAACTTTTGGTTGATGTTTTTTTGGTTGACAGCAATAAAATGTTTAAAATAATCAGATTTGTCTCTTTACTGAAAAAAAAGCTTATACTTGAAAACATAGTGTTGATTGTGGGATGTTATTAATGATGCATTTAAGTCAGGGGTGCCCAAACCTTTTTTCTCGGCTCACCAAGATGTTTATGCGAAATATATTAACTGGCAAAAATGCAATACTTATTTTGTATTTATAAGCATGGTGAGGGCCTAAAGCTTGTTTTGTGTTGCATTTATAAAGTTAATTTGGTCTCCTTTGTAACTACGGACAGTCTTGTTATCAAAATGTTATCAAATAGATACTTTGAGTCCTAGTAATAATTCTGAGTACCCTTTTATGGGCCAAATTTAACTGCCTGGAGGGCCAGGTTTGGCCCATGGGCCCGACTTTGGGCACTCCTACTTTAAGTGGTCCTCAGGTGTTTTGAGCTGAGAAGTCGGGATCTTGATGTCACCAATAATAAAATCACACAGTTTCAACTGTGTTTAATAGGGCTAAAATTAAGATTTGTTCTCAAAAGTTTTTTTTGGAAAACATCTTAGCATTTTTACTTTAATTAGCTTATGTTGCATTGGTAATTAATTAAACATTAGTGTAAGGTCTTTCAAGTGGAATCCTGTTGTTGCTCTTATGATCTTATGAACTATGATAACTACTGACAGTAAACCCCTAAATGTAGTAAAGATTTATCAATGAGCTGAATTGATTCACATACATTGATGAATCAGTTGATTTGGTTCATCTCCAAACATCAAGTGACATCAGGTGACATCAGGTGTGGAACTCGTACAGCAGCTTCTGACCCGAGTTCCTGAGTTCTTTTCCCTTGGTCACCTTCACTTCCATCTGCATTTTGCCAAGTTTCTGAGGACCACTTAAGAGCACAGCATAAAACTGTTTATTTTCTGTTGTGTTGGATTCAAAAAAATTTGAAAATAACATTATTATTCAAAATGTGACTTGCAGGCGTCATCATTGCATTTCGCGTCACATTAATTATCAGAGATTTTATCAATTTAAGTTTACTCAACGACACAAACAAGCAGAGTCAAGTGGAACTAATTATAAACATTGGATTTACTAAGTGCAGTGGACGGGTGCTGAATGCAAAAACACCCTGTCTACCTGATATCCGTTAGTGTGGCGCCGTGTCTTTGGGGTCAGCGTCACATTTCTCAGCAGAGCCCCCCGTTGACGAGCGACACCCCGACGTGTCTCTCTCCTGGAATAAGTGTGTACGCCCGGCGGCCTGTTCTTGTTCAATCTTGACCCCGAGATACCTGTGCCTGGACATTGTGTTAGCATTCCTCCTCTAGACACTGCTTTATTTAGTGTTCACCTCCAGCTATTCTTCGGCGTGTGACATTGAAGCTAGCCCTGTCGGTCTAGTTCCGTGACCAGTCTGCAAAGTTGTCCTACTGCAGTGGTCCAGCTGGTGGGACAGTACTGATATTGGTTTGAAATTGAAGTCCTGGATTTGGCATCAGTGGCTATGTTTACATGCATATGAAAATCTGATTATTATCTGATTTAAGGTGATTTAATTAAATGACACGCAAACCGCAAAATCTGATACGAGTAATCAGAGGGACCATGATCAGAAAGAAATGAGCTGTTTTTGCAGTTTACATTAACTAACTTTTATAACAGTTTAGCTGTTAAAAAATATATATCATAATCTAATTTTGAGTGTGTATGTAACCGCAGCCACTGAGACCTGGGTTAGACTTGTATTAAAGGAGACATATATACAATAAATTTCAATTTATCACACATTAAAGTCACAGTGTAAGTACATTAAGACCACAATACAAACGATCAAAGTATAAATGATAACATTATTAGCTCACGCAAAGTTGTATTTAAAATAATTCACGCATGTTTGAATGTTCCCGTGCTCAGAAAATTTCAGTTTTCACCTGTCTTCTATCCCCGCCCACAGCTCTGTACTTCAGGCTCTGGGTCGTACACAAATGTTCCAATGCCATTTTCCCAAAAATATAAATACAAAAATCAGAAGAAACAGTTTTGCAGTTTAGAAAAGGAATATATATCTGTTTCTATGTCATTTGTTTTAGATAAATATTGTGATTTACAGTGAATTAAAAAGTAAAATTATGATCTACACAGTTTATTACTTAATACCACAAAGAAACTTAGTATATCTGCATTAAGCTATGGTTAAATCAAAGACTGCCTCTTTATCGCTTCTGGTTCTGATTTAGTCCAGATTGCTTCTGCTTGGTTCAGAATTAGTTCAGTCCTGTTTTCATCCCCTTATTTTAGACCTAACTTTTTTTTATTTAGTACTATTATTTCCTGGATTTGTTATAGCTCAACACTTCATCAGATCCTTCATTTTTTGTTACTTTTTTTGAAATGCATTTTCCAGCACTTGATGTTCACTGTAGTACTGCAAGCACCACTGTGTTCTGACCTTTTCCACTCTTCACAGTGCTCTATCCCACACCCCCTTACCTGCTTACAGTCCACTCCTTTTATATATATATGTGTGTTTTTTTTTTTAACCAAGACCCACATGACCCATTTTTGGATGCCCTAATCTGGCCTCTCTGGGAGCTGTGTGAGTAGTGAATGGTTCAGATGAGATAAGGACACAGACACGAATGCTCCAGTTCAAATACACATGCCCTGGCTTCAAAAACAGCCCATAATCCACTATTTGAAATGGCAGAGAGAGGGAGAGACAGCAGTGTGATTTATTCTGTATTTATGACTGGCTGAATGAGGTGTCCAAAGGCACCGATGGCCTCCTTTCCCTGGTTGTGGGAGCTTGAAAATTGGGCCCTGTAGTGGTGTGTGGGCTTTCAAATGACAAAAGTGACCTTTCTTATCAGACAAATATTGGCCCTGTACCTCGGTGTGTGAAAGGATGTGTGTGGAGAGATTATCTATGTCCTCGGCACATTCTGTGGATAATGGCTGTCAGGACTCTGCAAAAGTCAAAGTACATTTAGGCCACTTCAAAATACAAAAACGAGTTGTCAGTATGTCAGTGAACTGTGAAAAAAAATATATCTTTATTATTAAAAAGGCCTTTTAGAAACTGCTACTACATACTTGTGAGCAAACATGAAGAATTTAATCTTAACCTTTAACATCTGCCTATTTTGCCCTGTGCACAATAGTTAGACATACCCAAATGTCATTGCTTATCAAAAGATAGATCTTACAACCTACATGTTAGTGTGATACATCATTAGAAAGCTTAGGCCTTCTAGTTTCTGCAGATGAACACTGTCAGGGCTTCAGAACTCACACTACAGAAGCCCAAACATAAACAAAACATCCTTTTTTTAGTCTCGCCAGAATATTGTCAATTGGTTAAAGGCGCAATGGACGATTTTTCAGCGATTTGAGAACGCAGGCGGAAATGCGCAAGCGCACTCCCCCGTGCGGACTAATACAACACACACGTGCGTTTGTTTATTAGCGCAACGGAGCGCATCGCATCTCTCGTCTCCCGTAGATTTCCGTCTTCTTCTGAGTCAGCTCTAACAGTCTTTCTCCGTCTTAATTTTGTCCCGTACACTGAGGGAACTATATTATGATAGATCAATGCGCTTAGACACGCGTAACCGTGCTGCTCTCAGGGACGAGCCACACGCGGCTGCAGGTGAGCAGTAGGTGCGTTTTATGATTGATACGTGGCAGGACTAATCGGCAGTCCACCACGCCACGAGGAAAAAAGACTAAAATTTGGGCCAAAAAAAATCATCCATTCAACCTTTAAGGTCTTAAGCAAGACATACTTCATTGTGTGCATATGCTGTTCACTGTACATGATGTTTGTCTTGTTGACAACAACTGTGTAAAGTTTTAGATCTCTAGGAACAGGCATTTTGTGCTGTTGAAATTTTTGTATCAAAAAGTATATTCGGAACAAGTTATTCAATTATGTATAACTGTTATACTACAATTTTAGCTCCTCTATGATGATGATAAAAAATACATTTTGATGTTTAGGAGACTACAAATACCTATTATAACAGCTAAAAACAATGGATGTGAAACATGAGTGTAACCATGAATTTCCCAATAGAGGTGATTTTAAAGAAAAAATTTAAAAAGCCTTTTGTTAGACATATTACATACATTGTGACATACTTGTGAGGGTTTTTTTTTTCAGAAGAAAACGCTGTTTACTGGACTATTCCTCCAAATGGGATTACTTCAGGAAAAATACAAGTAGATATTATTTTTCTGTGGATTAATACGGACAGAATGAGTACAGCTACTGATGGATTGACCCCGTTGAGTCCGTCAGAACTGGAATACAGGTAAGAAATGTGTCATGAAAAGTTGATTTTTATCATAAACTATTGGTAATTGCTTATTAGGGAATATTATTCAATGCAAATCAATAACATATTCGTTTTGTTGAAATAAACCTGCTGGTGATGTTGTTATCGCTTTAGGGAGGAATGTTCAAATGTATGGTATTAAAAGTATCTTGAATGTATTCGATTACATGTGTTTTAATTGCCTAAAACTACTTTGAGAAACATCGTCTTTCCGCAGAGCCGACTTGTTACTTGGCCCGGTGGTGTCTCATTCTGCATCGAAGACTGCAGATGGTTTAATATCATACTTACAGACAAGACAATGTCTTCCTGGAGACAAGCGGGTAGTGGAGGAGCAGCTTTAATCAGAGGAGGCTGGTGATGCAAAATATAGGAGGGGCTATTTGACATTACCATGTTTTTTTGTTAATGTTCAAAAGTTAATATTTTACATTGACTGTATAATACACATTTACAACTGAATTAATGAAGTATACAAACTTTGTTTCCTCTTTGGTAATGATAATACTATGACTTAGAGGCAGATATCATTTGTGAGAAAATACATTTGATAAAACATTACATTTCACACTTAATAAAATATCAGATTGTAAAGTTCAAAACAAAAATCGCCCATTTCAGGAAGTTTTACTATGGCTTTTCTCATTGTAACTTAGTCATTTTTCTTGGGATTTGATTGGCTAAAGATTCCCATTGCTTTTTTATCAGGCTCATGGGCGATTTTCAAACCGCCCCACGATGCAGGCTGCAGAATATCTTATCTTATTTAAATTTATATTATTCTTTTACATATTTAAACTAATAGTGATATAACATAATTCTGAACAAATTATACATATTTTTTCCCCCCCAAACATTTTTTGAATACCATTTGACATACAGTAATTGGCTGACTGACATCGCCCCATCGCCCTTAATGTACCAGCCACCACTACCTTAATTAATAAATAAACAAATACAAATATTCACAACAGAACTTAAAGCTCTTGTATCATCACCAAGTATATCAGACAGAGCCACCGTTGTCCCACTTTCGTAACATAACCGCTGTTCTTACCTCAGCGGTGCTCATGTCTTGACATTGATTCGTGTTTGTATGTTTTTGTTTATTCTCCCAGGGACATGTTCTATGACACTCGTCGCGATAGATACTGTGTTCTGCCTCGTTTACGACATCTTTGCTCTCAGCGGGGGGTCCTGCCTGTAAACCAACAAACAAACACTAGCTGGATGCGCTTCAGCCTGCCTTTCCCAGTGCTGGCTAATCCAACAGTTTCAGCGTAATACATTTTAATGACAGCTAAATATCCCATTACAACAAACAGCACCATTTGTTGTCGGCTAATTTGTTTATTTACTGCCTTGCCATGTTTGATGTGGCATGGTCGTGGAGTTGGGGAGCGTTGCCAGGTTGAGATGTCTGCCCCAACTTTTTCACAAACGCACCCGCTGTTTTGATTAATTACCTTAAAGTGGAGCACGATGTAATCAATCAATCACTGATGCCTGCAGAGCCCAATCAGACACTTTGAGGTGCATCTTGTTATAATGATGTCAAGGAAGTCAGATGAAAATTCAATACTGGAGTTTTCCATTTTGTACAGATTAATTAGGTGTGGATGACTTTAGGGCAGCAAGAATTCTTTCCTTTGAAATTAGACTTGCATCTGAATTAATCATGATACATATTTTTAAAAAAGCTTTGTATACTAAATTCAAACCTTTTTTTTTAAATCTCTAAAACAACCATTTTAACTGATTGAGTTTATAGTTTTTGTTAGATGAAAATTGAAGAAAATTATTACTTTGACAGATGTGCCAGTAATAAACATGTATTTTTAGAATTTGGTAGTATTAGCCAAGCAAATGATAGTAACAAATTATGCCCACATTGACATATATTTGATATGCAAATGCACAACTATTGACGTGATGCTTTTCAATTCAACTTATTTTTGTAAAACCCAATATCACAACAGCCGTTTCCTAAAGGGCAACGGTGAAAAAACATTTTCTGCGACAGGAGTGAACCGCGTGCTTGGGTGGAATTTTGTATTTATTCCAGTTTTGTTTATCCAGATAGACTGAGAACCAATTCTAATTTACAACAAAGTGTCCTTTGGAAACACCTCTACTCTTGGTGCGGTTGTTTAACTTCAGTCTTTTGTGTTTCATTTAATTAATGATCAAACTAAAGGTTGTAAGGACAAGCCACTTCTAACAGTGCTAAAAACCTATAAGTTACCTTGAACATGATGAACTTTATTTAGAGTTGTTTATCCACTCTTTAAACTGTGCTTAGAGCACGTTCATTTTACCCACCTCACCTCACCTCTGTTTCATATTCATATATGAAGCACAAACACAGAATAACAACATTACTGAAAACAATAATAACCAAAACTTGTGTTCAAGTAGGAGTATTTTTCCTCTTTTTCTGACCTCCACATTTTTGAACTAGCCCCCTTGCTGCCTCTGCATACCAGACAAATACTAAGATAAGGCAGGCACAGTTCCACCACCTCTGACACGCTTTACGTTTAATGCCAAGCTAACACACAATCTCTGCCGTCTTCAACATAATATCTTGATTCAACGCTACTTCTCATGTGCATTGGACCCATCCTTCAATGCCCCTGGAACAACTTGTCAAGAGCAGTGACTTCTCACTTCCAAGGCCCTTTCTTCAGCTCTTGAGCTAAACCTTTATGTTTTTTCTTTAGTAGTTTCTTATCCTTGATAATAAAGTACAAATGATGTCTTCATTTCAACTTAATTTGGTATTTGTAAATTAATAAATTATTCTTTATTCTTTAGTAGAGTGAAGGAGTTTCCGCATGGTCACCTCCTCTTTCCTCTTGGATTCGCCACAAAGCTCTCGGTATCAGTTCAAACTCATAACCTCTCTATTCTCAGTCGGCGCTGACCCTGCCTTCCCTATCACTGCTCCTGCTGAATCAGACTTCATTGCACCGATTCCTCCCCAAATGTTAACCTTGGTTTCCCAGCAGCCTCTGAAGCCGGGTGCACTTTGTCACGGCCACAGGGGGTTATAGATGAGCGCAGTTCTGCATATGGCCATCACTCAGCACCCCTGGGCGCCCCCTGAGTGTGTCGGGAGTGTGTGTAACAAATGGGTAGCGCGCAGAGAAGGTATTAATGTTAGCTGGAAGAAGTACGGCGGATAGTCACTTCTCCTTCCCATCTGGCCCCTAACAAGACGGAGAGGTGTGAGAGGTGGTCTGGCTGGATTAGCACTTCTCATAGCATCGGAGAGAGGAGGACATTGCCAGCGACTGTCACTCTCAACGCTCTTTTTTTAGCCATCACTCCATCCATTCGCTCATACATCTTCTTGGTTGTGATCACCCCCGTCTCTTGCTCTCCGTCTCTCTCTGTCTGCTGCCCTCTCATTGCAAAAATGAGAATAAATGAGGTGTGGGAAGGAAGGCGGAATGGGCAAGTGTCTGTATGTACCTGGCTCCAGTGCTGAGGTCTGTGCTTCCTCCAGTGCACCCAAAAGATCGTCCTGGGACACAGAGCGCCCCAGGGGATGAATTGAGGCTAGCAGCTCGGGATATTATCAATACGGCCCCTCCAGGCAGTCTAGGAGAGGAGACAAGGACTCTCGCTGCCTATTAGTCCACTGCTGAGCGTCAGTGTTAGCAGGAAAAAGAGCTTTGAGTGCAGACCTCTTTCCTCTACTCTGCCTCGCTCAAAGTCACCTCGTTTTTTACATCCCTTCAACTGGACTTTTGTTGCTGACGACGTTCCAGGAGACGCTTTCTCGTTGTTATTCTTGGTCCATCCCTGCAAAATAACAAGTCACTAATATGATGTCACAACTCCGTGCCAGATTGATTGAGAATGATTTTACTTTAAGTCGTTTAGAGGCACAATGTGCTTGTGTGTATTTGGTAAATGTCAGAAACACCTTAGCCCCTTTCTCTTAAATATCTTGCTAATATTCATGCTTTGTTTTTCTGCCAATTCCCTTGCCAATGAACAGCGTATGCCTACACACACACACACCACGTAATTACAAGTGATCTTTTTAAGTGCCTTCTTTCATGGGAAATGCTTTGCGTCCTGCCTTCTTCGTCTGTTTTAAAAATCTTCCCCCCTGATGTATGTTTTTTTGCTGTTTAAATGCTCAGCTTTATGAGGACACTGACCTTGCATTTGCATTTTAAAAATCACTATCTATTCAGGGAAAGACAAAATCTCATCACACTGAAAAATGAAGTGTGATCATAAATCTGCTGCATTGTCTCTTCCATATTCTCCTAATGTAAAACTATGTGATGGTGATGTAAATTGATGACCATGCATATTCTAACAGGCAGTAATATATGAAATATAAATGCATCCGACCTGGATGGAAACAGATTCATCACCTCCACAGTAGTGTTTAATAACCCATCCACAGAGGAGCTGTTTGCATCAACCACAAGGCCAGCATTTTCACGGCTGTTGCTCTTCTGCAATAGGCTGTGTTCATGTAATATCACAATAGTTTGCAGATTGCAGATTTGTTGATCTAGTTCATGGTCAATATCTCTGTAATTACTGGGTCTAACCACATGAAACAAAAACTGACACAAAGTTCAATTTTCTGTCAGCACAAATAAATGAAAGCATCAGAATGAGGTGCTATTATTTAACCCCAAAGACATGATTGTTGCCAGTTGAAAAGGCTTCATGCCATAAGATTATTACACAAGCGTGTGGGGCAATCATAATGATAAGGTTCAACATTTGTGGATCATGAGTTTGGATATTTACTTCAAAAACAGAAAACCTCCCATGGAGTCATATAGCACTGACCCGAGGTTGTCATAAGCTGTTTACAAGGCATCTTCTCTACCGACCACCAGCAAATACTACTCATTAAGAGATTCTCGACTGTCCTTGGCAAATGGAATAGCCAAAAGGAATTCAAATTACAATAGGCTGAATCCAAATGTCCACACTAGTCCCTAACCACACACTCACTCCATCAACATATAGTCCTGCACTATTTAGTAGAGTCTAGTGCCCTTATTCACAGAGAGATTCAGACACACAGCTCTTTCTCCTCGTGTCATGTGACTCTGGCGTTTAAGTGAAAAAAGTCTCCAAAACTGGTAAATGAATAAAATAATTAAACTGATACACACATTTTAATGGACAAATTATAATCATATAATATATATAAGTTTGAGTCAAAATGGGTCTCAGATTAACAAAAGGGAAACTATAAATAATGTATCCGCTAAGATAAACGGCTAACGTCAGAATACTTTAGAATGTTTCTGCTCAGTATTTAGTGCCGTAAAATCCACATTGGTTTTACATTAGGCCGAACATTCTGTGAGACTTGACAACACAATCCCAAGCTCTTCTGATCATCACGGGTCAACAGCACGTTAAAACCAAAGACCGTAAATATCGGCTCTTCTATCTCCCGTCATTCATACGTGGTGTGGTCCTCCATTGTGGTCTATATTGATCGCTGGACACTACTTTTGAAGATGCATTATGCTAAATGTTGAATGCACTACCCATTGAACATCCGAACTGCACTCGTATGTAGGAAATAGTGTGGCCATTGGGATGTGTTTTTAATTTTTTTCGTACCGTGCAGCTTCAACTTCCCATACGCTGCTGCCAACTAATGCAATGCCCAATCAGTTTGAATCTGACCGTGACTGCTGATGATGCCCAGAGACGCTTCTCAGCTTCCAAATTCTGCTTGGAGGAAATTGTAGAAAACCTCAACGAAAAACCACAGCAGGCATTTCCAGCGCTCTCCCGGATCATTTAAACAGCCGTGAGTGTGACCTCATCTCATTCGAAAACAGGAGGTCCTGAAAAACAGAGAACCACCGAGAGCACTGCTTAAAGCTGCATCTGCACTCTGGCTTTCCCTAACCCATCCACGTTATATAGCTCCCTGGTTACATTTTGTTCCTGCCATTATCCTTGCCATAAGCTAACCACAGGTCACTGGCGTTAATGTGCGCTATGGTCCTATTGATGGCGTGGTTCACTCCGGGAATGTAAAGGCGACTACAGCATGTCCGCTCTGTCTTACAACCCTATAGTGATGGGAAAATCAGACTTCAAGCTTTTCACACACACTGTACGTCTTACTGTAAATGCGTTTGTTTTATGAAAATGTGCAGTTATTTTTTTAATTGGTCGAGCTTTGCAGCATTATAATTGGCAGGATTAGATTCTTTCCTGATTGTTAACGATTTCGTTGTACAATGTCCTCACTATTAAACACAAAATTGAATCGTTTATTTTTGCACTTTTCATTCATTCCTCAGTTAATTTGAAGGTTATTACTTATTACTGCTCAAAAACCAGGAAAGGTAAAGCGCCGTGTCTAATCTATCCAACAACCTTCTTGTTGCTGTGGTTGAATACTACCTGAGCTTTTGCCGCTTGCGTTAAACAAAATTTAGAGTTTTGTAAACAGTACTTCTTCATGTATATATATATATATATATATATATATATATATATATATATATATATATATATATATATATATAATTATATTTCCACCAAAGGGCACTTCACTTCAGAATCTTATTGTAAAAACTTTGATCGATCAGATTATGCATTATTTAAAATGTGCTATTTTTTGAGGTGTACGCACTCCTGCGCCCCACAGCACACTTAGTCAAATCAGTGTTTCATTGTCAGTGTGGGACTTTTGCATAAAATTACTTAAGTAAATGTTATTTTGCTCTCGTTATATCTTAAAAGCCAAACCTTTAGAGATTACATTGAAATCCACAGGACGATGCACCGCACTCAATGTACTTCATGTTCTTTTTATTCATAGTAAAAAGTTTCCATCGCAGCTGCACCAAAACTCTTTTCAAGTTAAGGTGCTACATCAAAGTGGCTTGGGTATAAATGGATAGCTAAAAAACACAAACTCTTCTTTCAATGGCAAGTCTTATCGTAATTAGCTTAGGTACTCAACGGTGCAAATTGTTGTGGAGTATATGCTGCTTTCACTTGCGTTTGGATAATTAGCCGAACATTTTCACACTCTCTGGAACTGGAAATAATTGCCTTCTCCGTCATGCGTATGTGAATAGGACAGACTCCGCCTTGAACCCAGTTTCTTGCCTACGCCACGCAACATTAAGGCTAATTGACAGCGTTGTAGGAAAGTGTGCCATGTGTTTAACATGTAAAAGTGTTTCATGAAACCCCCCACGTGTTGTCTGGATTTAACGTCCAAGTCAAAGTTAGAGCAAGAATCACAAACCCTCAAATAATGAACAAACCACAAAGGATTTTTCACATTAGCCCATGAAGTGAAACAGATTAAGAAATAATACATAGAATAATACATATCTCTATATATAGATCAATCTATATATAAATCAATCTATATAATGTATCTATATCTAGCGATCCAGTGAGAACCAAGTAGGTACAATTTTAAATACAAATTCATGAAAGTGAGGCACCTAAAGAAAAGAAAGTTAAGGTACACAAAGTCCAAAATAAAAGCTCCATTTAGTCCAATCAAATTAGTCAATTTTCAAGTTAAGTCCGTGTGTGATTTTTTTCCATTGTCCTCATGTCTGTCCAGTCCTTAATCGCCGGCGCAGTTTGAGTCATACATTTTCTGTGACAGCCTTTTTTCCAGCTGCCAGAAGTATGATCTAAAGGTATGCATTTATTGTGTCCATGGCAGGGGTTTTGAGGCCCAAATACATAGTTCTGAAAGTGAGTGGGATGGTGGCATCAAAAACACCCTGCAATGCCTTGTTCATTCCTGTCCAATATTTGTGTACAACAGGACAGTCCCAGAACACATTTCAACATTCAGCCCTTCCCTGTGAACAGTGAGCACTTTGACTTGGTGTTGTGAAAAAAACAATACAATACAATAAAAACATTTGACTAAAGACATGAAAAAAGGATACGTTTAATGCTACACTGAATGATTCCAGGCAAAGCATCTCAAAACAAGAAGGTGACAAACCCCTTCAGCAGAAAAGTATAGTACAACTTTCCCCTTTTTTAAAGTACTCTAAAATAGTGTGATAGTTATAGTGGCTGTATAAATATTCACACCAGGTTGAGTAGGTGTCCAACACGACATTGTATGGCAGGCGAGCAGATTGGCAGGAGCTGGTGGAGCATCAGAACAACTATTGCCTTGGGCTTGTGGTGGGAGCCTCCGTCAGCTGTAGGGGCACGTTTCCAGAGCCACTTTGTCATTGGAGGATAAATGAGTGGATTAATATGCTATTTCTGTTCCTGTCATCGAGGAATTTGTGCTTTTGGCTGTAGGCTCTCTGTGTAATGACAGACTTGCTTCTGAATGTGAACAAAGTGGTCTCATTTCCATTAACTTCAACCTAGAATTTGTTTTATCGTGGTGATATAGTTGAATTGGATGCTGATGTAATTTGGCATGGCTGATTAATTTAACTTTTAGTATGTAATTCTTTGTACACCTAAGTTACCATTCCAGCTTCCAACTAAATCCCATGGTGTATCCTGTCTCAGGATCATAGATGGATAAGGCTTGAGCCACCTACAAGACAAAACATTGAACAATAGAAAAGGTACTGCTTTATAATGACTACATATAAATTAGCCTTAATAAAGTGTGCACACAAATTGTTTATTAAGAATTAGCTTAGTATCTACTTTAAAAAGCGGTACCCAATTTTTATTTTTCATGTAATAAAAAAACAGTTGTGCCACAGTACATACATTGTTCATACATACATTTTTCTACACAAAGCAGTAGTTTACTGTGAGTAAGGAGTTATAGTGTGTTACCGTACTAAGCCTAAGTCATTCTTAGAATAGAATAGAATAGAAAGCCCTTTTACCCATATCAGTTCTGAATTGTGGGTCAGACTATAGAGTTGTGACTATAACCTGAGACCTCAGCTTACAGTCACCTGTGCTCCTGGGCACTAAGTAGTACATAAGTTATTAAGGAAGTAGTCATTATAAATGAAGAGGCGACAGCATTTCAGTCATTCAGCCATTTACAGAAATTCAGAAACACACTGATACTACGCTCACATTCTTTTATTGCACATTAGACTTGCCAAACCAACTCATGTGTAATTTGGCATGTCATTCATTGCATACAAAGAATTTAACCCACATCCTTCATGTTGAAAGACAGAGGTGCTGACCACTGTGTCATTCAAACTCATGTATTGTTACCATCAGTTATGCCAATGAGTCCAATTCCCCAAATCTTTCCTCAGTTCCACTTTTTAAGAATGCACGAATAATCTGCGTCAAACAATTGGCACTCCCTCTCCGCCAGATCGACAGACAGATGGGAAGCAAAACATTTTGGAAGG
>NW_027316532.1:30070817-30100817 GCF_026437365.1 Eucyclogobius newberryi | reverse complement strand
CATACTTTGTTTGGAGGAGATGAGTGAGGTATAATGTAATAGGAAGGAGTGAGAGGAGTGTCAAGTGCTTGTCAAGTTTATTTGAATTTTGCAGTGTTGAAGTATTGGAAATCCAATCCAATTAAACTGTGGAATCCCCTATTTTATTAAAACATATTTACCTCCTTATTCCTAATAGTCTGTACACGTGTAGGATCACTTGAGGGGGGCAATCACAGGAGTAGTCTAGTCTAGACTACTCAAAGTTTACAAGAGACAAATACAACTGTATGCTCAAATTGAATTCATATGCATGCCCAGTACTAAGTGACCCATGGCAAACATTGGCAGAACAATTTCACTTAAAGGGCAAATCAAAAAATGTCTACTAACACCACAGTATAATTCAGTACTCGAAAAACCAGAATATCTTGCTTTCACACGGTCTTTTTTTTAATCAGGGTCCTCCACAGCAAATTAGTGCATGTCATTCTGGCAGATAAGACACCTGATGCCCTTCCAATCCTGGCCAGCCTCGCTTAGATCATTCTAAAATCATATATTTTGTCAGTGTTACTTTTTTTTTCTGTGTTTCTTTTTGTGTGTCTTCTCTCACAGTTTGCACCCTGATCTTAATCTGGACCCGGTCCCTGGGTCGATCTGCTTTGTCCCCAGCACACAGACGTGTTTTCAGTGTTGTCCGCCAGCTGCTGGACATACCCTGGCTTTGCTAACGCCTCGGACAGAACAGCACATGCTTTGGAGAAACTGTGGCTCTTCCGTTAGAAATAAGTGCTAAATTACAGACTTGCCCATAGAAAGGAGCCCAACAGTATACAATGTGCTCCACCACTTATACTTATGTCAATTCTAACAGGACTGATTTGATTTTCTCATCCTATACATAAACTGTGATATGTCCACTATCCAACTGAGACCAATGTATATATAGTGTGCTTTGTATTTATTACCTAATTTAAGTCCTTACTGGTGCTCAGGGAAACATGACTAGGCTACAACGTGAACTGCTGAACCCACGCGTGACCACAGGTATCCGTGCAGTAGAATGATCACTGAAGAGTGGCTTTATACGACATGATAAATCCAGTGTACCACAGGAGTACAGCCACACGCGGCTCATCAGGCTCTTTGGGAGAGCGAGCTGTGCTGGCTTTAAGTAATTGCATCATTTATTTTATGTTGTTTGGCCACAGGAACATGGAGTGACACACCTTTAGCCCACTCCACCACCTCCACAGTGACATCAATAACACTAGTTTAATCAAGAGCATAAAGCATTACTAAAAATACTACACACACAGGTTAATTACTGATCTGGGGATATTGTTGAAAAATTGCTCAAAATGTGTCAAACGGGGTGAGAAAAATAGTGCATTATGTGCTTGTTGTGTTTACACATAAAGCCCTCGAGAAGCACTCTGCTCTGGTTTAACTGATCATGGTGGAATTAACTGCATTTACTAACTATTACATTTTGAGGATTATATTTTGTTGTTTATTTTCATTTTTAACAACAGATTTTTTGCTTAGATGCTTAAATGTATGCCAAATTAGACATATAGTAATTAGAATTGGAATCAGAATCAGAATAAGGTTTATTGCCATTGTCAATGAACAAAATTCACAATCATAGGAACTTGTCCTGGTGATTCGATGCAACACAAACAACAAAACATTGAACAATGAATGCAAAACAATGAACAATGAATAGCTACCAGATATAGTGGTAATTTGAATATACTGATACTGAATACTGATACTACAAATGACAATTAGATAAATTATTAAAAAAATTATCTGTTTCCTTTTTTTTCAAACCACATTTTTGTTTTCCTCAATATCAGCCTAGTACCTTTGCCAATCCCCTCTAAAGCAAGTCATATAGATTCAGTCTCTCTCCCCTCCTTACGTCAGCCTGCACAGCCTCTCCTCTTCTTACAATCACCAGTCTCTGATCTTCAGGGTTTTCCTAAATGTCATACTCTTTTTCTTTCTCTTGTTCAATCCTGTATTGCGCTGCAACTGAGCATCAAGTGCTCAGAAATTCCTGTTTTAACTTACCACCTATTCTCACTCACATCTCCCTGTTAGATGTGAATATTTGAAAAATATCAGAGTGACACATGTTGGGCTCTAAAATGTCATACAGCCACATTTAAAAAGAAAACAAGTAACTGAAAATCAGCTGCTTGATAATGTGAAGCGTCACTTTGAAGAGGCGGAGCTCATCAATTATTATTATCATTATTATTATTATTACAGTGTATTTATGTAGTTCTTTTCCACCTTTAAGGCACTCAAAGTGCTTTACTAGGCAATGTGGGTGAGGTGTCTTGCCTAAGGACACAACATCTCCTCTAGCATCCAACTGTGGCACCTGGTGTTCCAGTTGTCTCCCATCCGAGTACTGACCAGGATTTGTCCTGCTTAGATTCCAAAAGCTGATGTGATTGGGAACTGGCAGGTATGGCCACATATTCTATAGGAATAGGAAAGCTATTGACCTGTTTCTGTCACTAAGCTATTTTAGATCAACATTGTGGTTTACTCTAATTTGTTATATTATATATTTGTTCTGCCATAATTATGTTATATGAGTTCAATAGTAAGAAACTGAAAACATGTTAGCCGTCTCAAACAAGCCGTTTTTAAAAAATATATGAAATTGAATAAATGATAAAAGATATTAAGTTGAAGGCCGTATAACTTTACAAGCAAAGTAATAGCAGCATCAGAAAAGTAATGTACCTTTAATGAACCTTTAACATATTTGTGTAGTCATAAGTTATCTTTAAAACTAGTTCAGGAGCGGCCTGTGACTGAATTGGTTTATGTTTGTCATGTTTTTATTTAGTCGTGTGCCTTTGAGAGGACAATGGCAGTAACACAAAGAGATGATCAGTGCGAGTGGAGCTGCATTCATTTGCATACTAAATCTGAACTTTGATCAAGGACATGCAGAGCGTTCACTGAAAGCACGGGTCATTACGAATCCCCACCAGAGCTGCACCTCAGAGGCTTTCACACAACACAAACTGTGGGCCCTTACAACGGAATAAAGAGCACTCCAAAAGTCATACCAAATGCTTTAAAAAGTATAGCCTATAATTAAAAACATATAATTTCCAAATAATTGTGATAAAGTGTGATCATTGATGGATGTAATTTGTCTCACAAAAAAAAAAAACACGTCAAAATGTACAATTTGGATTTAGGATACTAATACTAGTCTCTATTTTAATGCCACCCACCAGTACTAGTAGAGTGTACTAGTTCTGATAAACCTCAAGCTCATTCTAACTTCAATGAATGAACAATGAAATTTCCCCATGTGTGGACAATAAAGAAATATCTTATCTTATCTTCACTTTTCAGTCTAGGAAATAACTATTTTAATCTTCATTTTCTCTTTCATTATCATTTTTACCACATTAGTTTGCCCGTTTTTGCATAATTGTCCTTACAACACCTACAATATCAGATCTTTCATTTCAGATAATGTTTACGTCACATTTCAATCATCCAAGAACTCCAGAAAGCAGAAACCATCAGACGTTTGGTGTGCATGTAAACACAGCCAGTTTTGCAGTTTGTCCAACACCTCCTCCTTCCCGAAAGCCAAAGTCAGACTGGCTGGGGACGGGGGACGACGGAGCGCAGCAGCCCACAGTCCTAACATCATTATTGGGCTGAGAGAGGCAATAAAGGCAGGTCTGGGGAGATTAGATGTTCTGTTGTATTGGGGCATCGCTGGCTGCTTTCGTGCGCTGATCTTTTTGCCCGCCTCTTGTACGACAACATGATAGATGATTTAGTCTTAGGGCTCCACGTGAACTCCCCCACCTGAGAACACGCTGATGTGTTTATGTGTCGCGGCTTATTGCCAGAGCGGCCGTAAGATACAGGACTAAAGGGTTGGACTGTTCACGTTGTAATGAGCCGTTGTGAATGCAGGCGTCGTAAGATACAGACGACTCCAAACGGAAAGTATTTGATGCACGAATTTATTGTGGAGTGAATTGGGTTGTACCACGGTCAGTAAGAATTCTAACGCAAACTGGCGTGCGATATTTCTTTATAATGACTTGCTGTTAGGGGTTGAAAATTAGAGGGACAAGTAGCAACTAAAACAGAGATAACTAATTCTTCGCACAGTAAACAGGTTGTCAGATTCACCAGTTTGCACTTTCAGATTGTGGGAACTAAACCACTTGGACCAGTGCGTCATGGTGTTCTGGGGTAAGTTCAAACTGTAGAACACACTTCTCTTCGTTCTTTAACTTTAATCCTTACCTACTTTCCAAAAAATATCATCAAGCAATCATGTGGCATCATGGTAGAGTTGGTTGCAATTAAATGGGCAATTACCTTTTAAAAACAAGTTGATGTAATCCCTCATTCATCCAGGAGGGATTAATAGCAGAAAAGGTCATTTGGACATGTAAATCGAGAATTTTCCACTTCTCAACTGTTGAAAATAATGTTCCGATCTTGATTTCTAAAACCATGTCAAGATGATTACCTATGGAAACCTTTCTGCACACAAATGCCACACAAATACACTTATTTAATGTGCACTGTAAGTAAACTGTCTGGTAGAGGGTTCGCGTCTTGTTGGTCTCCATGAAAAGTTAATTGCTTCTGATCTAAGCGGGTGATCAGGCCAAATTACAGGCCTGCTCTATGAAGATGCAAGCCTCACAGTGTCACAATCTGTCATTTTCAAATTTAGTGTAACATTTTTTTTTTCCATATTTCTATGTCAGCCCAGTTCAACAAAAACACCTAAATAAATATATGCAAGATAGATATGTCTGATGTCATATTATGTAAAGCAAGCAGGTGGCTGACCCTCCATCATAAAAGTTAACCCGGAGCATGTTTAAATAAAACATACAGTAAGCATCACGTTATGCTTATACAAATGTCTTTCATGCGTCTTTAATCCAAGTATTTGATTTAACATGATTTAACCGCCACTTGACGCTTAAATGTGAGGGCTTACGGCTGAGAACACAGTACTTTGCTTTCATTCCGCCTCTAACAGACGTGCGTGCTGCTCCGCTCGCACCAGTTGCTGTTTGGAGAAGGGAGATTAATGATTTTAGAGCATGATGAATGTGTGTGACGCCCGTCGACAGGCCATGAGTGACGTGCCACAGGTGGACCCTTCCCTATTCCCCAGACTCTTCAAACCCTCCACTCCAGATCTCTCCTCCGCTAAGTGCACCAGCCGCACCACCAGCCACTGTGGCGTTCCCCCCTGGCTAAAGTTATTAACCAATGTGTGACCTTTGACCTCTCTAATAAACAGCGTCGGCCGCCCGTACGATGTCTGGGCTCTCGTTAGTCACTGGCTCAATCCTCGGGACTTTGCTGCTTGTTTGGCGCTTTGGGGTCTCCGAAACAGTTAAGCTGTCACACATTAGGGCAGACAAGTAGCAGCAGGCATTAGCGAGCGGTAGAACCAGTTGGTCTGATTGTGGAGGAGAAAAAGAGAAATCAAAGAAGGGCCAAAGCAGCTGCAGATGGGGTTAGGGTTTCAGAACAGACATGACGAGCACCAGGCCAGACTCTGGTTGTTTGTGGCAGACTGACTGTCGAAAGGCTGAAGCCATTACGCCGTGCCTTTTGACAAGACATCACCTTTCACTAGAGCTTTGGCCATCAACGTGTTTCCTCATAAAACTCAGATGGACCACGGTACGGAGCATTAAGAGCCAATTAACGTGGCTGATGTTAAAATATTTGCCTTCTCTGTCAGTGCTGCGTTTGTTCTGGTTCATTTATAAAGTATTAGGACTTGTTCTTTACACAATATCTTAAATCGTTAGCCCTATTTCTTTGGGTAAGTGTTTGAATTTAAAAACACATCACATGGTTGTAGCTACTAGGGCTGTCGGCCTTGAGTCGTTTGGTTGATTAATTGGTTGGTGGGGTTTTAGTCCACCAAAGTCGTGAAGTCGACTACGGTAATTATTTTATTTAATAAGGATTTATAAATGGGATAGCAAAAAAGGACAAGGCATATAGTGTGCTAGCTGAAGTTTAGAGAATTAACAAGACTGTTTTGTAGTACTTTCCTGTATTAAATTGACGCTTTTGCATGAACTCCTGTGTGGTTTTTTACAAGCGCAGTTTTGGTTAGAAAAGTTTTGTGCCATTGCCAGTTTTACGCCAACTAATCGATCGACAAAGCATGTGGTCGACCAAGATTTGTTTAATAGCAACATCTATTCTTTTGTGATTTAAATATAATTGTCTATGTCTAAGTCTAAGTCCGGTACCATTATATCCACACACTTACTGCACATGATTGACAAGATACCATTGACACGAAAAGCAGGATATCTTAATATATAGTAAAAATAAATAAAAAATAAACCATAATGCTGCCCTTCCTGCCAATTATTTCAGATCCATTGCCATGAGGGTTTTAAAAGTTATTTGGGGAAACAACAAATCTCAGTTCATCATTAAACATGGTGCTGCAATCCGGCACTTATGTTTATGTAAAATAGCTGCATGCTTTAGTTTTAATAAGGACAGCATCGCCACCATAAACTGATTAAAATATTAATACCCAAGTAGCACCAGAAGGACATTCTCAGCGCTAATTTCTGACATTTCGGCTGCAGCGTTCCAAAACTTTACACAAAATACTGCGGAGGAAGTTGAGAGATCTCTGAGCAGTTTTTGGCTGTGTGTGTGTGTGTGTGTGTGTGTATCTGTGTGTGTGTGTGTGTGTGTGCCGCTTTGACAAGGAGAGAGACTGTGTGAAGAGAAGCAGAGGGGAGGCGAGAGGGAGGACCGAGAGATCATGCAAAAGTGTGAAATGTTCCTCTAGACGGCGGCCCTTAAACTCGCGGCAGTCAGGATGAGAGACAGCCCGGCTCGTAACCTCTGATACCAGCCGCCCCACTGTCCCACCACTGCTCCGTCTAACGCCCCAAGCAGCACTCAACTCTTCTGAAGGTACTCAACAACCTTTACAATATCACACAAGGTTGGACTAAGTTTCCCCATCTGCATATTTCTTCTCCTGCACGAGCAATGGTCGTAGACAATGAGTAATATAGCAGTGAATTATGCACAAATCTCTGCTTTTTTTTTTTTTTGCTGGAGTAAAGTAGGACACTGGTGATCGGAACTGCCACAACCTACTCACAAAACGCAGTGAATGTGAAGTGCTATTTCGCATGGTTAGAAATAGTTAGCTATCATGGTGTTGGTCCAAATAGCCTTTTTGGTCCAGAGTTTTCAGTACTTTTCTACTTTTTAGGGACGTAGACTAAATGTAAAACCAGTGTACCTGACGTTTTTTTTTTAAATGAGTGAATTTTGTGTTTTTTTGAAAGCAGAAGTTTGTGACAAAATGAGCTAATAATTGGTACTGTATTTTCCGGACTATTAGTTGCACCGGACTATAAGTCGCACCAGCCAAAAATGCATTATAGAGAAGAAAAAAACATATATAAGATGCACTGGAGTATGAAATGTGGTTGCAAGTGTGAAAATAACAAATACTATCACATATAAGTCGCTCTTGAGTATAAGTATATAAGTATAAATATAAGTATAAGTCGCACAACGGCCAAAACTATGAAAAATGGTGTGACGTATAGTCCGGAAATGACGGTATTTAATTTATTCTCAACCAGGAATTAAAATGTAAAGCAGCTCTCTGATTGGTTGGTGGTCCACTCCAGCTTCACTTTGCCATCTGAAAAAGCTTGCCTGAAAATAAATGGATGTGACTACAAAAGGGATGAGTTTTAAATATTTCCTCCTTTTGCAGTACCACAGCTTTAATAAGAGTCTAAAAGGAAAATATACTTGTACTAAAGTCAATGGTTTGATTACTGCTCTTATTGGACAGTTGCCATTGTGTCCAGAGGCATTACGCTTACATTACAATGCTGGTGTTTTCTTGTTGGATCTCATTCATTTTATGTGGTTTGTGATCTGCGTAGTGTTTTTTTTTAAGGATTTTTTGGCCCATAGGCTTTATTAGATAAAACAGTGTGGGGCAGCATGTGGTTTGTGTTTTTGTTTTTTTAATGTTTGCTGTATGATACGTTTTTATACTACAAATACCAAATAAACTGAACTGAACTGTACACTTTGCACACAACATTATTCTGTTGCTGGAAAGCACAAAAAGGGCACTTAACAAACAGCCCTAACTAGCATCTTAGTGTCCAAAAGTTAAACAAAAGAGCCTTTTTTGGAAACCGAATATACCCCAGAACTAGTGATGTTTGTTTTACTCCGGGTTCATCCGGTTTTGCCATTTCCGATACTACACCCACACAAGTCCTTGCACCATTCATAAATACTTTTTCTCCCGTATGTTTGCACCCATTGAGAGAGCCTCTCCTTGGCACCCTTTGCATGCTGCTCCACTCGGCTCATGAAACCTGGCTGTCACCCCATAGCTTGACAAGTATCCTTGACAAAACAAATCCCAATCTATATGCAGCATGGCGGGCGGAGACCTTGTCAAATGGTAATACCAGGGACACTTTAGAGGTTGTTGCCCTCTGTGTCTATTTATACAAACAGCCCCATGTCTCTGTGCGCGGCCGCAATACTGGGGGTGACCAGCTGGGGGCGGTGTCTGCACTTGCTTCATCAATCATCCCCTTCGTTCCTCTCCCTCTGCCCTCTCTTCTTGTTATTCATTAAAGCGCCTCAGAATAATAAGTCCCCGAGAAACATGGAACATGCGATGAAGTCGTAGTTAATAATGTATACCCTCTCCTCCCTTTTCTGCCCATCTTTCCTGGACCCAATCCGCAGCGTTCAGACCAGCTTTCCTGTGCACAACATTTTGCACATGCTTACACAAGGAATAAACACACATTTACATATTTATTCCTAAAGCCACGGAAACAAGCACATTTCTCTAAAAGGAAAATCATTATATTATTATTATTTGTATTATTATTATTGTGCGGTGTAGAAAAGGCTACATGAATCATGCTGGGTTTTTTCAGCAACTATTGTTTAAAATTAGATCAAATAAAATAACTAGCTTTGGCCATTATTATTATTATTATTATTATTATTATTATTATTATTATTATTATTATTATTATTATTATTATTATTATTATCATTATTATTACTATTATTATTATTATTATTTTATCATCATTATTTTATTTATTGTTGTTTAAATCGAGATATTATAAATATATAAGCATGTGATTGCATGGCTAATACAACATATTCACTGTGTTGGCCTGAAGGTGTAGCCTACTTATACTTTTACTTCAAAATGCTGTCACTGTAGTAAGCAATGAAGCAATGAAGTAAATATAGAAACATTTTTTACCACAACACACCCCATCATTAAACATTACTATCATGCTTTCTTATGACCCCCAAAAAATAAGTTTAAATTCTGTCTAGGCTGTTAAAAGTGATGAAATGTTGAGATATAATGAATATTATTATGGGAATACTAATAGGGTTATACCGTATAATATTTGGAAATTTATTGTTTAACTGACTTACTTTACTGTTGTTTTTTCATTTTTTGTGTGGATAAATTATGTTCTTTATTTATGCAAAGGGGTCACGTAAGAGCTTCATTATGCCTTATTTACATACTAACTTAAAAAAATTGACCCAGGAAAGGTTAAAGTTGTTGCGTTCAAACTTTATTAATCATCTTCCAACAATCTCATGGTCGCGCGGGCTTTTTACAGCCCCCCGTGCAGATCCAATCTCAACACACTCGACTTGCAACGCAACAAAAATGTGCTTAAGCCATTAGGACATTTAAATTTCCGTGCACAGTCTCCGGCTTTTGTTGGAAAAACATCCTCTATCTGTTTAATCCGGGTTTGTGGTTTGCATTTGGAGGACAGAGCTGCTTATTGTCCTCACATTCTGCTGATCTCACTGTCCCACGTCATCCACTTACACCACAACCGGGCCCTTATGGGAGCACGCAAGGCAAATCGGAACAATATGGACGTCATTGTTCAGCACTGGTGGCTCAATTATTGAAGCAGCTACAATCGATATGGCTTAGATAATTTTTTTTTATAAAGAGCTGAGTAAAGTGAAGCGTTTGTAATACTGCCCAAGGAAATAGAAGATATAAAACTGTGGCAAAAACAGTAAATGAAAAAAAAAAAGAACAAGCTAAATCGATTCAATTCAATTTGGACTTGCCTGGCTTATTTCAAGGAGGCTTTTTCACTCCTGGCAAAGCAAAAGGATTTTCTCAATTCCTCTTTTGTACACTGGTCAGAAAATGACTTGGGTTCAATTTTTCTTAAAAAAAAAAGATATTTTTTTTTAAATTATTTTCAACTATTCTTTTAAGCGTGCCTCTCTTTCTCTCCAGATGCAAATGTGGCTGTGTGTCTTCCCCCTATAAATAGCCAGTTGCCAGAGGGATTCTTCCAGGACGGTTCTGCACTTTCTGTACTGTACCAAAATAACCAGGTGGGGAAGAGAGCAAGAGAGAGAGACTTTGGCAATGTGCTCGCTCTCAATCCTCCGTCAGCATAGAGATAACTCAAATTTGAAGTGATTCGTCAGCATGGACCTAGGCCGCTTCCTGATAGGTCTAAGGTTTTTGTTGCCGGATCCCGATTGGCTGCCATGTCCTGTCTCAGATTGGTGGGTTTCTTGCTCTCGCAGTGAGGAAAGTGGAGTTAATGAATCTTGCAAATGTCCACAGTGTTGATAATACAAACTTGACTATTAGGCTGTAAATGACGGCCTGGTGCATTGAAATGTTATAAATACAGTGGCGTACTGTGTTATTGGCACCCTGATGGTTCACCAAAGTGGCTTTAAAACACAGAAGTGTTCACTGTTATCTTGTTATGGCTTTGTAATTTTATTCTTAATTTATTTGCATTTGCATCAAGAGACTATATTTTTCACTGCTTGGATATGTCTATCATGTTTGAATATTTCATATTTTAGATACTTATATGTGCGCAGGTCTTAATGCAGGGTTTATGTTAATATGAAGCTGTATTATTGAGTCAAAAACATGAGTAAAAGACATGAGTGTACGAGCGCACTACTTACTGACATCCTTTTAGCATCTCATAGTCATTTTAATAGATAACAAACTTCATATCATGTTCATCTCAACAACTTATATATATATATATATATATATATATATATATATATATATATATATATATATATAGTTTTTGTTTTTACAATAAAAAACTCATTCAGCCTAATAATAATTGTGAACAGAAATAAAATGCAAAAGATAAATTGTGCCAGAAGAAATAGCCAATGTAAAAATAAAATAAAAAATAGTCTAGTGCGCTAGAATATTTTGGTAAAATATGCTTTACATGGCACTCAAAGGCTGCAGGGTTTACGACATTTACAGAACTAGATTTTGTGTGAAAAAGGCAGAAGGAAAATTCTGTTTTACTTTTGGATGAACCTTTTCCATCAAACATTGCATTTCCCCTTTGTACCTTCTGTATCTCAGATTACACCAGTGTTTTTTCTGATCCGCTGTACTTTCATTCAGTCCAGTTCCACACAGAGAACTATCAAGCAGGTACACAGACACCCGCGCCGCGCTCGTCTCTGTCCTCATTACGGCGCCCGCATTGTTCCACAGCTGATTGTGAGCTCTGCATAAAGTGATCCTGATGAAGTCTTTATTTTCCATTCCAGCTCACTAATCAATTTCATATTCTCTGTCTCCTCTCTCCCTCCCTCGGTCTCTTCCCTAAAAGCCTGACAGAGAGCCAGGCGTGAGACAAACACCCATGGAAATCATTTCAATAAAGAAGTGCCATCGTATATTCCCGCTGCTTACACTGTGATAGCAGGATTCAGAGCAATTTAATTAGCTAAAAGGAATAGGCAGATAGAAACGTCTGCGACTCAGAATATTGAGTTTATTCACCAAAGACTAACGTGAGGAAGATCCGAGTTATTTATGAAAAATATGCATGTTGGTATGTTTGTGATTGTACCAAATTATTCATGCAATACGTGCAGAAGTCTTAGGCAGGTTAGTGAGAAAGCTGCGAAACAAAGAAAACAAAGGTATATCTATATTTAAAAAAAACATGAAACATAGAAACCAATAAACAAATGCAAAAAAATGAGTGGTACTGCATGGCCAAATAAGAGAAAAACCGAATAGTATTTTAGTTTGGGAGTAAATGGTCTTTCTGGGGAGCCACATAGCCAATATAAATAAATTCCACACATTACACCGAACTGAGCTTTCTCTCGCTCCTTTTTTAAAATAATAAACATCAAAAACACAATTTCAACATTTTGGACTGGACTCGAACCTATAGCAACTCACAATATCCAAACAAAAGACTGGAAAAATGAGGAAAAATCTGATGCAAGCTGTAACTAAACCAGCTCACTCTTGCCCGTCCAAACACTTCCATATACAGCAGTAACTCGCAGCCCCTTTTTACTTAATGCATTCATTCAGCAAACCTGAATTGCATTCCCTGTGAATGATACCACAGTTGATGAAAATGCATGACCACTTGTTCGCAGGCTGCAGTGGCTCTTCTCTTAACTCACTGTTCCCTCCAATTGTATAAAATCTCTCCATCTCTCTGCAGGGCTATTTCCCAAAACATGAGACAACGGCCTCTAATCCAGTTCTGTTTTCAGAGCAACAGGAAGGGGCAATGGGGTGCATACCAGAGTGTGCGTTTTAGTGGAGCAGCTAAGCTAAGCTATGCTAAAATATTTGGAGGCAGCGGAGCAAGGACTGAGCTTCAAGTTTCACTCCGCTAGATGCCGCATCGGACTTGTGACAGAGATATAGATGACACTGGCATCAAATTGGACATGCAATGCAAATGTGGTGCCACTTAAGGAAAATGTAAGGCAGAGTGACAGGCTACACATGTAACGCTTCAAGAACAAGAAGTCACAGAAAGAAGCTGAGAAGTGGCTTTTTTTTTTCTCCGCTTTTTTTATTTAAGCCATTTTTGTGAGCAAAGACAAAGTTCATGTACAATGTGTGTATTACTGTTTATTTTATTTTATGAACCTTTATTTAACCAGGTAACAACCCATTGAGATCCAGACCTCTTTTTCAAGGGTGACCTGGGGCTGGTGCTATCCAGAAGATTATGTTCATGGAGAATCGTAATTATTCAGGTCACGATGTGATTGTGAGAACCCAAAAATTATAATTGTGACAATTTTAGAAGCAATTTTTTTTTTTTTTTCAATATTTCAATCCATACCCCAAAAAATAGACCTAAATGTAAATAACTCTTTAATCTAGCTGTTTATTTTGTCATTCAAAAAGCCTGTCACAAACTTGAGGAATAGTACAATGGTAATGAACTGGTAATAAACTGTTTAGTAACAGTCTCAATAATCATGAATAATCCACGTGTTTTTCTGACAATAATTGTAACACTAAAATTGAATATCGTGACTTCCCTACCTGGAACAAAGGGGAAAATATAACAGCACACCAATCATAAAAAGACAATAAAGAGCCATTTAAGAACAAATAGAAACTGAACTTATTTAAAATCACAGACAATTACATTAAAGTGTTTTTTACCCCCAGCTAGTCGTCATTCCAAGCATTTCTATAATACTTTTTTTTTTATAATAATACATTTTTCTTGATTTTTCTTCACGTCTTTCCTGAATCCTGACGTAAAACTCATAATGTATTATTTATGCACAAATTAACAATATTTCAATGTAGGTTTATGTGGAAATTACGCCTTTCTTCCCACTTCCCTTTTACAAAACATAATTATAATTTTTGACTACATAATGAACACAATATAAATAGATTAATTCATTCATTCAATGGCTTAAGTTAAAAAACACTTTACCTTCACCACTGCTAATGAAAAATAGCCTACTAATGCACCTAGTAGCCATAAAACGCACCATAACATAACGCTAATTATACACAATAACCATCATAGTTAGTCAGCGCTTAGTATAAAGAGCGGTGTGCGATTGCGCCTCTCGTCACGTTCCACACTGAACCTAAACGAAGCGGACTGCAGGCGTGTGTCCTGAGAGCCCGGTGTATGCAGGCCGCCCTCTGATGCTCCATTAGCCTGTGTGCTGCGCTCCAGCCCTTGTGCCTCGCGGGACGCTCGCTAACGGCCCCTCTGTTTCCAACCGCTCCGAAAACGACCCATGCCTTCTCTGCCAAATCAGAATTCCAACCATTATTGTCCACATCCATCCCAAACTGAGCCCCATTCTTCGACCCCCGCCGCATATTCAAAAGTGATGAAAATGCGATCGTAAACTCCAAAGGGTATTTCTGCACCGGGGGAGTCGCCATATCTATATCTTTCCTGGTATGTTTAGCTTTTTCACCAGCAGGAGTATTAGCGGGAATTCAACATTTAGCGTGGCAGTAATCCCGGTGATTAAGACCTGCTGACAGTTGAAGGTAAAGTTTATTGTTGCATGTGGAGTCGGGGTGAGCGGCCATATTAAAAAGGGGCCGTGCGTGCCGAGCTGGCCGTGAAAGAGGACACAGGAGAGGCCGAGATCAAAGGGCTGCCCGGCGAGCCTCTCTCTGTCTCGCTCGCTCCAGCTGCATATTCGCTCCGCCTTATGTACAGAACATACACACTCTACGGTCAATGCTACAGTCAGTCAGACAGGAAGCGCCATTTATTGTCAATACGGACTGAATTATATGTTACCGTTGTTGTATTATTAGTAATAAGATAGTAAATAGTAGATAGATACAAAATGCAGTATTCAATGTGAAAAGCACTGAAAGCAATGTTCAAAACTGGGTTAAAACTGTTGTGTTTAGCTGCAAATGACTAAAAGGATTTTCTCTGCACTCTCCTCTTTTAAAGTAAATTTTAAAATGATTATTTATGTGTTTGTATTATGATATTAATGCATCTTTTTCTTTTATGTAAAGCACTTTGAATTACTTTTTATACAAATTGTGCTGTACAAATACATTTGGCTAACATCAATTTATATTGTAATATCGATAATAATAATAATAGTAATAATTACCTTCACTAAATATGGAAATAAAGACAACAACAAAGAACCTCTAGATTTGACTTTGGCATCTAATTGTTTTGTTTTAGTAAATGAGTGTACAAACTCAAACTAACCTCCACAACTAGCTAGATAGTTAGATAGACAGACATTGTACAGATTTGGTTTTGTACAAAAGTAAACTTTACTGCCTAAGTAGCGCTGACCTAAACTTTGTGACAGAAAAAACTTGAGCTGAATGCAGACATGGTGATGAGAAAGGATAATTGTTGCTTGTACCTCCATCCACCTAAAACGGTCCTCTTTAGTACATATCTACATATCCACAGTCATATACATCCCAATTGCTGCAACATTTTTAGGAGGTGCCCTGTGCAGTTTTTTGGCTTTTCCTCTCGTTGTCCAATCAGACGCTCCGTTTGGAAGATGAAAATGCCACATTTCCTGCAGGCAGCCCCGGGCATGTCATTAGGAGAGGAATTTGATGCCCCGCACAAGCGTTTGGAACTATCAAGTGCAGCGAAAGTGAAACCTCATCAGTTTCAGCCCAAATTCCCCATGTCCTTGACTTAAGTGTTTGTAAGTGGGGAGGGAGCAGGGTGCACGGGGCACTAGAGCCCGTAGGACGAGGCCTTTAGGTGTCACTGTACTTTCACACCAACTTAAGCTGCCCGGTGGAACAAAATGGTGTTCTGTCGGCGTAAGAATTGTTGAGAACACTGGCTGGTGCGATAAGAGAGGGGGCGCTGCTCCACTAAGCCCCTTCTCCAGGGACACATGATTAATGGCTGATACAACACTTTGGGAGTTGTTCACAAAATCATATTTCTCACCAAGACATCAATCTAAAAGTGTGAGCTTGACCCCCTCAGAGTTTTGTGCTTTCCCATGAGCAGATTAAACCCTCATGACGTTGTTGACAATATTTCACTTGTAGTTCTGTTAACTATCATCATGTCTCGCATATTGTTTCTTTCCATGTGATATAACAGTATTAGACAACTATTTGATTGCATGCATTTATTTTAAAGCGTAACCTGTGTATTTAGAGAACATTTTCCACATACTGTATCCTCTTTCTTTTTTTACTTTTCCCCACATTTTCCTTATTCACAGCAACACACTAGAGCTTCTTGTCAGAAATCTTCTCTGTTCCCACAACTAGGCGCAAACTAGCTGAAACTTAATTCACATTTTAAAAAAGAAAAGCGAGAAAAGAAGATTCTGTACAAATGAATGAAATTAAGACCAACCAAACCCTTAAACAGCAAAGCGCTCGTCCCTATCCGTGTGGAGCGGGAAAACAGAAATTGGAACAGAGTTTATTTTTTTATTTTTTACTTTATATCTGTACATTTTTGCACGTTCACAACAGCACTGTGGAGATTAATAACAGAAATAGCCCTCCCAGTTTTCACAACAGGAGCAAACGCTGTAAAATCTGCCTTTATAAACTGTAATTGCAAAAAATTGGACCTTCTGGTAATACACCTTGTAATTCTATTTTAAGTGAGTAAAAATGTCATTTGAGAAACAGTGGGATGAAGTGAAAAAAACAGCAGATAAAAAGGAGCGTTTTAGCATCTCGTTGCACATTCAACAGAACAAAGCGATGCCATAAATACATCCATATGCTCAGAGTTTGTGGCTACGCATATTTTTACTCAAAGAATAACATGCAGTTTTTATGTCCAGAGACTTTACTACTCTGAATCTAACCTTTTGTAGATGAATCGATTTGTACTGCTTTGCTTTTGCTTTACCTCACACCCAAGATAGAAATCTGCTGCATTCAGGCACTAATCAGTTCTAGTATCACAGTGTTAATATTCATTTAACAATCAGCGGACAAAAATAAAACTTATCATGTTGTAATATTGTTGGATAATATTACAAAAGACGTTTTTTTGTGCACGTTTTCCTGTGCCGAGCCTTTTTTTTTTAAACATCTGATATACTGTATGTTTTAGTTTTATTTTAATGTAGAGGTATTATTATTATTTCATTTATTTTTTAAGAAAAGGAAAAGCCTAGGCATTTTTAGATAAACATTATTGTTCTGCATTTTATATTTTAAATCAATTAAATTAATACAAAGTAATGGAAACATTGGAAATAATTAAGAATGGGACGAGAGCTAGCAAACTGTACTGCCAAACACATGAATAATCTCGTCAGATTTTTTTTCCGTGTCTCTACATTTGGACATGGGCAAAAAAAAAAGAAGACCAAACCGCTGGTGAGTTACACATTTTGAGAAGCTGTGGTTTCAAAAAGCAGAGGTCTTGATTTCCAAAAGCAATAGATTACTTCCTTTGAAACCTTTTCTACCACGGACCACACTCCTAACTAATTCCTAATGAATATAAAGTAACAATAATATGCTCGAGTAAAAGTTATTTAAATGATGTGTTGAAACAGTTTACATAAAATGACTCCGGAGCCTCTAACAAGCCCCTCACTTTATATTGGAGCCATAATAAACACATTGCTCTCTGTTTCGAGTCCGTCATCAGAACGGTTAGAACAGACTAAACAAGTGCTCTCGGAAACAAATTAGTATTTAGTTTTGGGGGCTGTTGGCGTCGGGGAAAATGTCACCTTCGTACAGTCACTGCTGTTGTCAGTGTGTCCTTCTCACCTCATTACGGTTTGCACGAGCCCACTTTGTGAAGGCAGCAAATGGAGCAGAGCACCCATAGCACTCTCACAGGGGAACATTAAAAACACAGCAAGCCCTTCACCAGATGGACATAAGCGCCGCAACAAGCCCGACGAGTACGCGGGAGTAGATGAAATAGCTGGCAACTTAAGCCCAAAATGTGTCTGCTAATTTATGTATGCCTGCTTAAATGTGCACTTTGTACGTTCTCTGGTGGAGGGTCCGTCACCTGCTTGTCTCGTGAAAAATGTATCGCTTTGCCTGGAATGATACAGTATGATACAAACTCGCCTAGCTTTAATTTATTCAATGACAGGTGTTATTTTGCCAGAATTTACTTTGTTTGGTCGATCCACCTGCTCATCTACGGAGGTTGTTAAGTTTTAGGCCTTTTTGTTGAACGTTCTTGATCAAACAACATGTTGAATAGAGAGTTTTAGTCCCTCCACCTCAAAATGCACGTTATAACTTATATAACAAAGATACTGAAATAGCAGATCGTAAGAATGTTCTAAAAGTCATAACTAATAGCTTATTGTGACTAAAAAAACTGAAACTATATTAACACAATTAAAGGTGGGGTGGTCGTCTTTTCTCCCAAAATATGTTGTATGTTTTTGTTGTTGTTGTTGTGTTAGTTTTAATGGCGATTGGCAGCCAACTGAAAAGATGTATTAACCGCCATCTACTGTAGTTTTACATCTTCAGAGCATGTGTTTTATGCTATAAAAATAAAAAGGTAGAGATAAAAACAGAGCTCCTTCTCTCTGTCTCTCTTTCTCTCTCTCTCTCGTTCCCTTTCCTTTTTTATTTTTAAAAATGTATGTTACGATATAGCATAATACACATACTTTGGAGACGTACAACTACAGGTGGAGTTAAACCTTTCAACCTTGCTTCTCTTTATCATATTAAAAATCCCATTCTAAAACTGTAAATGCAACTGAATATTCATAATTGCAACTGGTACTTAATTCTTTTCACAGTTTTAAATTAATACACTCTATTATGGTTGCAGTGATGTGTTAAAACCGCAACGTTGATATCTTTATAACACTTACCTACCTCTGTTGAGCTGCTTTAATGATTTAAATTGAATGTAACATAAATGGCCAAGCACTGAATTACCTGTGTCTGCCTGGTCAGTTTTAACATCCAAACATTCACAAACTGTTGCATAAAGAAATACAATCGAAAATGTCTCCCATTCCATCTCTAAGTACCATTTCCCTTCACATAATTTCTCCTTCAATGTTCTTCATGCTTCTGCAGAACATTAACTGCAATACAAAGAAGCCATGTGTTGTGACATGGCATGCACACTGTAGCGCTCTGCCTGGGATTTCCGTAGTACAACCTCCGGGGTACGGCTGCACAGGTAATTAAAACTCATTTGGATTCTTTGGACGTCTGCGCTGACAGCACCGTTAGGGGCGAGACTTTGGGAAACAGAGGTGGACAGGCACAGTTTTATGGCGGTGAATGAGCCGAACTGTGTGGGAAAACTGTGAGTTGTGACCTATATTGGGTAAAGCAAAAATGTGAAGTTAAAAAAGGTTGGAGATAAGGGCAAAAGCAGAACAAGAGGGAGACCATAAGTTCTGAAGGAAAAAATGGAAAAAAGAACTGGAAGCTGTGTGGATTAAGTGTTGGGTTTCAGATCCCAGCTCCTGAAAAGTGCGTGCCAGATGACCTTGGGCATGTCACGCTGCCATCTGTTCCCTCTGTCTGGCCTGTCGACATACCTCCAAGTCCAGTTAAAACATGCCATTCCAACTCCTGACACAGCGAGGGGCAGCCGTCATCAGCTCGGTCCAGATAGAGAGGCGCAGACGAGGAGGGATGGGGCGGGGACGAGGGGCTCACATATACAGTGAGAACAGAAGGGAATAGGACTGACCTTTTCTCCAACATCTTTATGAGCTGATATTGTTATCAATGTATGACTCCCTGGATGGCCACTAGAGCTACAATAACACCATTGAAACGACAGTCCATCATCATAGGACAAAGAGGGGCGCTAACGCTGACATCCTATGGGGCATTGGGTTGCAGCTGATTGCACTCATAAATGAGCGCGGCTCTCATAAAATCATGTGGTAACTGCTTAGCAGTGCACAGGGTGATGGCTTTTGTTATCAACAGCTCAAGTGCTCCTGTTTGCTGCAGCATCCACAGCCCTGTGTGTTTTCAAATGTGAAGTTAATCATGCATTCACACAAATGTCTTATTGCAACAGGGAGGATGGGAGAGCACTCACATTTTTTACCAATTTTATTTTATTTCTAAACTTCACTTTTCCTAATTTCCGTAGCATCCAGATTAACATTAGTTTTTATTCTCTTATTGTGATTCATTATGACATTATTAACAGTTCCCTCAAACCAAATGCACCAATACCAATCTATTTGGCCTACAAATAATGACATGCTCAGGCAGAATTTACTTTCAGCTATCCATTCCTTAATTTTTCAAGACATACTTTATTTTACTGCTGCACCAGACACAAATACATTGAATCACTCTTAGTGCTTCAAGTTTACTTCATTTGTTAAATTTGTAAATCCATGATGAAATTATTTATTCATTTATTTTTCAGTTTTCTGGTGCTGTCTGGTGATCCTCAACAACCCAATAATAGATTGTATTATTGCAACTAAATAAAACATATGTAAAAATACTAATTAGATATAATTTAGATCATTATTTAATAACTGCCATCTCCCAAATGTAGCTGGATTTACCGTAGCAGTTCATTAATGCAGCTGTTTAGTTGATGGTATTAGTAAAAATAAGTCCCGTGATGTTTTTGATGGCTTCTGTTTAGCCGCCTGTTAACACGTATTGAGATCCTGCTGCTCACTGACCACACAATTAGATTTATATTAAGTAAATGAGCAGATCTATTTTTTGGCAGGGCATTTCAAAGTGAAATGGCAAAGGCGAACGAGAGAGAAGCCTGCTATTTGGGTCAAGGAAAAACCTCTGACGAAAAGTAAAATAATCCTTTCCCAACTGCGAGCTCCTTAAATCATTATTGAGCCCTTTTTCCGGGGCAACATTTTACTTCCACTTCTTCTTAATGTATTCACTTTCAGTTCCTGAGCAAAGCACTCCTGTTCGCTCCCTGCTGCCAAGTGAGGAGCTTTGACGTGCTGACGCGAACGAAACATCTTAATAGAAAAAAAGCTATGCGGGGGTTGAGCCAATAATGATACCTATGAGGAACTTCCCCTTCAATTAATGATGGAATAATTTTCAAATTTGGAAAAATACAATACTTTTTCCTTTTTTTTTTTTTTTTGCACATTTCAACTCACACAACCCCATGCCCCTGCAACAACAGCTTACTCTGCTCCACCGTGCTGACACCTCGGGGATTAGGGAAAGTAATTCTACAAAGAGCGAAGTGGCCGCTCTCCTCCCTGTCCTACAATGACTGATACAGAAGGGAAGTGGGACCCTGACCCAGCTCCAGACTTGAGGGAAATTGCGGCGACCTCTCTGCACTTATGGGAGGAAGCCAGCGCTGGCACATTTTCACTTTTGGTGCCAGCAGTGACCCCTCTGGACCTCTGAGCCAGTCTGCGCCGGTCATTCATCCGCACACATGTACTTTGCTTCGGGATGGATCGAGTTACGGCGCACAAGCCGGAGCTGCCTCTGTTTTGCATCCTCATCTTTGGGACTGGCCCGGTCATTAGCACCAGCGGCCAACTCAAAGGTGCACATTCATGGGAGCTGCCCTGGAAACCAGATGTGTATGTATATGTAAAGTGGTGAGTAAGTGGCGTGGGGCAGTGTACACCGGGCCATGTGTGAGCCTAGGCCCCCAGGGTGCAACCGGTGCACAGGTCACCCAAGAAAAGTAGAGCTGGGGAAGATCGCACTCCCCACAGCTCCTGGGAATACTGCTATGTGTAGTAAACATTTCTTTTGACTAATGCGACCCTCCCAAAGTACAACACTGTGCAAGGTAGTGTATTTTTAGTATACAAATGATATGAAAACCAATCACACCAAGATTTATTTGGTTTAAGTTTTAGAAGTCATCTGCTACAAAACATCAATGGCTGCAGCTGTGTGTGGTCATGGTTCAGCAGAAGTCAGTATCTTCCACAGGTTAAAGTCAAACCAACAGTTTTTTTCATTTCTGCAAAAAATAATATGTTTTGTTTTATGTTAACAATATTGAGAAAACGGTAAACTTTCCAAACTGAGCTATAGCACAATTTCATCAGGATACAAGATTGTAAAATATAGAAACAATAAATAAACAAGAAACAATCTTTTTAATTCTTAGTGTTTGAACAAACCCAAAAAGATGGTTGCTTTGTCAATATAATATTCAAATATTAATTACATTCATCATGGAAGACCCTGAGGTAATCTTTATGAAATAAATATTCCTGGGAAATACAACAGACGTCATTAAACACACCATAGGACATCACTGTCAACAGCTCTAATGAGTGATTTTTAATTCCTGTCTTTAATTCATTGAAGTCTACACGACGAAAGACACATAATGCTGCCAACTAATCGGTGCCACCCACTGACAGTCTCACTGCTGCCAAAACCAGCACAAAATGAATACATTGAGTACATTTCAGAGTCAATTATTCTCCTCGCGCCGCAGAGAACTGCTAACACTGGGCAAGACTGTGCCATTTTGAAGTGGCAGTCCATTTTGGCTAAGTGATGTCATGCAGCCTGAGTGTGAGGTATGGGTCTATTTCTCCACATGGGGACAACGCCATTTCTTTTGTTTTTGAAAGTAAAACATGGGGCCAGAAATCGCATTGGCAGTCAATCACAAAGTCCACCCCAAGCTTCAGTTTCAGCCAAGGACACAGGCCAATCTTTGTTCCTCCAGAGTTTCAAGCTGGCTCTGGCGAAAAATACAGAATGTATTTTTTTTACATCCACATTCAGGACATTTTGAAACAACCTGTATTAGTTAAAAAACAATGAGTGAATGAGTGAATGAACAAGAGAACACCAGACTGGAACCATGACAGTCTCTTTTACACTTCAACTGGCACCACATTTTATTGATTTTTTCTTTTGTTTAAACCAATGACTCTGCTGAATATCCAACCAATGAGATTTTTAGAAACTCTGCAATCTTAATAATACTTAAAATAAAAGTCCACAGTATACAATCCTCAAGTGGTCCCCAAACGCATCCTCAGCCACATCAGACCAATTCCTCTCTGGACTGGATTATGACTTTTTGGACACCATCAAACATGACAGAAGTACTTGTTCTGTATGAGATAATCTGACACCAGCCAGGACCACCAAACAAGACTATAAAATCCAGCATATATATATTGCATAACTGTATAACAAGCCTTATGTAGCAACAGCTGCGCTCTTTATTTGGTAGCTGCAGTAGTAATTGTGTATTGGCTGAAAATACCGTTTGGCCGACTGAAGTTTCCTATGTGCTCCCTTTATTCCAATTTCCTCTACGTTCACACAGATTACACTTACCGGTACATGTGGGGAATAGTTTTATTAGTATGGTGGCCCTTGCTGAGCTCAATAGCAGAATATTGCCGAGTAGCTTTTAACAGCCAAGCAATTTGACTGGGGCAGCTGAGTATGTCGATATTGTAATTCTAATTCCCCAGTCCCTGTGTTGTTCACTGTTGTTCTACCCAAACATGTTTTAGTGGAAACGTTCTGAAGTCACCAATGGAAAAGAGCGATGCGTGCTGCCCAGTGGTCGAGTGGTCAGAGCGCAGCACACGTATGCCAGGCTCCATGTGCAGCCAGCAGCAGTGTCCCAACTCGGTCTTTTTACTGCATGTCCTTCCTTCTCTCTCATCCCCCATTTCATTCTCATCTGTCCCATCCAATAAAGCCTATGGGCCAAAAATCTTTAAAAAAGGAAAAGAGCAATGGACAAATGAAGTAGGCAGCTCCACTTTTTAGTCTTGTCCTGTTTCTAATATAAGATCAAAGGAATAAAATGCAACTGTATATTAAACATATATTTTCTGTACTAGCAACAGTGCCATGTATTTGAAATTATTGTACAATACTGAGTAGGGTGAAAAATAAAATAAAAAGTATAGCGCATACCCTGAAGGCCTCATGCATAATCTTTGCTCTGAAGCTGACATCAGTGAAAATCATGTGCTTTTCAAATCTTCTAATACACATACATCAGAGCGGCTGCCTCCATCACCACATCTGTGGAGTAAAAGGCCTCCCTGTTATCCACCATCTAAATGGCCATTAGCTGGACTAACCTAATTAGCGGAACAAGATCTAACGCTGCCTTCCATTGTCCTCCCATCACAGGAAACAGTAGAGGTTTGCAGCATTCTGATCAAATGTATGGTGATTAATGACCAGGCCTGGCCATGTTGACAGGCTGTAAGGGCCTCACCAGTCAGTCCATATATTTGTCTGTGTAACTGACACTTGAATGAGTAAATTGGCCGATAGCTCCATCTCCGACCTGACGAGCTCAACACAAATTTTTCATTCGCTCAAATGAACAACACTGTCAGGCCCACATTCAAATCCTTGACATCCAACATCTGTGCATGTGGAATAATGACCAGGGCTAAAAATATGACAAACTCAAGCAGCAAATTGCTCAAAGGTCATTTTCATTACACAGATGGGCTGTCGGGCGTGCACCTGACGGCGGGAAATGTGCACAGGCAAAAAAATAAAGTAAAAAGTGAGTAAAATATAGAAACGTGTGACTTGTTGTAAAACTACAGTACTTACACACAAATACAAAGTATCATGTTTTGTTTTGTATGGAATGCAACGATCCAATTAGAAACACATTCAGTGATGATCGAGCTGGAGTAACAAAATGAGAGAAACAGAGAAGAATGGAAGCTCTGTCTCCCCGTGAGGTGTTTTAAATTACTCCCAATTGGAAAAAAAAAAGTTTGAGGCACTTATCTAGTCATAAATCTCCGGCAGCGGAAATAAAGAAAGTTATAAAAAGAAATAACAAACATGAAACGTCATGCTGGTCTGAATGTGTGGTGTCTTCCCCCTGCACTGCTGGAGTCCTGAGAATAATATCTTTGGCCTCACTCATCACCACCTGGAGGAGCGTTAGTGCCGCTCGTAATATTCTGTTTCTTTTTTTAATTAGTAAGTCTTGGAAAATAATTAAAGGTAGCAAAAAATCTGCATAACTATAGTACAACTGTGAATCAGCGAGGTAATATATGGATAGACAAGTGTTTCTAATATGTATTTCTCTCTTAACTTTGGACAACCTGCTGAGGCACTTTGATATTTCCATGTTAAGTGGAATAACATTTGCAGCAGCAGTTGGATTTAGTGGTTATAGTGTAATACGAGTCCAAAGTCAGAGTCCAAAAAACACAAAAACATGACAGCTATAGTCGCAGAAACAGCAGGTGATGACAATGGTTAGTTTACTAGAGAGTGTGAGTGTTTATTGAAAGTAATTGTCATTGTAAGTCCCATTTGGTGCCCATGCCATACTATACAACACTGAAAATTGATGCCTTCCTTGTCCTTTGATTGCTGAAAGAAAAAGCTGTTCTGAAAGTGGAGACTAATAACACGAGTGCAGGGGTTAAAGCCTCTGCCCTCAAACAACAGCTGCTACAAATCCGCCATCCTTAGAACTACTTTAGAACTACTTCGCGAGTCCCCGGGTTTACCTACAGCAGGTTAGGGCTCCTCTATAGCCAGTCGGGAAGCAGAGCATTGTGGGTAAGGTGAGGGCCGCTGATGGAGAACAGATGGAGCGAGCCGTGGGTTGTGATTAGCACTACTACACAGGGACCGGGCCACTGCGGTGTGTCTAGTGCCGCTTGGCCTCCAGGCAGCCGCTTTTTCTGGCCAAAATCTCCCAGCATGCCTGCCCGTGCCGCTCTCCAAACAATTTCTCAACGTTGTCGCTCTGGCATAAACAAGATGTCCTGCCGATGCCCAAGTATCCCAGAAGGAATTACACGGCTCGTCTCATCACTGCAGCCCTTCTACCAAAACGGAAATCCAACCAGCAAACTGTGTATGACAACGCCACAATATGACTATTAGAACAATGGGATTTTCTTGTGTAGGTGGATTTTCTTGTCTTTCTTCTTTACTCAAGCATTTTTAACCTGGTCACTGATGAAATGTTAAATCCTTGTTTGGTTTTGAACATTTGTTAGTTGTTAAAATGTATAAAATATGATTTGGACTTTGCGTTTTGCATTACAAGCGTTTGTTTTTGTTTCAATCTGATACCAAGTGATATTATTAGAACTATATCAACATTGATCCGATACCAATGAGTTTTAAAAATGCATTGAATCTTTTCTCAGAATTTTGCCTTGGTGTATCATTGTTTGAAGTGATTTAAAAATAAAAAGATATACATGTGCAGATAAACTTAAATGTCAAGAATGTATAAATTAAAAAAAAAAAAAAACTGCACTTTAGATATTGCTATTTTTGCAAGATAATCAGTACTTTTCAGTACCCCAGTCACTATTGACCTGTATATTTATATTTTGTTCGCAGTATTTTTGTTTTCCTCTTATTTTTCTGCTCCCTTTTGTGTCACCACAGAAAACCATAAAAGTCTTTAGAGTTTTGAGCCTTGCAAACCTGTGGTGAAAGCATGATTGCTTAACCCACTGCGCCACTATCCCCTCAAATTGATCCTATCATATTATTACAGAATAAATCAGACTCTATGCTTAGCCAGACCCTTGCAGAACACATTTGGATTAGGTGACAACATGAAAGACATTCCTTCAATTTACCGACCGAGAAATCAGATCGTCCACTATTATTATTGCTGTTTTTCTTTCTATTTCTCATAATTGTATATTTCTGATGATTTCTTCTCTGTAGTGACCCTTTTGCCAGCTCTCGATTCAACCATCACTCAGCACAAAACAATTTCTCGCGCCCGAGCCTCAGCCGGGCGAATTAGGGTAACTCAAGCTGCGCTAGATTGCAATCACAGTGAAAATAATGAGTCCACGACAAAGAGTGGCATATTATTTCAGTCGGCTTAACATTTCTAACCCTCTTTTCCTACCGCCCTAGTCCGGTGCAATACAAGCAAATAGTAGAGAAGAGGAGAGAAATGCCCAGAGCTAAAACTGGTGACAGAAGCTATAGGAGAGGGCTAGGGGACTTGCAAATGAACTAATCACCTGCGGGAATTCTTCTCAACTTACTTAAACAACCAGTCGGTTAAACACACACAGTTTACGCCACTGTTGTGTGTTTGTGTGTGTGTGTTTGTGTGTTTGTGTGTGTCCTCATGGGTACGGGAGCATTTGTGACCCGCTGCCCGGCCGAGTGCACCGAGCAGCAGGCCATCAAAATAAGGAGAAAGCCACGCCAAGCCGATACTGGCAAAGGCCAACACAGTGATGGGAGATGAACCAGGAGAGAGACAGCGATGAGACCAATGGATATTTACATGGATGTTTATTTCTAGCACTGGGCGGCTCGGAAGTGGGGGGTTTCCAGTCGTATTTGGTCGCTGCAAAAGTGACTGAAACAACAGAATGAGACAAGTGAAATCAGGGATGGTCCGATGTGGATGTTGTCTTGTTGCTGGGGCCGATAAATGATATCTGACCATGCAGATATTATGATCCCAAAGCAAGGCCCAAGGGTTAGAGTGCTCTTCACAATAATACAAAATTATCGTTTTGCTTTTGGAAAAAAAAAACGGAACAAACGTGTTTTTCAATGTCGTATTTTCAGCTTAATTGCGCCTCTATTTCCATTTTTACTCATTAGTTTGTTCAAAAAGACAACGCTGATGCACAGTTGAGGACAAACAGCGGCAGCAGAGACTGGGGCAGCTTGGACAAAAATATATCAGTAAAATATTGGCTAAAATGTTCTATATTGGACCAATACCTATGTCTGGGAAAATCCTCTGATACCGATATTGAAGCAGACATATCACCCATTCATAACTGAAGCAAATATATTTAGACAATTTACATGATGCTAGAATGAATAAAAAACATAAAGTGTGCCATATCCCAAAATGTTCACTTTTGATGCATACATGAATAAAAATGAATGTAAAAAAAAAGAAAGTTGTTCTTCTGTTACAAACTTAAACAATGTCAAACAAGTCAAAACAATGTTGAAAGGGAGGAAGTCAATTTGTTGATGCTTGAGAAGTAGAATACCGGTATTTTATTATACCGTGTACCTTTTCTGGTGGCGGGTACATTACCTGCTTGTCTCCATGGAGATGTTGTTGCTTTTTCTGGATGCGTTCATTTAATTTCCAATGTTTTATTGTTCAAAATCCTGTCTTATTATTCTGAGCGCTCTCACCTCTCCGCGGATCTGACCTGTAACTAGGCCTGGTGGCATCTCCTGCTTGTTTCCATAGAGAGAGTTTAATGCAACACTGTGAAACATTCCTGGACATAGAGTCAATTAATTAGCAGCCCTTCTACCAGAAAACACAGTTCATCTTAGATAAAAATATGCAAATAATTCAACTATTTAAGACTCAAGGACTATTTCGATCCTCTCACCCGCTGGAGTATTACTAAAAACTGCAGCACATCACATGCAGTTTCCCTGTCGTTCCCTGGTTCTCTCCGTGGGCCTAGACTGTGACAATAACTCCGTGTCGGACACAGTGGCGGCCACACTCCCAGCATAAGAAATGTTGTAAATTTCACACTCTGCTGACTGCCAAAAAACCCTGGGCCCAGATTCGGTGATTTGGCCTCTTGAGTCTCGTTCCAATCGAGTTCCCGCTGCCAGCCACCAGCGCAGGTTCCTGCTGCATCCCTGCCTTTTGGACCCCAATCCCGAAAAACATTGTGAACGTGTACCAGCTCTGAGTCATTTGAAATAGACTTGGATCTGTGGATCGGAGCAATCAGCATTACAAAATCCAACCGGAACTAGACAGGACCAAAAGGACAGAGAGGAGGGAAGAGAAGCAATTTGATGTGAAGTTCGGAGCCAAAAACGATGAAGACTTTGGTAATGGCAGAGTTTATCAAAGGATACAGGTGGAGAATATCATTCATGTTGGAGCATGTGCCAAATCGATACGCACAAAGTTATTTGGCCATAGTAAAAGTTGTGAAAGAAATGAATTAGTGAAGCTGCTGTTCCTTGCATTTGCACATGTATACTGATGTGCACCACTGTGTTCTGTTAAATCTGTCATTGAATTACTTTTTAAACACAAAATAAAAACAAACAGGAAAAGACAAAGAGCAAAAAGGAGTTTCTGTTCCATTTGATATAACAGCTGTAGTTGCTATTGTACAGTGAGTGCGTCATCATATTAGCACTTATTGTGTGCAGTAGTCATAGTAACAGTAACCTTTAAAACACATTATTATGCAGAAACAAAATAGGCAAAGTATGTGAGTAATTTGGTTGAAATGGTAGTACACTTATAGAAAAACAAATCTGCTGTTTTAGATTTTGCTTTGAGATAACAGGAGTATACAACTTTAGATGTTTACTGTGTAAACCTTTGACCATACTTTATACTATTTTTGTGTGATTAAAAAAACCTTGCCCTGCCCTTTAACACTAGGATTCCCAGAGTTTTGAAACTACTAGAACTCCCAGAGCAGTCAGACTGCTCCCATTATAACCAATTGAATTCTGATGGGAGTAACTGCCATAGAATGTTTGTTGCCGTGCTGCCCGGTGGCCAAGTGGCAAGATGGCAGCACATATGCCAGGCTCCACGTGCAGTCAGTCACAGTGTTGTGAGTTCAAATCACGGCTCGGACAATTTACTGCATGTCCTCCTGTTTCTCACATCCCCATTTCACACTAAACTTTCCCGTCTAATGAAGCCTTTGGGCCAAACTCATAATGTTGATATGAAATATATACAGCTACAGTAAAAGTCAAAAAGTGAGACACCAAAAATCTACCTAAGATGAGTAAAAAGACTTCCAAATCTCAAAATGACTGCTCTGGAAGTTCTAGTGTTAATTCTGTCTGACTTGTATTTACTTTTCGAGATGAGCTGTAGGTTGCTGACACTGTCTGGGGATTGCTATGCATGTTGAAGCAGCGTTTAGGGCCAGAGGAAATGTATTGATGGGAACGAGAGGTCCTGAGTCAAGCAGTTTGAAGGTTGCTTGCTCTCATATGGTTAAGTAAATCAAAATAAGTGGAACAGGTAACAGCTGGGGTGGGCTCTTTTTCGTGTGCAAAGCGTGTTAATGCTTATAAACAGTATAAAAGTGCAAAATTGTGGAAAATTGTTTGGGACATCAACACACACACACACACACACAAAAATCAATAATGTGGGTTTAATTGTTTTCTTGAGACGCTTCTTAGTATCAATACTTAGG
>NW_027316532.1:30025817-30065817 GCF_026437365.1 Eucyclogobius newberryi | reverse complement strand
ATAATCTGTTTACATGAGAAAGTGTTTTCTTCTGCCGGAGCAAAAGGGAAACTTTTCAAATGACTCATTGTTTATGCAAAAACACATGAGAACAGAGCCCAGCCTCACTGTGTCTCAAGACCACCGTTTTACCACAAGGTCCACATGATAGGAAATGAGCCGTAAACAGAGAGTACCTGCACATGATTTAATCCAACGTGATGAGGTAAAAGTGATGTGAGTGTCTCATTTGAGTTATGATTATTATACTGTAAATAATGAGTAACAAGAGCATTACAAAATATATGACTTTGAATGCGTGAATTTGTCGACATAAACATGTGTCTGCTCGACTGATGAACCCTGGTGCTTCAATAAACTTTAAATGACAATGTAGCACAAACAATCAGTGAAAATTATATATTTCATAATTTACAATATACAACAAAATAAATGTTTTAAGTAAACAAAAAAAGATGTTGGGTTAAATCTTTGCACTGTTTTCTTCCAGCATTAAGGCAATCCCCAATAAATATTATAATGAGAGCAAGTGTTTACCTAAGCCATTAAAAGAGGCTAACCAGCAGGTCAGCAGCAGACTGTAATATTAGTGTCAGGCAGCGCACCTTTGCTCGTCATGTCAGAGGAGATAATCAGGCCCTTAGCCCAAACATTTAGAGCTCTGCTTGAACAACGGAGAAGCCGGGAGCGTCGGTGTCAGCAGCCGGAGAATAGAGGGGGAGTGAGTGAATGTCCATGTGGCTAAATCCAGAGCAGTGTGCGCTCAGACAATAGGGGCCGTGCTAATCTTCCTTCATGCGGCTCTCTCCACTGTCAGAGCCGGGGCTAAAGCACGCTGCGACACAGTGGAGGCCATGACACCTGCACAAAGGAGCGCGCAGGACCCAGCTCTGGGACTGAGTGCTCTGCACTGCTGTGCATGGAATCTGCTTTAGGCTCAGAGAGATGAGCTCTGTGTTAAACAATACTCTGCCTGGGTGCTGAGACCCCATCAAGAGGCCGGGCTTGGCCACCCATCAGACCCTGAAGCAGTGCAGCGGTGGCGGGCTGCGGTCCGACCGAGCACACCCCACCAGTGGAGAGTACGGACAGCCCGGCTGGGCCTGCCCCTCTGTCCTCTGCTCTGCTCCGCTGGATCTGACAGCTGTTACCGCGAAGGTTATTCACTTGGCGCATCCCTGAACACTCACACAATGACCCTGAGCCCCGCTTGTCTCACCAACTCGCCCCAACGCACTGCGACCAGCAGACAAGGTGGAGAAAACAAGCTGACACTGTCACTCTTCTGCCACTTTCATTTCACGCTACATATGTGCCCCAAAACGTCTCTCTTTGCCCCAAAATAACTGGTGTACAGCAGCACATTTGTAATTTCCCTTTTACACATAAACGACACGCTGCCAGAATATAGGTCAAACGACACACGGATGTGATTCAACTGAAAATGGCTGCTGTGGGCGGGTTTTAGATTAAAAGTGCAGTTGCTCTGAGTGAACATAGGTGGCGCTGTGACTTTATGCTTACACAGACTTTTATAGCAGACATGTACTGGCAGCTCTCTTCTCTTTTTTAACGCTACGGGTTTAATATTGTGACTTTACCAGAGATTTGTGCCATGAATATTTGTGTCAGCTGGGTGGACTTGGAGGCACAAATGTGAGAACCTTGCCTAAGTATTGATAATAAGAAGCGTCTCAGGAAAACAATTAAACCCAGGTTCTATTTGTGAAGCTCTTGGATGCCACAGTGAAGTACTTGTTATTTAGACATAAGATGGAGGGAACAGTATTAATCTTTCTTTGCTGGGCTGATGAGCTATAGTGTGTGCTAATTGAAAAATAATGAGGGTAATAATGGACAAGCTCTCATTAAAATCCATTTTAAATTTAATTCAGCTCAGTATAGAATACAATAAGGGTATTAGAATATTATCTCGTTATATTGACACTATTAATTATAAAGAAAAGTCTCTGTTGATGTGTGACCTAAATATAAGCTCATTTAATGAGCATGTAATAAACGCTGCGACTGTATTACTATATGAGTGCACTATGTGTTCCATATAAAATTTACATTATTGTTTATTACCAGGATGGTGACTTTTAGAACACACAATTGGTACAGACATATTTATAGTGAAGGCAAAGCCCATGACTGTATCTAAGTTATATTGTAGCATTGTGTTAATTTATGGGTGAACTTTATGGTGCCACTTAGATGTGTTCTTAGGTCATTCATGTCACATCACATCTGCACTTAAGACACACAAAGGGAATTTCACACATGCACACAATATATTCAAGGATAAATTAAAATGATATATGTTTGCAAAAAAAAAAAGGCACTACATGACATTATTTTTTATAGCAATAGCCATTACTCTGCCTTTGAATAACCCCATTCTGTTTTAAGGCCCAAACACTCCCATGTAAGAAACACCAGAGGGACATTGCACTTAGACATACATTTACACAGCCACATAAAATGCCTCTCAAGTGGCCTGGGCAGTGACACATTGTTCTCTGCTGCCTCCATCCCTAACGGCAAAGCAGTAGCGGCGGTTTACCTTGCCCCAGGACATCCGTGGGACAGCCTATCAACCCGCTCCCCGCTGCCCGAGACATGTAGCCCTGTTTATCTCCTAATTGACTCTCATAGGTAAGCCAGAGATTGACAGTGTTGCTCCTCCATCACTTAAGCCACTTTTTTAGCCAAGCAAAAACCCTACACGCCATTACCAGGTAATAAAACATCATGCCAGACTTACTTTATTGATAAGCACTACTTCCCCACTTGGTGTGCTTAAAAGCCCAATCGTGTCATTTTGGGGAGACAACTTTCTTGGCCACTTTTTGCACATCTTACAGTCAGAAGTGGCTACAATTTGGAACTTTTCCCCTGACAAGTCCTGTTTGGTATTCCCGCTCAGTTGTGATTAGATGTAGCAGTCCTCATTTTATCGGACGCAAGCAGGATAATTAGGCAGCGGTAGCAGACAGTTGACAGAAGTGTTGAGATAACATATATTGTAGAGCGTGTTTATTATGCATTGACGTCCGCGAGACAGGCTCAGAGTTGCCATAACAACTCTAAACAGAAACGACGGGATTGATTGAGGCTAATTGACAGCATGTGAATGTCGGGGGTGTTGGAAAATGAGAGTGATGTGGTTAATTCTGTGCCTCCTGCCACTTACTTGTCATTACCTGACAGGAAGCAACTCTTTCCAATGCACTACACACTGGGCTTTTGTGTGCCTATGTGAGCAAACCCAGTCGGTTAAGGGTTTGTCCTTGTCCTTGATTGTGCATACCGTATGGAGAGGGTCACTCGTGTGGAGGGGTTTCCAGCAGGGCGCTGTCATCAGGACCCGTCATGTCTCTACTAAGCAGCATAAAGCTCTGTATGAAGACAGAGGATTTTTGTAATGTCGATGTTATATAATCAAAGTCGAGACTCAAAGTAGTAAGAAATTGTTGTTGAAAAGTCAGAAATGTACTCAAAAATGAAAATGTACAATATACAATAACTAGATAATATGTCTGCGTTCTTGCGTAAAAAGTACAATATGTGTGTAAGAGTACTACATGTGTGTAAGTCTAAAGAATAAAGCCTAAAGAATAAAGTCTAAAGAATAATAATTCTATTGCCCCATTAAATTCCATGGGGAAAAAGTACTAATACTTTTGAAAATACTGCAAAAAGTACAAGTTGTTCAAATGTCAAAAGTAATAGCACACGTAATACTGTGAAAGTGATCGTAATGAGGTATAACTTGTCATTACGCAGACACTCAACAATAACACAAATAAGATGATTTTCAACCAAAATACCCGCTCACTACATTTTAATATTACCAAATGGTCTACTTGTCAAAAACTTGTATTTATTTTTTCCATATCCATTTTTAAAATCTAGTTTCAGAATTAGTTTTAGTATCATTAAGTGGAAAACAATCGAAAATAATACTAATCATAATAATAATTTTCGATTCAACCCATAAATACACATTATTAAGTTATAGCCTGGCCAGTCAAGACAACATGATTTTCCTAAACTTTACAACAATTCTGGCACCGTTACTGGTCTTTACTCCCCAGAAACTTATGGAATAACAAAGGAAGGTTGAAATAGACTTTTTTTTTTTTTTAGAGTGACTTTGTTTCGCCACTCATCCAAATACGGTATCTTCTCCAGATCTGACAGAGTTCTGGTAAGTCACTACCTAATTATCAGTCTAAGTGGAGGAGATAACTAGACTGAAAACGAACAGTAAATAGTATCTGTTATGAGTTACTTGTAGATACACTTATGGAATAATTATACTATATTGCACAAAAGTTAAATGTACTCTTATCGTCTGGCACAAACCTTCGCCAGCTCCTCCTCCTAAACAAGTGATCATATCTTATCACACATTTTACTTGGGCTGTGACACCAACTTGGATCCCACCCATCATTTCTTTAATTGAATAAACCTGCAGCTGCCCACATGCCTGGATCTGAAGGCCCAGCGTTTCAGCACCGGAGAACTACCCACCACCGTGAGACATGGCTTCCATAGGGCCCATCTCTTTGTTAATTCTCTATAGCACAGTTTGTTTGAGCGTTGTCCAACTTCAAACATTCTCAGAGCGAGTAGACTCACCTGAGGAGAAGAAAGGATGTCTGCTTCCTGGAGGACGGTGGCGCTTTAATCCAGCTCTTATAGAGAAATCCTCTTCAACTGGCCCAAGTACTCCAACTCATTATGTGCTAATGATCTCTTCACTTCTCACAAACTGTCGGCTTTGATTAGTGCAAAGTTTTGTCCATTCTTGAATTTCATGAGAATGACTTTCGAGTTGCAAGGACGTTAAGATGATGGCTAGAAAGTGATGAGGAAAGTCAGTAGAGGTAGTATAATAATAGTAGTATAAGTAGAAATGAATTGAACTACTCAAACTACGTGAAATAAAGATTGCTCCTGCAGTACTATTTGCAATAAACATTATATACCATAAAGATGTACTAAAAACTACTTCAAATGTTTACTTACTTGAGATTTTTTAATGTTCCTCCTCTGAGCAAACACAAAAATAAGTAACTCGCTATTGCCAAGTTTCCCTACTTTGCTGCCTGTAGCAAGCTGTTCTGATGACACCAGGAATACCCCAAATGTTTTTGTTTCACAGAGATGGCGTCCCTCCAGCTGAGGCTCGAGTGTCCGTTGGAAAAAAGGGGGAGCGATCTTATTTCTCTTTTTAATCTGCTAATTAACTTGACAGCATGACTAATGGACACGATCAGCTGTGTCCCGCCACAAATCTGCAATTTTACACGCTCCAATGTGGGATCCCGTTCACCACTGGGAAATGCAAACTAAATCAGGTCGACCCGGGATGGTCTGAAATGTCTGAGGGGGAAAAATACATTCTGGACATAAATAAATGAGGATTGAACTAAACGTTGCTTTTATTTGGCCATCTACTGCTGTACTGTTTATACTGATTGTCTTCTTGGTGTTCTCTGGTTCTCATATTTGGGTCTAATAGCTCAGAGGAGTCGGCTTGTCTCAGAAGCCCCTGCTGTACATCACAACCTGTCTCTGCCCATATCTGTCTGCTCTCCCTGCACTCTGCTTCCATCATTCCTATCATTAATCTAGCCGCCCATGCCGCTATCATGAATTATCTTGAATACCTGATTTAGCTGGGAGCGTTACACTTCACTGCACCCAGGCCTGTGCACTTAAAGCCCAACAAAAATATGCTATGGGAGACTTATCCAATTATTAAAAATGCCTAGTGAGTAGTTTTTAGAGCAATCGGCAACATCTGGCAGTAGAAACACATGTTGAATCCAGACGTGGAATACTGTGCCGATATTATGGGTTAGAAAAGCACTTAGAGAAACATCAGCTATTGGAAAAAATATGGCTGATAAAGGCAATTATCACACTTGATCATTCCACCACAATAAGCTTCTGAATACACTTTGTTTATTTATGCTATTCATTCTTCATGCTTCTTTTAAGTGTGGATTTATTGTATTATTGTCACAGACTTATTTCATTTTAAACCTACTACTTTTTAATCTGAGATCACATACAATATTTATAAATAAAAATGTTTAAGCAATAAAGTAAAAATATCACATCATAGGAACAAATGACGGCGATAGTAGAAAAAGCTTCAGTTGTAGTCATCTGGACTCAGTTTGAAAAAATAGACGTTTCGACTCTCATCCAAGAGTCATTGTCAATAACAGAATTTAGGTCGTGAATGAGGGATTACACCGACAAATGACGGCGATGTTGGGCTCAGTCCTCAAAAAAACATATTTGAGGTGTTCTGGTTAATCTATCAACAGAAACGGTGGTTGAGATACTCCTAATGGTGCACCATGTAACTTTTATGTTACTGCTTGTCACCATGGAGATGTTACTGCTTTTCCTGGAATGTACCAGAATATAGTAATAACTGAGAAAGACTGAGAGGAAGGGAGCAGGTGGTATAAATAGTGCAGGCTGAGGAAACTAAGATAACTAAACTTACATTCATAATTTTTGCTCTTTATTGTTGTAAATTACCCTGAAAAACAGACATTATTTCCATACTGAGCAGTTAGTTGGCCTTTTTTTCTCTCCATGAAATAGAAAAGTTTATTCTGTGAAACATCCTAGGTAAAGCAATAACATCTCCATGGAGACAGGGAGGTGGCGGGCCCTCCACCAGAAGTGGTGTACTGCAGGTTTAAAAGAGCATGCTTTTATATCAAACAAAGCAAAAACTAACTATCAGTTTTAACTGAACTAGTATTCAGATATCCAAACAGAATCCAAATGCAGGATATTTGCAATATTTTTCAAAATGAAGAATGAATCTTCTCTTGATCATGAAAAAGCTGAGAAATGATCTTGACAAGACCTTTTTTTCAGTGTGAAATGCTACAAAATAAATGCACAAAATAATCATTTTCCAGTCAAAGCAAGCGGGCCTGCTCCAGTTACAGATATTTACACAGTACAAAATAATAACAATGCTAATGTCAATAGAAACACAATAATGTCCCAATCTGATTATGCAGCCTGCGCGTGTGTGTCATGTGTGGAGCGAGCAGAAAATTACATTTGAAATTTGAGAAGTTGCCTGTGCCTGTGATGTATTATATTGGAGGGGGGTGCAGGTTGGGGGTTGAGGGGTTGAATTTAATAAACCCGCCAAAATTTTAAAATGCATATTGGACCGAGATAAGGTGGAGACTTTTTTTTTTCTAAAGTAATTATGAGGCTTTATTCATCCGTGCCATTAGTCAAACTGACAGCTGGTCCCTGCAGGCTGGACTGCCTCACCTATCTGCCATAATGAATGTTTACAACACACAGGTAACACAGTAAATATTGGACTCATCAATTATGGAGGGCCGAGCCAACTGGCAATCAAATCCCATGATTATTGTTGCCTTTGGGGCGGCTTGAATTGGACACGTGTGACGACAGCATTAATACAAAGACAAAAATACACAAAAGGAAGGTGCTTGTTAACATTATTGCGCACATTGTTGACAGATACAGCAGGAAAACAAAGAAAACCAGCATTTGAATGATAAGGTTAATGAGAGCATGTCGCTGTGGGTTCTTTGTATACATTCTCAGGTACTTTCATTGGCTAAAAACATGTTAATTCAATGACTTAAATTATCTCTTAAAAAACACGTATTTGAATGGTTGCTTATTTGTGAATGTCAATATGTCACCAATAAAAGTGTGTACTTTACCTAAGATAGATGCATTAGGGATTTGCATTTGGTGTAGAGGAGAATTAAAGTTAATGAACAAACAAACAAACAAACAAACAAACAAACCAACCAATTGATTTTTAACCAAAAAAGATTAATCGATTTTAAACCAAAACAGACACAACACTTTTTCTTTTCATCTAAGATCTATGGATGTCACACTGATATGGTAAATAGTAGCATTTATAAAGTACTTTTTTTTCAACCACCTTGCTTCACCTTAGGGAGCTGGAATCGTACCACAATTGGGGGCCAGTGGCTCTGACCGCACAACCAAAGAGGGGGATTCAAACCACAGACCTTCAGGTCAGAAGACGACCGCTCTGCCAACTACTACTGTCGCTCACACTGCAAATTGTGAGGAATTTAACGTTGTTAGACGGCGCACAGTCGCTCTATGCTCTGTCCTGTATCAATTAGCTGAGGCTTGTGCCACATTCTACCTGTGTTTTTGCATTTGTTAGTACATTGAAGTGAAATGGGGAACACACTATTCATGCCTGAACTTTTCAGCTGTTACTTTAAGGGATATTTGTGTTTATAATTGGTCACACGTTTGACAAAGATTGATTTTATGAGCAAAGTACCCACACTGTGACCAAGATTCTAAAAAATTAGACGCGCTTGATATAAATCGCAGCTCGTTGTTGGTTGTAAGACAGTTCTAAATTTGATATTTGTACAGGCCTCACTGTGAGACATACGACCCGCGATTTTGAGACACGACTCGAGATGTTTTGATCAGGAATCTTTCATCTGAAGGAGAATATCATGCAGTGGACACCGAGCTTTGGACTTAAACTTTTTTGACAATGTGATTAGCAAAGAACCAATGGAAAGATTTGTTGGAATAAATGGAATTAAAAGCTGAAGACTGTCCCTAAAAAAATCTGGTTGTCTTGGTTTTTATAAAATCAGTCATTTAATATTCAATCATTAATATAATGTTTCATTGTGTTCCAAATTTTCCCCATATTTCTGCACTATACTTTTCCAAAAACAGGCATAAATATTTATTACACTGTTATTATACAGTGCCCGGACAATGGCATTCAGAATGGCAAACAAGGGGCTTTGGGTCCTGTGCCGAAGCCGCTGTTCAACTTAATCAACACGGCAAGAAAAATGGCTTATGCTATGTATTTCTTTTACTCCATAATAGTGTGGAGACTTCATTTGTGTGATGCTCAACAGAACTGCACATCTAGACACGGTGGCTTTGGCTTTACAAACTTTTTGCTGATGTCTGCTTCTCTCTAGTTTTGACACCTTTCTCCAGCACATCCGTGGTTTGGACATCAGGACATAGAGCTGCGAGACGGTAAACTGACACTACATTTTTCCAAACTCCCTCATTACAACAAAGGAGTGCTGATATGGCTTTGAAACCAGCCATTTGTTCCAACTGGGGAGGGAAACTTTTTTTTGCTTGGTCAATTAAAATGTTCCTACGTGAGACAGGGCTGCAGGTGCTCGCGGATGTTGATAGCAGCCATGATCGTTGTTTCTGTGTTTTTCTTTTTGAGTTTACGCTCCCAAAACGTGGCTTATATTTTGCATTGTCAGTGTCCCGTAGGATGTGCTTGGGCCCCTGAAGAAAAAAGAGACTGGAGCAGGTGATGTTTCCACTGAGAGGAAATCAAACTGCAGTCTTATTCATACAATGCAATAGGGTGTCATTAACATGTAATTACACACTGTTTCGCTTTTAACAATGCCTTTGCTGAAAAATATAAAAAAATATATTATAAAATAGATAAAATTGCTTTCATAAGTTTACATTGAAAGCACAGTTTTAGAGATAACTGTGATTCCTATTCTTTTAGTGCAGGTGCAGGGACAAGAACGACATCACAAACTTGCTGATGCAACGATTCATAATTTTATGATATATTCACTGTTTGCTGGTGTACGTATAAGGAAATGTTGTACCTCTAGGAAAATATGTCCTTGGGTAAGCACTTCCTCATACACCAGCATACACGGACACTGAGGGCGAGTGGAGTGGTTAAGTGTCACATGACAGTGTTCACCTGAGGGAACTGCTATCGAACTGCCAACCTGAGCGCTCTACAAACAATGCTTTTTATTTCAGGAGCGAGATTTGAAACTTCGGATCAGTTGACTCGACAAACTTTCCTTTCAGCAAACAACAATCCACGGACAAAACAAAGTGTCTTTGGGGTTAAATAATTGCCCACATTATGTCACATTTGTCACATTTATGTGAATAGGCCCAGTAATTGCAAAGATATGAACCATGTTCTCCAGCTTAGTTTAAACTAAAAGGAAAATGTTGTGATGTCACGTAACCTATTCTTAATAATATCTGTTTATGTAATCTTTAGCATTTACCTGCACCAACTTGTCCTGGCATTTACATCATCAGCACTTAAATGTAATTAGAAGAGCATATACTGTACATATTGGAGGACATAGTCATTAGGAACAGCAGCATATATATATAGTCTGACTCCTCCTCCTCCCACCGGGACCAATCTATGTTTTTATGTTCAACACTTGTTACCTGTGTCCCACAGATTGTCTGGTACACACTGCGGCAGGAAGAGGAGGCTAAATTACACCAGCGCTTCAGGTTAACCCAATATAAGTGCAGCCCACAATATTAGCATCCAAAGTTTAGCAGAAAAAAGTTCCTCTGTTACTTTAAGAATTCATTTAAGAATTAACTTTAGGCACACTTTCGATGGCCATAATGACTCCATATTAGAATAGTGCTCCAGCTGCATTTGAGACACGCAGTGCACAAAGCTGCCGTGGGCTGGGAACACACACATACACGCATAAGCTAATAAATTGGCCTGACACACCCTTTGGCAGCAGTGTAGCCACCACAACCACATCCCCTTGCCCACAACTACTACTACTACTTCTAATTTTAGCTACGGACATTCAGATTCCTTCTGAGACAGGCTCTGGTCCGGGACAGAAAGCCTAAAAGAAAATAAGGATATGTTTTCTGGATAATGGATTAAATGGACTTCCTGCCGCTTCCCAGATGAAGAACATGTAGATGAAATTCACCTGGATAAAATCTGACAGAAACCAGAGAATAGCGCTCAAGCTAAGCTGCCATACTTCCCCCATCATAGTTGCTCCTAGTGCAGCATATAAGACCGTTGGTTTTATTTCTGTTCTGGCCATAAGCTATTTTAAAGAGGAACGTTTAAGCCTGACCTCGGCCTCTTTAACATGGACAGGGAGCAGACTCCATAACACAGGAGGAAAACAACAACAACAAGAACTATACTGTGTACCTATTGTACATTTAGAGACTCTTGGGACCACCATTTGACCAGAATGTTTCACAATAGGATGTTAAACTAAAATAGATCAGATCCAAACAGAGCAATAGCATCACATGGATACAAGCAGGTGGAGGACCCTCATTACAAATGTTACATAATGCTCCTTGAACTGGAAATTATAAAAAAGACGTAAAGCACACAACAAAGTTATTGCAACAGAGTTTCTCCCCACTTCTGTTTTATATATAAGTGAGTCTTTTGTGTGAATTTGGAACGATTACAGGCACAAGACTGTTCCTTCAAGACTCAAGTTTGTCTTAATAAGTGTCAACTTAGAGTGCCTGCTTCCTGCTTAAACGTATTACATTGCAGCTCTTGGCGTGTGCACATGAAGTAGGTGTTGTAGTTATAAAACTGACAGAACTAAAGGTTGAAAGATGGCTGTCCACTCACTCCCACACACACCTGGACACTGCAGAAGTGATTGACACCACCAGGCTCTGAATTTAACAGTGAAGATTTAACTTGGTAAAAGAGTACAGGCTCTGCAGGCCAAGCCAAAAGGGTGATGTAAAAGTAATCTGGAATGCAGCAACAACTTTGAGGGAAGATATATACACTGTCCCTGTAGGAAGGGAAATGTTTTCTCTTGCAGTTGACCCAGTTCACCTCAAGAGAATTAAGTGACTGTGGTGCAGCACGTGGGCACTTCTTGGGCCAGGTGGACGTTTGTCAGGAGATGGATTTGTGAATGTTTATGGCAGCTCATCTTTTTTGTTATACCTTTCTATAAGTTGTACGAGTTTGTTGTTCTACCATTTCATTTTTATTTTCTTCCTTCATTAGCTCTAGTCCAGAAAATACAAAATGTGTTTGTAGTTTGGGTTTCACGTAAACATGATTAAAGGGTGATCATGTTCACATGAAGAAGACGGTAATCATTTGCAAAACCTTTCTCGTAATGGTGATTTCATCTTTATTACAAAACATTGCCATACAACACAATAGCAAGTTTTTTTTTTGTTTTCCAATTCATGTTTAAGTTCTCAAGATGATTTTCCAATCAGAAAGCAGAATAAAACTTACATGCATGTCCAATGAAGCAACACGGTGGCAGAGTGGCTAGCACACACCAAACTGCTAGAAAGTTGCAGGTTTGTCGGGAGCAGTGGGTGCCACAACGCAGCACCCGGGTAACCATCTCTAGATCCTGAGCAAGGCTTGGTTAGGGTTATCATAGCTGGAGGTACTTGTTTTTGTGATGGGGGAAAGTAGAGTACCCAAAGGACACCCTGCAGACACGGTGAGAAACATGCAAACTCCACACAGAAAGGCCTGGTCAGTTCGGGTGACCTTCTTCCTGTGAGAGAGTGCTAGTCACTAGTCACTGTGCCACCTCCAACTGCAACTGTCCACAGGGAGTGGAGCTCAGGCATATCCACAATGATATTTAATCTAATTTGTATATCATCCACACGATGATTTCAAACTTTGTTTACGCATTTTCATTCTTAAAACATATCCATATCTTTTTTGTTGCAAGGAGTATGTCATTGGCCCACCTCTATATTGGTACGCATGTGCACATTCAGTACAGTGTTGCATTTGTGGTGCAAATTCTAACAACCGTGTTATAGCCAATTCAGTAAAAACTCCACTGCGAACAGTAATACTTCCACTGCGAACAATAAACATATTTGTAGAACCCAATACTGCTAAGTGCTTTTAGATCTACCATGTAAATGGACCAGAAGGAAAACTTGACAAAGACTATGGGTGAGACCCAGCCAAATCAACAGCTGATGGGAGAATTTTATTCATGGTGTAATGCTGCAGGAGCAATGGAGCGAGGACATTTTATCTTCCAAGCTTTTGTCATTGCTCTTACAGAAGAACTGCACCCATATATTGAAGGGAAACAAACAAAATGAGGGCACCTATCAATCAAGGTAAGGCTACGAAAAGCCATTGGCGTGTCGCATCAGGCTATATGTCCGGGATTTTAAATCCAATCACCATCCACCAACGCCCAAAATACATCTAGATGCTTTTTACTGAGTAGGAGGCTACAGATTTTGTTGCACGCTTTCACAAGCCCCATGGGATGCTCCATATTTTGGAGCTATCACTTTCCCAAACCAAGAGATCAAGCAGCCGGCCATCAACTTCATGAACTATATTAACAAAGATGGAACTGTGCATGACGCATGAGTCTTTGCAAATTCAGAAATACATTAAAGTTCCCATATCATGCTATTTTTTTCCCATTTAGTAGTCTACCTTGAGGGTATTTGATCAGAATAAGGGTGCAACACCTATAACATAATAGTTACAAAATATCACCCATATCTTGGACCCCGCTCACATACCCGCAAATGCAGACGGCTTAGTATGAGATTCGCCTCCATTCTGCATTCTCTTACCACGGAACAGCCTATGTATTACAGCGTTCAGAAGTGTCTTGTGTCCTCAAGTGTGGAAGCGTTTACAAAAACGATGCCATGTTCACAGAGAATGTTTTTGAAACAATCACTGTTTTGTGTCAATATTGCTCAAGAAAAACATCTATCCATCTTCTATTTGCAGGTGGAACTGGCAACTCATTCAGTTGTGATTGTAGTTCCTATTTTAAAACAGTAAAAGCTACATACCAGACGCAGACACTTCAAAGTGCATGTAACTTTGGTTTTAGGTACTGTGTGTAACCAGGAATAAAATGAATGAGTGGAAACTTTGGACACATGCATCAGCTCATAGGCAACAGACATTTCAGAAGGATGCTCATTGATTTGCCATATTTAACTTTAAAGTGAGCTTAAACTCGTGATGCAACTTGTCAAAGCAAGTACACATCAGGTCACTCTGATGAGACAAGACACGGCTCCCTGGTGATATTCAACTGCAGCGAGACATCAAATCGCCCACAATGCTGTCAAAACTTTTCTTTTGGCAAGAAAAGGTCACTAGACTCAAGCATCTGCAAGAAAGAAGGTCATTGAACCACCTTTGTGAACGCTGTTTGACTGAGTGGACCGTACCATCTGGAGATTCAATTTTGACAGACTCATTAGATGGTAGAAACTCTTCTCTGTAATATGCTAGTTTTACATTCTCACCTCCACAGTGTCTGTAACAGAAGTCATGTCAATTGTGTCAATTGTACTAGACAGACGGGCATTTTGAAAGTTGACCTGAGATGAGGAAAATGCTCTTGAATGCTCGAGACCATATGACACACACTTTATTTCTGATCCTGATTTGCTGTGACAGTTAAGTAAGTAACACAGCCAGCAGCATGGACCTTATGATGAGATCCAGACCTCATGGGTACCTTCATCTCTAATGACATTATCATTAATTTCAGCCTTTAGGGACTTTTGTTCTTGAATTAATTAGTCTTTAACACACTTGTGAAATGTGAAGTAAAATGAGAGAGTCTATCACTTATTTCCTAAAAGGCATCTTCATCATGAGACTGTTCGCTCTTTGTGACAAGGAAACCAAGTTGAATGTTAGAATGTAGCATGTCTTGATGGGTTTTCTGGGTTCGGGTTTCTTGAATCAACCATAATTGCTAAAATATCCCTGACCAATATCCAGGCTCGATATCTTAGTCTCACTACATCTTTCCTGCTACTCAGGTGGAAGTTGAGGGTGCAATCCTCAAGTGAACCCTGTCGATTTGTCTCCCTGGCCTTTCTGTGTTACTGTGGGTGCTCCAGCCTCCTTTGATTATCTAACATTTGACATCGTTGAATTGGCGAGTCTAAGTTGCCTGAAGTGCCTGATGAATCTGAGATTTGTTTAAATGGGCTCCAGTCATCCAAAACCAACGAAGATAATGAGCTGAAGAAGATGAGTATTTGCTGCATACTTTTTCCAATGTCCCGATTTAACCTGTAACCCAAAACAAACTTTCAAAAATATTTCATAAATTACAGGCTTTTTAAGCAAACTCCAACATTTCTGCCTGGCATTAACACCTTCTACCAAAATCTGTTCTGTGACAACACCACATTGCTTCAAACATAGTGGAAAGGTTTCAGGTTTCCCTCTTCTCTTGTCTGAGCTGCAGGAAACCAAGCACTGACAGACATCAGCATCCGAATCTCACTGAACACAAGAGGATGTGACAGCTGTAAAAACGAATTTATCCAATTTGTAAATCGGCATGGAGCTTAGATGTCATCATTGAACAGTGCTCTGAAATACACCACAGCCATTCTCAGTATGCACAGTGAACCTTTTCCCATTTTATACAAACGCAGTACTGAAAAGTTGCCATGATGTGTCAAATAATGCAGAGCAAGCATTTTTTACCGCCTGTTCTCGTTATATATTATCTCTCTCTCTCTCTCTCTCTATATATATATATATATATATATATATATATATATATATATATATATATATATATATATATATATATATATACATATATACTGTGGAGGTGACACTTTAGTCCAACCTTTTAGTGAATGTTTTGCAGACCAACCTCAGGAACATTTCCTCAGCTCTTGCCTCTAATTACTGTTAAACACAGGGTTAGACCAGGAGACTGCAGTGCACAAACACTACTCACTCCACCTTCAGTCTCTATTTCACATTAATTTCTCAAAGGCCTTTATTTTTGGTGTTTTTCTGCTTTTGTATCACCCATGGACCAAATCTTTTTCCTGGTAAAACAGGCTGCTGTTGGCACTTTCAAATGCAATGAAAACTAATGACCCTGGGTTGGCTGTTAGCTAACTGGTGTTAACTGGTGTTGTGTGAACTTTCAGGGCAACTTCAAATATATATATAATATTGCAAACTGACTCATACATAAGGATTAGGCCACACATTCTTAAAGGTACACAATCTAACCTTTCTTGTGAATGGTCCGCCGACTGCTTGTCTCATGGAGGTTTTATTGCTTTGCCTAGAACGTTCCACAGAATCACTTTAAATAAATGGATTTTTCATGTAATAATTTACAGCAATTTTTGTCATTGCTAAAAGGTGCTTGTCTCTATAATGGAGATATATACATTTTATGCTATTCTGTGGAACATTTACAGCAGGACTATTCAACCTAAGGCCCGAGGACCAAATCAGGCCTGCAAATTGAATCCTGCCCATGACCCATCTTTCAAACATAATTACTGGTCTAATTCTGGGTTAGCACTAGATTAGACCTGGTTTGGTCTTGGGTTTAGTCCTTGTTTGATTCTGGATTAGTCTTGGTTCAGACCTGGCTTGTACTAGTTCTAATTTAATTCTGGTTCAGTTCTGGATGGGCAATTTTGCAAAGCAATGTTTGTGAAGTATTTTGTATGTTATTTCTAACAAAAATGTAATCGAGCAGTAGTTATTTTATTGTAATTACACAATTGATTGAAATTGTGCAACCCAAAATGCTGTTACAGTGGTTGCCTGTTTGGCACCTCTGGCCTAGAGACCTTGACCATCCGAAAAATCTGGCCCTCCAAAAAACACTGCAAAAAACTTACACAACACATTACACACATTACAAAACTTACTTCAATACCAATTGTCATTTTGTTTCTGTCAATTTATAGTATCATCAGAGAAACTATTGTGTATAAAAGGTGAAGCTTTTTGCCAAAGAAAATACATGAGCATCGAACAAACAGAAAGTGGCACAGGTAAAAATAAACCTGAGCATTCATCTAGTTCAAGGGGATAATAAGAAGAAGCAGAAAAAGATAGAAAGTCCAGAAAGTCATATGTGAAAGTTCCCACAGCTCTTCTTCTTTGCGCTACAATATGCTCAGTCGATTCGGGATGGACCGTCACGTACGTCCTTTTAAAAACCAGCACGCCCAACATGGCTATCAGCTTTCCTTCAGCCGCTGTCTATCAATGTCATACTGGATCGACAATGCAGAACCCTTCTCTCCGTTTCTCCTCGCTCCCCCGCTGCACGCCGCCGAGCCCCCTTCTTCCATCTCAGCGGGCCCGACTCTGTATCTGAAAAAACAATAAAAGAATGTAAAAAAAAAAATGTACAGGGCTATTGTCAAGGGCATGTGCGTGAACTCAGGTGTGCAGTGTACAAGAGTTATTTATTTATTTGAGCAATACGCGCATGGATCAATAGGAGTATTCTGCTGCAAAAAAGGAAAAAAAAAGGGCCGACTGTTGAGACGGTGAGAGAAGAAGCCTGACGCGATCCAGGAACTCGGTCTTTGATGGTCTTCACTATAAAGCATTATTGTTCTTGTTGTGATGAGGAATTACTTTTCACTTAATTTAATAACCTAATGGACAAATAAAAACAAAATTAGTTGTTAATAATTAAGGAAAACACACTTGTTCCTGTTATTTTGAATGCATGGACTGTCAGTATCCATGTCCGGTTCTGTATCAAGTAGGAGTAGTTTTATCGTGGTTTAAAGCTTTTCTTTGCTATTTCTTTCACTCACACAAGGATCAACCATTTTGTCACTGCATAACTGTTTCTATGACAAGAAGATTTGGGTTTCACACTTAAGGTGGACTAAAAAGTGCACTTCGCTCGCCTTTAAAACCCGAAAGTCATTTTGAGTTCTGTGATACCACGGGAACTCAAACACTCATATCACAGCTGAAATAGGCAACAGGGAATAAAGAGGCCATCAGTGTGACCCCACGCCCTTCCATCTCTCTTTCGGCAAGAACACCTTTCGGTTTCACTTACACCACGACTCACATAAAATATGGGCTCCATCACAAGCGAGGACGACAGGCCAATATGTTGGATGTCGTTCTCACTGGAGAGAAGCTCCGGTGCCATGGCGCCCCATAACAATAGACTGTAAAAACATTGAGTCTGCAGGGAGGACATTTTGGAAGACAGCTGACTCTCTTCAATACTCTTATTACACTATGACATTAAATCTCAGCTTGAGTGTCAGATGAGCTTGCAATCCTCCTTTGACACTGCGTGAGAGTGCGCCGCTCAAAAATAGGCAGAAAGAAAACGTTGATCAGTAATAGACTTCAATTTGGAACGGTTGATTGGAGATACTAAACACAAGCTTCTGTGTGATAGACTAATATGCAGTTGTGTGTTTTTTTACTGTGCATTTACTTTGGCATGTCAGGCCAAAGGTGCATTTGTGTTTTGATGGTAACGATATAATGACTATTTTCTAGCGCAGAGTTGAAATGTCACACTTTCACTGCCCATTCTGTTCAAAGACTTTTATTTCCACCTTTCTGGCTTCACTTCTATTGCCACTTCTCAACTTCTCGGTGTACTTTTGTAACAATTTCGGGCACTAATTCTACCTCGTCAGACTGCTATACGCGCTCGAACAATCGCTTGTCCTTTAAACTTGTAATTAAAATGATTTGACTGTTTATGCATTTTAAACAATAGCTGTCCATCTGCGGAATATCACTCATTAACACATTTGTTTCACAGATACAAGAAGAATGTGTGGACGGATCCTGAAGCCCACAATGGAGAGTGTGACTTTGACAAATGCACCAAACAAAGTGTCCACGCGCAAAATAAGGCCAAATGTAATATGTCTTACAAAACAACTTATTCTGAACAGACAGTGAACCCTTTAGACTCAAACTTCTACTGGGTTGTGCTGTATCACACACAGTATTCAGTATTGATGATGGCACCATATCCCTTGACACACAGTATCATCAATACATAAACATGATTCTTGCCACTTTATAACGCACACTTGTCAGGATCTGGGCCGCTTCTATCTCAGGACTTGTAAGATGTTTTGTTTATGGTTGATTTTAGTACTTGACAGACCCATTTTACAATCCAGACAGGAGGAGAGTGTGAGAGTGAAGCAGCGGCCTCCCGTCCAGACTTCTTATCAAATTAATCAAAAGAAAACAGTTCTTTACCGCCTGAACTGGAGAAGTCATTACAGGATTTACTTTGAGAGACAGTGCATATTCACACACTTCTAAACCCTTGACAGTTGAAAGAAAACACAACTGATGTCAGACATGACCTAATATATAATTGAGAATTGAGCAAGTTTAAGATTATTGTGATAATTTGTTGGACATATGTTTTAGTCCTGTCACATCTACAGGTTTTTCTCACACATTGTTAAACATTTTTAATCAGAATCAGGAGGCTAATTTATGTGATCATACTTTCTGTAATTTACTGTATGCACCAGCTAACACGTTGCTATGGGAACACTGGATAGCTGAATGATCATCTGTGTAGTGTTGACTTTACTTTTGATTGCATTCCCGTATTTGAATACAAGGCACTGGTTATTTAGCATGGCATCTGTGCAAAGAAAAAAATGTTATGTAAGAATACAGTTCCAATCTAAACTTTTTACATAACACAGACAAGAACTTGTTTGAGTGCTTAGAGACATTTGGACATGTGCAATTGAATAAGTATGTTTGTAATGGAGGTCTGGTGTCCACTGACAGGCTATCAAAACATCTCCAGAACTCTGCTTACTGGACGTTAGATGATGTTAGAGTTGTCTGTCTAATTCGGTTGTTTGTGAACCGATGTAACACAAAATGCACAAAATAGGTTTGTTAAGATGCTAGAATTCTCGATATCATAATTATAATTTAAATAAAAAATAAGTAAAGCTTTTTGACAATAGATGACAATGACAATAGTCATTTTTCGCATAACAAACCCTGTTCTCATAAACTAGCACTGATAATGCTCAAGATCATTATAGAATGGTTCAGAAAAACACATTTTATACGTTTTATTCTTGAGTTTTATCTAATTTTGACTGTTTTAGTGTCAATTGCATCTGACTTTTGATACTTTTGACAACACTATAACAAAATGGAAAACCCCAGGATGCAGTTAGCCTACTGAATGTAGGTCAATTTACATTTTGGAATATCTACTTTATTCATATTTCTATTACAGTTTAGCATTTTTTTAAATTCATTTTTATTCCAATCCCAGTTTTGGATATATAGGTTTCATTCACGTGATATCACAACATTCCACCAGTCAAAATGTGGCCCACCATCTGAGGTCATGACATCATCAAGTTCACGACTGCACCAGGAAGGCTGGGGCTTCTTTGCAATAGAACACTTACCCTATTCAAAGGTTTCAGTTACAAAGGTTTGAGGAGCCTGGGCAGAGTGAAATTAGGCTAAAATGTTAAAAATGTCTGCAAGTAGGCTAACATTTATTTGCATAGTCATGCAATAATATATGAACTAGCATTAGCCAGCTGCTAACAATCTGAAACAGCTCAACGCTCAGTCTGGAGGGATTTCTGTAAGTCCAAGGGTCCCTCCTGTCCACAATAATCCATCTCTGGCAACAAATGGGTTCTCAGGTCTGGGGATATTACAGAAGAAGAATCCTTTGTTTTGAGACTTCCGTCCTCAAGATGGCAGTAGTGTAGATTATGTGACATCACTTCGTACCCATGAAAAGACCATCATGTGTTTTGTCAGAAGAAGAATGGGAAAATATATGTACTTCTCAATGGAGGACCACAGAGTCACATGTCTGGAAAGAATTATGTTGGAAGAACGTGACCCCCTTTCTCTCATCACACTGCTCACTGATCATGTGTTCTGGGACTGTCCTGTTGCACAAAAATATTGGACAGAAATTAACAAAGCATTGTAGACTCTTTTTGACACCACCATCCCACTCAATTTCAGAACTATGTATTTGGGCTTCAAAACCCCTGCCATGGACACAATAAATGGATACCTTTGGAACATACTTTTGGCGGCTGGGAAAAAGGTTGTTAAAAAATGTATGACACAAGTTGCACCTTCAATCAAGAACTGGACTGGGATTATAATGGACATACGGACAATGGAAAAAAATACTTTAGACTTAATTGACACATTTAACAGACTTTCGGTTTGGCCCCTTTTTTTCTTTTTTTTAATGTACTGTGATTTTTGTGGATGCTATGTGCTACCTGTGCTCATTGTTGTTGTTGCTGTTGCTGTTGTTGCTCTTTGGTCTTCCTCTGTGGTTTGTGTTTCTTTTTTTTTATTTTATTGAAAATAAAGAAGAAAATAACAAAAAAAAAAATAAAAATGATGCGACACCTGATGGAAATACATTTTGATAATAGCCTATTATCAGGTGGTGCTGGAGGTACCGCCCGACACAGACAAAGCAAATCTTCCCTGGACCCAACAATTACATACATACATTTTATTTTTCAACACATTTTTATTTTTTATTTGAACTTATCGCGTAGAAAGTATTTCTTGCACTTGTGTGTAATGAATCAGTTACAGAGTGTACAGTCTTTGGACGTGTGATGACTGTATCTTTATTGTCGGAATATAAAACTTACAAAAGACCTACTTTCTGTGCCTCAAAATGAATACCGTATATAAGTTGGTGGTGGGAAGGACACGTCTGGGCCCTCATACACATTTATGGGACGTGGTTTCTCTTTTATGCTATAGCTGCACACACCTTTATGACCTACAGCTTACTTACTGAACAAGAAAGTCTTTAGGGAAATACTATGGGATAAATTAGTCTTGTATGCCGGGCAGAAACACATTTGATAAATCGCTTCTGCCCTGAAATGGCTCCACAAAACTCAAACCATTATGTTGCTGTAATGAACCTTAAAAAAGCTGGGGAATATATTCAAGTGTCTAGCTGATATTTGCATACAATAAGAGAATCTTTGGGGAAAGTCAGTCAATTTGATTTGCTTTGGAACATAATAACAAAATCTAAAACTATTTTGATGCAAGTATTCGGTTGATCATAACATTTTGTAGCCTGTTTAACCATAATTTAAATTCTCTTGTGTTGCAAAACTTTTTGGTTCCCACAACCTTCTTAAATGCAACACTTGAAAGAAGGAAATAATTGCACAAGTTTAAGGAAAAGCGCTTGAAAAGTGGCCAATAAAATGCACTTTGGTCTTTAGAGTGTACAGTAGATGTGTTTCCGTATCACACACTGATTACATTGCTTAATAGTCTTGGCTTCACCTCATGTTTTACAAGCATAAACGTTCCCAGCGGCCTGATAAATCACCGCCATATTGAGTCAGATTGCACCAATGGGCCGCTGCCATTCCCATGTTTCCAATGTTGGAGTAGCAGACCTGACCTCCAGCCAATACAAATACAGATCATTTCCTGGACGGGTTGCTCACATTCTCTCTGTAAAGTAGCACAATTAAGTATCGGGCCTTTAAATAGCATTGAATTCATGTTGGAACACTGAAAGGCACTTTAAATGGGATTACTGTATTCACTTGCTCTTTGAATGGATGTCGTTCACTGCTTTATTCATGTTGGTCAATTGCATTTTTCTGTTAGTTATGAATGTTATGAACGATAGCGAGAGTTGTAAAGGCTTTATATTCTCAGTAAAAGCAGTAAATGTTAAAACATTGTTGGGGAAAAAAGGAGCTCTGAAAAGGTTAGCCCAGACAGCTCAACACACAGCTCGTTATATGAACACTTCACTTGTCTCAGGTCTTATCTACGCTTACTGCTATCAGCGAAAGTAAACACTGAATAATACCTGGATCATCACTGTTTTTTTTTGGCTCTTTTTAGATAGAAACAAGACAAACTGTAGTGAGGACTTGAGCTTATATTTATACTTATACTCCAGTGCAACTTATATATGTTTTTTTTTTTCTCTATTATGCTCTATTTCTTCTCTTACCCTAACCCTATTATGGCTGGTGCGACTTATACTTATAGTGACTTATAGTCCGGAAAATGCGGTAGTTTTGAGGATTTTAGAAAACGTTAAAATAATGAAATTCCTTCTGTTTTAATTTTTAAACTAGAAAGCAATTGGGCACTGGCAGTAATTTTACAGGCCAAACGTTTTGAATGGTCTGGGCCGTGAGGCTGCTCCAATCAATTTGGACCGTGGACAGAAGGGGCGTGCCTTATCCAGTTAATATAATACATCCATCCCTCTGACCTCTTGTGCTTCAGGATCACTGGTGTTTTGGTCGTGGCATAGAATAGGTCACGTTCAATGCTCCATGCGAGCAGGTAACTAAAACAACAACTATTCCTAAGCCATTTAGTTCTGAACCTAGCCTCTTCAGTGCACATGCTCATTGTGTGTGGAGAGCAAAGCATTATGTCCCCAAGACATGTAAAAGAGAAGATCTTCTGCGGTATGCGTGCACTGTGCAGCTCTAGTTTATTAGAGCCTAACTATTTCTCCGGTTTAAAGTCAGGTTAGACTACACATTTCACATTTTTGCCTGTTTGTCCATTTTTGTAAAGTTTATAATTGTGCGTCCTGGTTGGTCATGAACAGCAAATATGACGTAGGTAGAGGGTATTATTATTATTACACAACTGTTACCTAGCAACTATACTGAAAAAAGAAAAACAAATCCATATCAATTACACAATATTTATGATTTGACAAACAATAATATCATAAAACACCTTTATTTTGTTGAACGATCATTTAAATTGTCAGAAGTGTGATAGTTAAGTGTAAATTGTTTTCAATAGCACGTTGTATATTTATGACATCACAGAGGGATTTTTAGAACTCAGCTCTACTTCCTGTAATTTTAAACTCTTTGGCCCTGTCCCAATACTTGCACACTTCAAAAGTGTGTTCACGACGAGCCGCTGAAGTGTGCAAAGTGTCCCGATTCTTAGAATGTTTTGATCTGCACTTCACTACGGGCTCTCGTTGAGCGATGTGGACCACAGGCAAGTACATTCCCAACAAAGCATTTCATTGTAATGTTTTCAAACCGTGCAAGGTTTCTGCCCTAGCAACATAGCTGCAACAGGAAAAAATGGAAAGGAATGTCTTAACAGTTAAACGGATTATATTTTAAATACATTTGGGACTGTCCAGCAACAACACTCTAAAATTATTAAACCTGTTCTCATTTGTTTGAGGCCAATATTCAAATGATCCAAACTAAACTGAGCTATGGCTTTGTGAATAATTTAACTGAGGTTTTACAACACACTCACTTTACAGCTGTTTTAAGCAGCTGTTTGTCTTTACCACATTCACAATGCTCTGAAGTGTGGATTGTCCCAATTCTCATGTTTACCTTATTGTGTGCAAATGTGCACTTACACACTTAGTGCACTTTCAGGAAATGCACACTTTTGTCAAGTGATCAGAAAAAATCAGAACAATTATTTGAATATTTAATTTAATAATTTAATCAAATCAAAGTAAGTAACAAGGGCATTTGTTTGTCATATATATATATATATATATATATATATATATATATATATATATATATATATATATATATATATATATATTATATATATATATATATATATATTTATATATATATGGTCACCTCAATCTTAGAAAAAAAGGTCTTAAAAAAGGTTAAGGTTTAAAAGGTTTTCAAAATATATACTGGGCCTATATAAAACATAGCGCACATCATGGAACAATAAAATATTTCTCCTGACCCAAATCATGAGTTCTGGATAGAGCTGGGTCTGCTGCACGAGCTGGAGAAAAGGGAGCAGCCGATGAAATCATGTTTGAATGAAATAGAAACGCGGCCGCACAGCGCTTGCATGTGTGGCCGTTCACACACTTTCATATTCCTGCTCTTGCAGCTATAATAGAGCATTGTAATGAGGTTAGCCTGGCTCTGCTGAGGTATTTTGCTGTCCCCTCCTCTGGATATCATCTGAAACACATTAGCGGCTAAACCCTCAGAGGTCACTAGTCTTTTACTCTGTAGCTCTGGGCCAGACTCAATATTAACTCCATCGCTGGCAGCAGACTTAAGACTCTCGCAGAAATGAAGAAGTCCCTTAAGTCCATAATTCTCCTTTGGCTTTCAATGGCATGAATTTGCTCAGAGGGAAATAAGTGGATAATGTGCTGGAAATGTATGTAAAACCTGAATAAAAGATTTATAATTAAATCACTCTGGGCTGGCATCTGTTGTAGAAGTCACCAGAAACGATGGCTGCAAAAGCACCTTATTAAAGGTGCACTATGTAACTTTTCTGGGGGTGATCCTCTACTTATTTGTTTCCACAGAGATATTGTCTTGCCAGAAATGCTCCACAGTGTGAAATTAAACATACATATTTAACATTTAGTACGTCACAAATCATTTCGTCACATAGATTCTCACTGTATTACTCGCCACAGACCTGACCTGTAACTTGACTTGGTGTTCCTTGGTGTCCCCTGCTTGTCTCCATGGAGATTGATAAGTTTAATACCATACCATGGAGCATCATCATGGAGGCATGGAGGTGGCTGACCAGAAAATATATATAGTGCAGTACAGACTTATGTGGCATGAAAACAAAGAAGACCTTGACCTCAAATTGCGACACTATTTGAATATAATGTTAATGATATTACACAAGGCACAACCTCAGCTTTTGCAGAGTCACGTACATTTGCACCACGGCCAGAGGCAAGGCAAGAAAACATGCAAGCAAATTCTAAGCTTGAATCTCCCAGAATCAAGACCAATTTTAATGATATGTAATTAAGGCCTAAACAATTTCTCCCCAACGGATACAATTAATGGGGAACGTATTACAGGCTATGGCACCCATGGGGGTAATACATTCATACTAATCTCATGCTGTCAGCCCAGGGGCTTCACTGCTATTGAGACGCCTTCATATTAAGGGCATGGGCAGACAGGAGGTAAAGAGTCCAGGGAGTTAAAATTAGAAGTATGATAAATTACCAGCCCTGTTGCTTGTAGAATCGAAATAAATGACAATTAGAAAGTTCACAGCAACAGGCAAAAGCTGTGTGTATGTGCTGTTCTAAAGCATTCCCATATGCATTCCCAGCTTCCTAAATATTCAGAATGATGAGTTTAAAATCACTTTTCACAATTTTCTGACGGGACACCTCCCTCTTCGCGAATGGTCTCATTTCTACCCAAATATATGCTTTTAGGCAAGGCAAGGCAAGTTTATTTGTAGAGCACAATTCAAAGTGCTTCACACAACAGGAAAAATGCAATAAAATCACAAAGAAATTACAGAAACAGAAATACAATAAAATTAACTAAATAAAAAATACAAAAACACCTAGCCACAATACATCTTTACTGTGGCATAACAGATTTAATTTTATATCATGCAAAAAAGTCCTTTTATTTCTCTTGTGGATCAGTTAGTTTGTCTAAATCAGAAATTGATTGAAACATATTTCCCAATAAAGTTAATGCTGTAAATGTACTTGTGGACTGGAACAAAAAATTACTACCAGGAACTGTAAAGTTGAATACGTTGCTCAAGGACACATCAACAGTTTGTGCTTAGAGAACCAGATTCACACCCACCTTCCAGTTTTAGTGCAAGTCTGTCTGCTGCGTCCAATTCCAAACGCTGAATGAAATCAACCAATTACAATTGTACTTTTGCTTCACCATCTCTTTGTCTGTGACGTTAAGACTGTAAAAAAAAACATTATCGGCATGAATTCCAGGAATCGCTCCTGAACATCCACAGTTTTATGCCTCTTTGACTGTCCACATGGGATCGGTGGGTCATTCAAATGTGTAGACAGACAGAATCACCCTGTCCGCATAATGATTTTGTATCATTGGTGTATGACAAATCACCACTTTTGGTATTGTGGTTGCATTAATTGCTCGCACACAACCAGCTCCATTACCCTTGCCTGGGTGGAGTTAAAAGCGTGCCAATAAAAAGAGCTCCTCAAATCTTTAAGTCTGCAGACAAACTGGAGACAGCGGCATTGACGAAAAAGTTAATGTCAGGAGTGGGCGGATGATTGATGATGGCCTACCTGGAATCTCCGAGTGCATTCAAACGCTTCGACCGCACAACAGACAATCTAACAGGCCACAATAGTTCATGTTGTAGGAGGATGAATCTCCCAGAATGCTGAATGTAAAGAGTTTATGTCCTTAGCAATGGCTCAACATGTACAATCAACACCATTGAACTAGTGGTATGTGAGGTACACTGAGAAATAATGTGTTTAAATCATAACATTACCACAACATGTAACAGATAACACAAAACAGTCAAAGGAGCACCTTTCAAATCTTATTTTTAATCAGATAATTATACTTATTTGAGACAAAAAACAAACAGGCATTTCTGTTAAAAACACTTCATTATAATACCAGACGTGTGAAATCACGAGTACATTAATTAAGTCATTCAATCATTTGCAATCTAACTTTATGGATATGGAATCATAATAATACATTAAGGTATTTTTACGAATTCAAATAAAGCGAAAAAGAACATGCAATCAAAAACCAAAACATAAAAAATAAACAACGAACATTAGATTTGACTTTAAATCGAGTTGAAATACAAAAAGGCTCGTTTGAAAAAAGCTTATTTGATTTGAACAGAACACATTTCTCTAGATGTTACATATAAACACACTAAAAGCTTAGACCACCCAACGGTCAGTTCTACCCTAACACTTAAGTACTTCCTCCAACACAATCTGCTCAAACATACCAACAGAATGAGCCTCTCTGGTACTCGAGTGAACTTATAACCCGATACACTCGGACTGTACTTAACGGCAACTTAAAACAAAAGCACGTCACTGCACCAATTATGCAGCTTATTGTCTTGACTTTAACCCGGCCAATTAACTGAGTGGATATCTTTATAACTGTTTCCTTATGCTCCAGCATCCCTCTGCACATCCTGTTGTTGTTTGCATTAATGTCAGATATGCTCACTTTCAAACTCTGCAGCAAAACACTGTCTACACGTTATTAACGGTTAAATTGCCCCATGTATCCGCTCAAAGGCAGCAGAGGAGATGCATTCGGTGGGGCTGGCCTCCTAAACGTTGCACTAATGGCTTAAATTGCTTTCAGATTGAATGACCAGAGCAGAAAAAGAGAGAGAGGAAAAGACAAACAGTGTTGATGAAGTGATGTTAAACATGTATTTTATCTCACCAGCGACACAACTAACCATATGATGCCATTAAGCAGGTAAAATTACAGTTATGGGCCAAAAGCTGATAATAAAGACATCAATTTCTGAGCTGGGGAGGAAAAAATATGACTGTTGTAATGTGGCCAAGTTCTAAATCAGAAGCGCTCATGCTGCTGCTTACAGATATAGGTTAATGACAGGTTACACACTTATTTACACACTCACTTACTCAGAGAACGTTCATGTTTTTAAAGAGCAGGCCCAAGAGCCATAATTTTAGCTTAAACTGTAAAGCACTTTATGTCTTGTTTTTGTATGAAAAACACTTTACAAACAAAGCTTGATTTGATTTATTTACTATAGTAACACTTTCATATTTCATATTTAGCTTGCATTTGTACTGACCATGCATGTTATCCCTCCAGTAGTGTAGTAGAAAAGCGTGAAAACCATTTGCACTTGACACAGAATGCTTCTATAAATGAATGTGTGGTGAGGGTAAATACATGGTGTATGTAGCCTTGAGAGAGCTCATGTCAAAGCAGCGCTATAGGGCAACATACATTGGCCTCGCTGTTAGTGTGAAGTCTTCACTTGTTAATTGTTGCTAATTCATTAATACATAATAACAAACACAAATATGAAAATAAAATGTGCGTGGGTCATATGTATTTTTTTTTTTTTTAATAAACTACATTCAATTGATAATTTATTTTCAGTGTCCAAATAAGGTTGTAATTGCAACTTAAAAAAGTTGACTAGTTTGCAACTATTCTTTCAATTGGTCGAATAGTCAAATAAAACTGAGGACTGAAATCTTAGCTTACCCTTTGACATAAACAATATGTATCAATAAAGTGTATTAAAAAAAAAAAAAAACTTTTTTTAAAACTTTTTTTTCTACTTTCACAAAATGTACTATTTAAAAAAATAGTCACAGATTGTTTATTGTTTTTGGACATTTTATCTCTTTATCTGTTTTTATTATAAAACGTTTTTTAGCACGTGTCCTGGAATATGGTAATAATTATTACAATGTGATGACGGCATTTTAGTTGTGGATTATTGTGATTAATCATTGCAGCCCTTTTGAAATATGACATTATATGACATTAAATGTATTGTTGTCTGTTTTTGATCATCACCATTGGTAATATTTGCATGTTTTATTTAAAAGTAAAAAAAATACCTTAAACTTGACAATACAAAAGAAAACCAATATGAAAAAAGAGGCCGACAGGGACATTAAACGGGATGCAATATTCAAGTTGAGTCATTGAGGGAGTTGGAGAAACAATAAGGAATAAAAAACTAATTGTTTTTGATATTGAATTTATTTGAATTCTATCATAACCTTTTCGTCGGAATTACCATGAAAAATAATAAAGGGATTCCTGTGATTTGTTTTTGTTATTGCGGACCCTTCTCAAGATTAACACTGTGACCGAAACACAACGCCGCCGTGCATAACCAAGAATATTAAAAAGATGAAAGTTATATTATTAAAGTTAGTTCAAGCATGCCCACATCAAAAGAATATATGGGCGTTGTGCCAAATTAAAGGATAGTCTCAGTAATATACAACAATCCACGGCTGAAATACGAGGACATTCTCTTGTAGCTTTTCCATCGTGTCGGAAACCAGCATCTGTGTCACATTACCGCCACCAAAACAAAGCAGTAAACACGCTGTATTTAAGATGGAGGCACTTTACATATTCCTCTGAGGCCCGTATGATCTGGGATAGCACAATCAGACTGACTCGTAACATCCCCGGTGGTAATCAGAAAGATATATTGCAATCATTGTTGCCTAGCGTGACGCCTGCTCTCGGGGAACAGCGGGAGGTCTCCAGATCACACGGCGAACACTTCACCCTCTACACACTGAATCAATGCCTTCTGATCACGCTCTTATCAATAAACATGGACACTTAACTTACGTGAACTATAGCAACGCTCTTAACAGTGCGCTGCCGTGTCATTGTTTTTTTTTATACACGCCCATGTAAACAACTATGATTATGTATTTGTAATATTTAAAACAACAGCTGTTTTTGTAGTTCCGTAATTTACCGTACTCAAAATTGTATCAGCACACAATTTATTATGACTTGAGTAGAGGGTCTGTCAGCTGCCCGCCTCCATGGAGATGTTCCACAATATGGCATTAAATTTACCGTATTTTTTGGACTATAAGTTGCACCGGAGTATAAGTCGCACCATCCAAAAAACGCATAATAGAGAAGAAAAATAACATATATAAGTTTCACTGGAGCATGAAATGTGTGAAAATAACAAATAATATCACGTATAAGTCGCTCCGGAGTATAAGTATGTAAATATAAATGTAAGTGTAAGTCGCACCTCGGCCAAAACTATGAAAAAAGTGCGACTTATAGTCCCAAAAATATGGTATTTATTTCCATTGAGATAAGCAGGTGGAAGATGAGGAGTCTTATTTATAAAACATATACTGGTAGTAAAAGTGTGCGTACAGACAAAACACAAACTTCAAAGTTACTCTTCTCTCTGAGCTCTGGTTCTGGTTAAGAGAGGAAAATACACATACACATAAGGTCTCATGTTAATTTAACTATACAAAACACTACTTTTCCCCAGTGACAATGACGGTATAGCCATAATTTCTCCATTTACTACTATCACAGCGCTGTTTTAGATAAATAAATGGGCCCCATTCAAGTGGTGGACATTTCATCATTAATCTCCAGGGAGGCAGGAGACACGGCAATATCTTTTTCTTCCATTTCATTCCAGTCCATTTCACAAACATTAAAATGTTACCGAAGACACAAGGAGAGAACACAACATCTATTCACAGCGTAGAAGAGACACAGAGGAACATAAAAAGACGGGAAAGCAGCCATTGTCAGCAACAGTAAAATGTAAGCTCAGAGCTGTTCCATTGTTTGAGTGGAAAAGGTGAGCCAGGGGTAACGATATCTGGAGCATACTGTGTGTGTGAACAATGTGTTTTATCATAGCGGCGTAATGTAGTCAGTCAGACCTTAAAGAATATGCCATTGCCCTTTCAATGCTCTTTCTGCCTGCGTTTTTATTACAATTACCGTGTGTACAAATACATCAAAGCTTAAAGTGTTGGCAGAAATGCAGGTTCATGGTATGACAGCAGAACTATTTTACTAACTACTAACAGGCTTTAGGCTTGCTGCCCACTAAAATATTGTCAGCCCAACTTTGGCGTGATTTGGCGCTGCACGAGTTCAGGGAGGTGTGGCCTGTAGCGCTTCTTGTGAGCAATTATTTTTTGTAGAGCTCCTCGTGTCTTTGGGGTCAGTGCGATTCTGTTTCCTCTATTTGTTAAGTCGCAGCATTAAAAACCTCAAATGTAAGGTTCAAACGTGTTAAACGACATTTAATAATTGTCCTGTTCCAAGTAATCAATTTTACAACTGCCAATCAGAGCTGCCAGACTGCACCAGACTCCCGTGGAGAACTCAGCATTTTCACAGTTACGCATTTAAAGCATAATGGCAGCATAATATACTCGGAAAAGCTACTGATTTGAATACAATCAGTGGATTCAAATCAGTGCCTTACCTAAAAGTGAACAGAAACATCTCCTGCTCCACAAAATGACATTGTGTTGTCTTTGGCATCAAGTCCTGAAACCTTCACCACTTACACCTGTTTGTGACAAGAAGCCAAATTATTGTCACTGCGTCAGGTGAGGTGTTTGTGAGGTGCCAGCAGCGTCCGCAAATGTCTGAGGGAAAATGGAACACATCACCGGAGAGGACAAAGCACCACTCCTCTGCGCCTCCAGGTCCCCTCAGGCCAGATTTTAAGGAGGCTTCATGGTTTGTCTATAACCTACACTATAGAATCCCAAGTACTTATCTGCATCTATTCAAGGGAACTGAAATAATGTGACTCTAAAACTATATTAAAGAGCATATAACAGGATGTATTGTTTTCCTAATCATTACTTAGTTTGGTGTGATTGTCCCTGTGGTAGTTAGGCTGGAGCGCCACAAGCTGGCAAGAGACATATTAGTTCCGTAAGGGACGTGTGCACGTCAAGTGTGCACAAAGTGTGCACGCAGAGCGCAACGCGCCTGCTTCCAAACACTCACTAATGCACTCCCCCACTCATGCACGTCCCGTGCATACTAATTAGTAGTAGAAAAATGTAACAATATTGTTATAAACGGGAAAAACACGTGCAAAAGTGCGCACAAAGTGCAAGGGATTTTTAATTTAAATATTGTTCCTATTTTATACAACAGTTACGTTAAATACAATGTGCTAAAATGTGGTTATCTGGGCTATAAATGTTGATTTGATCACATGTTTGTCACAATAATGATAGATGATTCAAAAGTGAATGATTGAAGAACAATGTTGAGCACGCTGCCTTTGTTATAGCCAGTGTTCTCTCTGTTCTGGTTGGAAATGGCTGACTTGATGCTAATTAGCCAGCTCCGTCATGCTTAGACTGTACAACCCTGTGCCACTGCATGTTAAGATAAAGAGCCTACTATTGGTAATGCCAAATCCCAAAAGGTTGGAGATCCCTCTTGAGTGTTAGCATATGAATGAGCGTAAGTAATGCCGTGGGCCGTGCCTTACGATATCACAGAAACTTCAGTCCGCACATAAATTCATCTGCGCTTCAAGCTGGTGTTTCTGCCTGGAGATAGCTTTTGTTCATGGCTGGCTGGCCTCACATTTTTTGTTGGGTGATTGGCAGTGTCTAGCGGGCCAGTTCCTTGAAGACTCCCCCAGTAGTGTGTAGAGGTCCTTTGCTATTGATTTTCTGCTCGCGCTCGCCGCTTGACCTGCCAATCAATGGTCAGAACAGTGGGATGTCATCGGGAGCAAGCTGACGGCATGTGATTCTCGGTAGACATGGAGCTGATGGCATTGAACGGGCCAAAACATACAGGCAGACGCAGGGGTGGACAAACGGACCACTGCACCCTCGTCACTGCAGCTGGAGACCACGGAAAGTCAAGTTAATCCTAAATTAAAAAGCAATGAGGTGGTGTGAGGAGATTCTCTGAGATGGAATCACTTCACAGCAGGTGGGAGCAGTATTTTCTGTAAAGATGATGATTGTGTGGCTTACCACTCGCACTGATTAGTTCTTAATACTTTCATTTTACTTTAAGTGCAAGGACTAAAGAAAGTTTGAGCATTAAAAAGTCTGAAACTCTGAAATATTTAATTGAAATAATAGATCACATACTTTGACTCAATAAAGTATCTATCTAAATATCTATACCTATATTTGTAGATAGTGTATAATACCTTATATATGTTAACAAGTTGAGTGTTAATATCCATGTGCAAAATGTTTGTAAGCGCATTAATAAGCTGCTTTTTGAACTGTTTATAATAATCACATGATAAATGCTTGTAAATGCTGGTAATTTCCTATAAGCAAATAACTAGTGGTTATTACTGCATTATAAATAGTTTATTGAGGAACCTTATTCTAAAGCGATGAAAAAGCTACAGGAACTGAGTAAGTTACTTTCCTCATGGCCTGAAAAGCCTTTGTTAGTTGAAGACTGATATTGCAATATCGTATTTTTCACACACAATATGAATAAAATGTGCTTACTCCAGGTTTGAACACATTTAGCCCTTATTTTCTTCTATACGATTTGGAAGAACCTGTGACAGTGCTTTTGCTATAACTTTTTTTTTTCAATAACTTTACCAGAATGGCCGCTTCAGCTGATACAATGCTATTTTGTTGTCAAGGGCACTGGCATCAGCAGAATCAAGATGTGTCTACGCCGGAGCAGCATCAAGTTGTCTGCAAAGGAAACACTCTCCCCTGCACGGCCTGTCTGACAGTTATGAGGAGCTGCCATTAGTGCATTATGCATAATTGTACATGCTCCACTATCAAGTGTCAGTTAAGACAACGCTGTGCCAACTCTCTGTCGACCACGGCACATTTGTTATTGTGAACCATCAGCAGTTCTCTATGTAAATGGAGTTGCAACAAAGGGCCATTTTCCAATCTGCTGCCATGAAATCATTCTACCTGGGCCTGGTAATGATCAACCTTGGAAGCGGATTTCCACTCAATTTATTTCATGAAAGACAACAGTAGGTGAAATACAAATCTCTGTCCAGAACAAAAGCTTTTAAATGAGCCTCGCTATTTTGAATATGCACCACTTGTCCTCAGAGAAATGGATGGAGAGAAAATGTTGAAAAGTTGTTTTCTAAAATATATATGCACAACTTTTTATCAGGCAGTCAGTATAAATCATTTCAGCTCCTTTGACAGTAAAATAAAATCTTCTGAGCGTGTTATTGGTCAAAAACTTCAACCCTTAACATTTCTCTGAGTCAGACGTTTCGTAATTACTGTTATTATAAGGTGAGGTCTCATACTATTTTTAGAGGTGACTTTACTTTGCTCCTCTTTGTGTCTCTGGTTCTTTACTTCTCCAGGTAGTGTCGTTGTTGGTGCTTTGTGCTGCCTAAAATTGTTCTAAATCATCAATAACCCAGATTTAAAACAACAGGAATTAACAAAGTACGGACCAGATATTAGAGTCTGAATTTAAAACAAGGGCTTTGATTCAAAAAACAGATCTACTGAGTAATCTAAATCATCATTTCAAAAGGAAGTGTCCGCCTGCAGATGTCCGCGTCCCACAGGTTGAGACCATCTGCCCCAGCCCATACAAAACACATGCCTCGCTCGCAGGTTGTGAAGCTCATCAGTAGTATATGTTACGTTATGAGTGCACTTCCTCTCCACATATCGCAGTCTTTTTGATCCGGCTCTCCGCTCGCCCTTTGATCAGCTGCTTATCTGCGCTGATTGGCTGTGATGTGCACTTGACGGTCCAGTGTGATTAGATTGAGTATAGGGAGAGAGAGAGATCACAGTGGAGGGTGGAGCTAGGGGCTGACGGGCCATTCCCATCATGACCTGCTCCAGTGTAATTAGACATTAGCACGCAGCAGGACGCCCGCTAACGTGAGCCCGGCCTCCATTAGAATCATGATCACATGATAATTCACTTTAATAAGTATGTAACAGGCCAGACTCACGCTAGTGCAGAGAAAAGGAGTTATTTGCTAATTACTGACTAATTGGTGCATGCAGGGCAGCTGATTTTAAAATGAGGTGATTAATTTCATTATGGAAAATAAGTCTGATTATATATGTTTATGATTTATTTTTCATTTTGGAATTTTAAAAGTGTATACCTTGTCATTATCTTACTTCAAGTTGTATTTTGATTGATACCTACATATTGAGTAATTATGTATTGTCCTGCTCAAGTGCTCAGAAAGTTCAATTTTAATATCCCCTATCCCCGCCCACATTCCCCTAAGTGAGAAATATAGTGCGCTAAATGTCAAATACCGGTAGCCACAAAAATAAAAACATGTAAATGAAAATCCGCTGCTTGTTACAATGAAATATTTGATGATATTATATTATCAGTTGTCAGTTATCTGTTGTGGACTTAATTTTACTACTAAGTTGTTAATGTTATGGTGCCCCCCAAAAAAACATGTTATCTTTTAAAAAACTATGCAGATACTTTTTAATTAACTTAGAGTGTTAAATATAAATAAATAGAATAATCAGCAATATCATAGAAGGATGATTTGTTCTTATACTTAATTAACTTTGTCGCTTGTGACCGGTGATTCACTTCCAGTAGACCTCTGTGTCTTCTCTTTTCAAAAACATTACTTTAACAACTTTGAAAAGGCCAAATCCAGTGACATCTCACTGGTTTAGATGAAGATTACATTGTAGCTGCCGTAAAGTGGAAAACGCTCTCAATATTACAGTATGTCGAGTCTTTGTTGAAATGAAAAGAAACCTGTCTTCCCAAATGGCCACCTCAGAGATAGTGCTCTTTAATATCGCAGACAGCTAAAGCGCGGAGCTGCCGGCATTGACGAGGCGGGTCTGTGGGGAGCGCCGCAGATAAGGCTGGCACACCGACAAATACAACACTTGACTTTTCCTGTTCGTCAGCTACTGTTGCTCAGGGATTACAAAGTCTATTTGAATACAATATCTACTTAGAAGTAAGAATGAAAGAAGAAGAAAAAAATAAATAAATCTACAGGCGCTAGAGGGGGATCAATCATCGACTAATTTTGCTGGGCTACTCATGTGAGGCGCAGTTGGGAGTCGGTGGAGCTCCCTAGATAGGCCTTAGCGTTCTGGGTTGCTGCTCCGACTGCAGCGTTAGGCTTTGCAGGCGTGATTAAACTGTTTGTGTTTTACTGCCACACACATGCGCACACACATCACAAGTAAAAAATGAGCGCTGCTAAAATATACTGGGGTACAAAAAATGGCTTAGTGGCTATCTACGAAACTAAGACGAAAACATATTAAAAGTTTGCTAAACAAATTATGTTTTCGCTGGCTTTTTGGAGTTTGCAGGTTCAAAACAACAAAGAAAATGGCAAGAATGCGGTTACCTGCCTGCGGTGGTCTACGTCTCTCCTACGCTGGAGCATCTGATAAGAGCACCTCCGTACGCGTCTCCTCGGGGTGCTCCTCCTGCCTGCTGCTCCGCTTGTGTTTTTCTGCTTGAATCTTTCTATGCTGGGTCATAGTGTCACGGTACAATCGTATTTGAGACCCGCGATGGCCTCTGTAGCTGCACTTTCAAGGCATGCTATTCTCTCAAAACATAAGCTGTTACTTTTACTACTAAAAATACTTGAAATTGAATTGTTCTCAAAGCTTCTGAATGATTCTAAAAGCCGAATTTGGATGTGCATTTTTGCTGTAACACTTGACACATCAGTAATTCCACATCATGAAGGAAAAAAGAAATATATTTGCATAGTGTAAATTTGTTTTTAAAGCTAAAATCACATTTTAAGGTTGTTTCCTGCATCTTGATGAGAAAAAAAGTAAAGCAGAATGTATTTTCTTTCAAATGTAATTAATGTACAATTATTTATAGAATGTTACCTATACACGTTAGAAGGAAAGTTGGGGAATAGCAGGACAGTCGCTAACAAATGATTGTGCTCTTAATATTTCGTGCAATTATAAATTATGAAACAAATTAAAATTAAAAATACATTTCAGTGTTTAGTAGTTCACACGTTACTTTAGTTTATTTGAGAAAAGTTGAACATATACATTTTTATGCAAAAGTTGCCTTGCACGGCACATCTGAGGAAAGCAGAAATAGCCCCGCGGACACTTGTGCCTCTACTTGCACGACTCAATTTGATCCGCTCCGGGGAAACAAACCCCCCTTTGTCTTTTGGTGTGTATAAAATATGAGCTAAACTTGTCTGTGCTCTGTCTGACTCTGCAATCTATTTGACTTGCTTGTCTTGCTCTATGTTACAGTGAAAATGAAATCTTTCCAGTCAATTATCCCGGAGCCATTGAGGGCCTTGACACTTGGAGCGACCCACCCAGAGACAGTCTCGAACGCTGACATGTACTCCTCCGGATCTCATACACATTCAAGGAGCGATGCATGGAAAACTATCCGTACTGCGCTGGATTCAACAGGATTGTGATGCAAAAAGACGTGGTGCGGCGGTCTGTGTCTCGTCATGCATGGGCCAAATGAGACAGCACCAAATTCAAATCAGGAAAGTCGCTGCTGCATAATATGATTTCTGTTTGTAAATGTATAAGTTACATTTTTAGATGCCTACAATCCTAGTCCTTACTTCCCAAGTGTAAAATAGACTAACTTTATTGTGCTATTACTGTATAGATAAACTTCACATGACTGAACATTGCCTTATATTGACGTCAATTAAAACAATTAAAATGTAAAAATATATAGAACATTCAAAAACATTGCAATTCTGGGGATGCTTGAATATTATGCTAGTTTTTGTCCATTTAAATAGTTGAACGTATATTTACATATTGGGATATCCAATATGTTTTTGTATTTTTGGCCGATATTTTATTATAAAATATTTTATTTATTAGCCTAACTGTACCATTTTTACTCATTTTGTTCAAATGAAATCTGATGGAATGACTCATGGACACACACAGACTGGAGCACCCCCAACAAATATCAGCACCAAATTTCTATGGTTATTACTTTTTATTTTTATCCAAAGCAAATCTTTTGAATTTTAAGATGATCTTCTCAGATAATCTAGTTTCATTTAGAATAAAATATTAAGTGGGGGGAATACATTTTTCTAATTTCGTTTTCCATTATAAAATTATACTAAAATGTGAGAGCAAGAACGAGCGAGCAATAAAAATAAAGTGGTTACCAATTCACTTTGGAAAGGCGTTGTGGTCTCCCTGATATCTATGGGTGTGATTGACAGACAGATTAACCAATCAGAGAAATGTCTTTTTAATAAGCCAGGGGACTGAGAAACAACACGGATATTGCAGAATTAATGAGCAAACTAAACTAAACTAAACCATTCTAAATGATATGAGGATATTTAGAGAAGAAGTCTCACATTTATCACAAATAAGAAGCTGGCACTGGCACATCCCAAAATTAGACGTCTGTTTAACACGCTTTATGGTCTAGATCCAAACCCAACATTTGAACAAAGAGAGGGAGAGACTGACTCACCATTCAAGATATATTTATTTTTCTTTATATATTTTCTATTCTTGTGTTGTGAAGGAATGCTAATTGTACGAAATGAATCAAAAGTGTTCATTACTGTCTTTCTTACAATATTACTACTATGATTATACTATTACCGGTATTTATTAAAACTATGTGTATTTACACACACACACACACACTATTACATGTAAACATTAGAGCTTTTGTATTTGATCATTTAAGGGTAGTACATGTTTACCTTCCGGTGATTTCTCCTGAGCAGTGCAATTTCCTGCGGCTGTCAATCACAGAGGACCACACTGGATTATTAAGTGACTTTTTTATGCAGTGTCATTGCAGCACCTACTGCAGTTAGCGGCTGATTCCTAACGCGCTCGATGTGACCCGTCTGAGAACAGATGGCTCCGATCCCCCGCCTGCGCTGCGTTCACTGACAGCACCATGTGTCGTAAATCTTATTTATACAAGATCAGGTACAACAAAGGGAAGGAGAGGGCAGGAGGCATGCGGTTGTCTGTAGCAACTGATGACAACAATACTGTGTTTTTAGCACTAATTAAAAGGAAGGTATGTAACTATTTTTAATATTAAGCATGCGCATATTATTTTAGTCCTTGAACAAGTGGCTGCTGATTGTCCCTCAGCTAATGATATTTCAGTAATAAAAACATACATACATTTTGATATTTCCTAACACCCTGAACATGTGTCACTCATCTTCATAATCATGTGCAATACTGTCATACCCAAGTGCAATACTGTCATACCCAAGTGCAATACTATCATACCCAAGTGCAATACTGTCATAATCATGTACAATACTGTCATATGCATGTGCAATACTGTCATATTCATGTGCGATACTGTCATACCTAAGTGCAATACTGTCATAATCATGTGCAATACTGTCATAATCATGTGCAATACTGTCATATGCATGTGCAATACTGTCATATTCATGTGCGATACTGTCATACCCAAGTGCAATACTGTCATACCCAAGTGCAATACTGTCATAATCATGTGCAATACTGTCATACCCAAGTGCAATACTGTCATACCCAAGTGCAATACTGACATAATCATGTGCAATACGGTCATTCCCAAGTGCAATACTGACATAATCATGTGCAATACTGTCATACCCAAGTGCAATACCGACATAATCATGTGCAATACTGTCATACCCAAGTGCAATACCGACATAATCATGTGCAATACTGTCATACCCAAGTGCAATACTGTCATAATCATGTGCAATACTGTCATAACCATGTGCAATACTGTCATACCCAAGTGCAATACTGTCATAATCATGTACAATACTGTCATATTCATGTGTAATACTTTGACATAATGTCAATCATCTTGGTGCAATATTCTCTGTCCATATAATAGCTGTAAAGAGATAAGAGTGTCACTATTGTTATTATTATTTTTTATTAAAAGTATAACAGTTTTTTTTTGTAGAGTTTTTTCAAGAGTTTTGTACGAGCTTTTCTATAAGAG